>NW_027526361.1:59574623-59630900 GCF_048455015.1 Haemaphysalis longicornis | reverse complement strand
GGAGCTAGGCATGCATCAAGCCATGGCGTGAAATAACTAAGGAAGCGTCCGTGGCGGTTTCACTGCGAAGCATGCCGCCATTCTAAGAAACACAGCCACACGCGATTTTAGTCTCTCCAGTTTAATTCGAGGAAATTAAATTGCTGATGCGTCTGTGGACAAACTTTGCGATACGACGAAACGATACAGCCAAGAGTCATAGGCACCAATTGTGCTTTGCTGTGTTCACACTGCTGTAGACTGGTTGTTTTAGGGTAGGGCAGACGGTGCCTACATAATGGTACGTACGGTCTTTGCAAAAAATTATCTAGTCCAGGCCGAAAGTGCGCAGGCCGCAAAAAATTGAATGTACAAGCTTACGTTCCCGAGCCAGTATGAAACGTTTTGTGCCGGAAAGTCAGAGAAAACCCCTTCCTTTCTTATTGAAATAAAGTCACTTATAAAGGTAAAGCTTATTCTTTGAATTATTTGTGATCCAGAAGGCTTAGGATTGGCCTATAAAACTTTGACAAAGGGTGTACGTGTGTGCGTTACATGTACACACGCACACACACGTACGCACACACTTGATTTTGTGCCTGACAGAGTTCACGTTTGAACATTATGCTAAGCGCCGGTTCTGTCGGCATTTAAGCTCGATCTACAGGAAGCACCTAGGTTAAAGGGACAAACTTTCAAATTCCCCGCCCCTCAACACCAGCAGTTGAGTCAGTGGGAAAGTACGAGGCGATCAAACGGAACGAGGGGAACCACTACAGGACGTCCTTCATTCGCAATTCCTGGATGGCCCATCGGCAGCAGCTTTCGGACCGGAGGTATCATATAGTCCCGTAGGAACACGCGGGAAAATCGAGTGCCGGATCACGCCCCGGCAGTCCGCAGACGGTCCGGGCAGATAATCGAGGAGGTCCACAATCGCTTGATCACGTTTACTCTTGCTGACTTCCGTCAGCGGCTGAGAATAACACGAACAATCTCCGCGACGCATTCGGGTGAGTTCGAGAAACTGGCAGCCACTCTTTTATCTGTTTTCTAGTATTACCGAGCTAACTCGTCTAAAGTTTGCGTTGAAATTGGCGCGATTGCTATTAGAAGTGATGGCCGATTGTTTTATACGTATGCAAGGCCCGGCGATTATGCAGATCGGGGGCGACCAGCGCGCGCTCAAAAGCGGTTCTTCGACGACGGCTGAGAGAGAGAGAGAGAGAGAGAGAGAGAGAGAGAGAGAGAGAGAGAGAGAGAGAGAGAGAGAGAGAGAGAGAGAGTATACGTGCGTACACATACGCACACAAACACATAGACAAACAGCTCTGCTTTCCCTCTCAGACCTATTTATCAGCAAGACCCCCTATCAAGTTACGCATTGATTCGGACAGGGTAGGCTCTCCGCATTCGCACCTTTTTTGTCGGATCTAGAAACAAACCCCCTACACACCAACCACGATGTACAGGAAAGTAATTAAAGCGGAGTGTTGGTTACTGACTAATGAACTCATACTTCTAGCTAACTATCTGACGAAGTTTTCCTTATTAGAGACTGCTGTCACAGCAAAAATTGGAACGGCCACTATGACACCTTGCGATGACCGGGAACTCAATGATGTGCTGCCTGTCCACGGTCTTCCTGAAATTAGCTTCATTGTAGCCTCGTTGACAAAAAAAGAAAAAAAAAACAAATGATAAAGAAATAAAAGCCTGCGTCGACTCGGAGTTCACCACGTTCACTAGGAAAACGGGACGCGGGGAAGGGAGCAAAAATAAGCATTACGAAGCAATACAGCTTTGCAAAAAACACCTTGTAAGGCTTTGGCATTTCTCCAAATTTTGTCGCATATACCAACATCCAACTGAAAGCAGCCAGGGATCGACGGCGCACACTAAATTCGAACATATTACTATAGCCCCTACGAGGTTACAAATATGGCATCCCACTTCCAGCACTCACAACATTATACTATAAAATAACCTAGAAAAGAGGCTTCCTAGAACGTAATCTGCTGCGAGCACACACGGCTGCCGGCAAGTGCGGCTCCCACCAACAGCGCCAAGGCGGCGGTGTTTCCGCAGGAACCACGCTATCTGCCCGGTCACCTGTGCGCCCGGGCACGTGATTGAGACCGCCCCCGCACCTATATCAACAGGAAGGGCGCTAGCACACACACGGGGCTCGGGCGATAAGTATTGGCGCCGTCGCGCCGTGGGGGTGAAACTGCCCCCCTTCTGTACACACGTACGCTTCTTCGAAAAGAATACCGCAGCGGTGCTCCATATGGGGTTTATTTACGAGACTTCGGTGATGCAATGCGCAACGGCAATCACCGCACCGATTGTCGATTGCATGAAAGGCAGACGCAACTGCACAAGTTTCGGTTAAAGCATATCTATATTACTACGTTCAAATCATCAAACTGATGGAAAAAAATTTCCTCGGGGCACTCAAAGGGGTACTGACACCAATTTCCGGTGTTAATATTACTACACAGTTCGCTTCCTTTACTTAACAGAATACCCTGGCTGAGATATGAGCGGCCTGCGACGCGTGGAACATCGTTCAATTTGATCTCATTTATCGCGCCGACTGAACAGCACGCGGAGAGGTACGCGGCAAATGGACATTGGCGTGATATCACATGCCCGTGGTAGCGAGAAGTAGTGACGTCGCCGTGTGCCTCCAACGCTCGAAACTCGTGACGTCATTTCATACACACGGCCCGACAAGCGGAGACACGGCGCTGAAGAGTTCACGAACTGATGCACGTAGCCAGATCTATATACAGGCACAACCGCTGCCAACAAAGACACTCTTGCCAAAAAATAAGCTTCCACACGCGGAAAAGGGGCCGACAACATAGCCCAAAATTGCAATAGAAGTCGTCATCAGCACTTTAACTGAAAGCGGTCATCAAATCTCCGCCACAATGGAAAGCCCGCAGGCAGCTCAGCTACGGTGTACTAGAAGAGAGAGGTGTGTCGTTCGGGGCCGATTCGGGGGGTCCCTTATGCGATGAAAATTTCTACTGAGGAACTCCTGCTCTGTGCAGAGCCTCTGGCGGCCGCTGCTTTCCAGTTGGTTTCAGAAGTTTTGTTTGTTAAATTATTCCGCATTTATTGCCCTAAATAGTCTTATTTCTTTACTTTATGATGTAAAGTTTTATAAGTTTTATAAAACCCGTCAAATAACTGTTTAGTTTGATTTAATAACTTCCAGGTGGCGCTGGCTGAAACAGGAGTTGACTCGGGGACGCCTGCTGCTCGATACAATTTTTTCACCGCAAGAGGGACCCGCTCTTTCCATTGGTTTTAGGGGCGAAGCAACTTCAGGCCGAGGCTTGTTCGGCATCCGCGGCTCACGGCACAGCACCGTGTAAATCGTAACATCTGTGAACAAAATGTTCACAAAAGGTTAGAGAGAGAGGGAGAGAGAGAGAGAGCTCCTGGAGAGCCGTGCTGCGCATGCGCGAGAAGCATTTGATTGGATTGGATTAGATTGAAATGGATTGAATTGGAATGGATTAAATTGAATTGCATTGGATTGGAAATCGTTTTAGCAGCAGTAAGCACTCTCACGGGTAATTTACGGAAAGAACGATCCCCAGTGCATCGCCCACTCGTCATGAATCAGTTCGTGGAGATGCGTGATTTTTTTTTCCCCCGCACGATACACCTTATCTGCTAGTACACTGTAGCCCAGCTGCTCAGCTCCAGCGGCGGGGCGGTCGAAACAACGCCTCCGCAGTGTTTTGACGTCCGCACAAAACGGTGAGATCATACCCTGGTTCCGTCATACGCACCCTCCTGGCTGAAAGCGCGGCAAACTGAAACTGGCGATTTTCAGGTCGTATAATGCAAATTATTATCACGCGCTCAATTATTTAAAGCGGAGTTTCGGGTTCGCCAGGACGTTAAGCATCGATAAAAACAATAAAAATGGAACATAAGATTTTGGTGTCAGTACTCCTTTAAAGTCTGCTAACGTGCTTTGAAAGCGAAATTTGGGAGATACTTATCGATGGCTTCTTTAAAACTACACCGTGTTTGCGCCTCTTCCTTGACTTTCGTTTCTCCGTCTTTTTGCGCGAACTACTTCAACAGCCACACTGGTGACACTTAACGTCACAGCTTCCCCAAGATCAAGTTCTACACGGCTGAGGTGCACCTTCTCTACTTACGTGCCGTCACGCTGAACTGTTACGCGGTTTCCACAAGACTTTTTTTTTTTTTTTTTTGCGCCGCTGGCACCGTGCGGAGTCAGGAGCTGTGGTGATCAACCTGGCTCCAACTCTGGACACCCAGGTTCGATTCCCATACAAACTCAAATGTGTTTTTTTTTTTGGTTTGCTCTTCACAGCGGCCGCCATTTTGTGTACCGGACAACAAGTACAGCAACAACGACGGTTTTTCGAACAATCGGGAGCTTAAGGCTTCCACTTAAATTAAAAAACGAACAGCGCCTCAACGACTTCACTTTCCCCGAGCTTGAATTTAGCGACGCTAACCCGATTAAACGAGTTTCTGGCGCCACCAAGTACAGGGGGTCAAAAGAAATACGAACAATGGAGCGTACCACCTCCGACGCAAAGTCGTCCCAAAATAAATTACCGGCGTCGCTTTTTGATTAAGCACTTCCCCTAACACTCTCAAAAGCTCAGTAAAAACTGCGCAAGTGTGCGGTTTACCTTCGTCCTGTGCTAAAGTTCGCTAGAAGTATGAGTTCATTAGTCTGTTTACCTACTTTGCAGCCAGACGGTACAACATACGCCGGAGGCTGTGCACTCCATTGTTCGTATTTTTTTAAATCCCGGGATCCATTCGTTATCTTGTACGCTTGTTGCGCGCGTTCCGAGACGACCACTTTGCGCCTTCACCAAAAGCTTAACGATATGCAATCCCCTGTCAAAGATGTCGTAATTTATCACAGCGGGACTTCTCACCAGCACTTCGATAGTTATTAATGAAGCACTTAAGTACTTTACCGCGCTCGATTCACATGCATGAAGCAATCGTAAACACAACTGCAGCTTTGCGCCCTCCACGTTGAAGTGCGCGCCTGTAGTGAAATAAAGTGAGGTCGATTCTAACGGGCTGGGGGAACCAAAACATGTCACTGGTCAGTCCTAAACCATCAGTATAATACCAAGTGGCAGCCGGGGGAGCTGCTCGAAAGTACGGGCGTTGCCGACTATCTATTTCTCCGCAAATTAAAGTTAACGAACCTGAGCCGATGCGAGAAGACTTGCGCCACTATCGTCGAGCGCAGACCCACTTCGCACACAGCACTAATAAGAGTCGACAGAGGCGGCGCCCTGACAACAAATGCGGTCCCGTCTAGCGGGGCCTCGTAACCCTTGCTTCGCGCTACAGGTGACGCCACTCATTCATTCATTTGCGACGCGGGCGCAGCAGATACCATCCGCCACGGCTAGTCAGGCCTCTCAAGCTTGGACGTTCCTTGGTTTCCCTATAGGCGGCGTAAAAATCGACACCAACATGGCAACCTACAGCCATAGAGATAATATACTGACTCTAGAGGGAAAGCGCGCCGCTGAGCCAATGCATTGGAACCGTACGACACACAGTGGCAGACATGATACAACGATTTGAAGGTTGCCAGCTGAGCTTTTGCTTACTAAAAACGGCGAAAGCGATGGGTTGTAATCTGGCAACGTGCTACGGTAGCGTTTCCATAGAGAAAGAAATACTGGCGTTTCCGCGTCCGGCTAGCGAAGCATGCCGGGATCAATGGACCTTTTTCCAGTACCGATCCTCCTAGCGGCCGCCACGCCGAACTAAAATTGGCAGCAATGCACGCCCACAAAACGTCGAGCTTTCGTAGAACTCGTCCACAAAAAATATCCTGGTACTGTAGCCCCTTCCGCACCAACCGGTCACCCGTGCCTTTCACGGGAATGTCACCGTAGCAGGCGTGGTTCCCGTGACTAATTCGCAGTGGTTGAAGCGCCCCTTTTTCTTTACTTTTTTTCATTTTTGTTACTCCCCCACTGGCTTGTATGTGCTTCCAGTGTCAGCCTCAAATGTATTTGCCCCTTTCCCTAGAAAGCCCTTTTTGTGTGCACTTACGAACCCACTTCGAGCTGTTGAAAGAGAAAAAATAAAAACGCGCAGCTCTGGACAGCATAGCCTCTCCCCAAACAGAAAGCTGGGGGGGCGCCCTTTTGTTTATTTTGCCGGAGGCTACTGCCAAGAATGGCGGACCAGCAGCCCGCGCATGCGCAGATCGCTACTGGAAAAAGGTCCATTGTAACATGGCGGACCGCTGGCCAGGCGGATTTTGTGTAGGCGGCGTCGACAGCATTGCGTAGTTTATCTCCTGTGGGTGGGTAACCGACGTGTTTTTGGTTTAGCGTACGTGTGACTTATATATACTGAGACTATTTGAGCAAGATGTGGCAACGCGTAAACAACACTTGAGCGCAAGCTCGAATGCGACTGATCGCATGCGCGAGGACGCCAAGGAGTCAGCTGATCCGCACTGGGCGCACAGAAAAATGAATCTCCGTATGATCTCCGTGCATTTTCGCGCTGTGCCGCTTTATTTGCCATTCTGTGACATTTTGCGAGTCGCTCAATGCTTTTCAAACGAAGTGAAGTGAACTCTGGCTTTAGCTCAATGTAAAACCTTTATTGACACACACACAAAAACATCGCATGGGCCAACGCTGATATTGCCGGTGAGTCGCGGCGCTTTGAAACACAGGAACGAAAGAGCGCGGTCGATCGCAGGCCAACGGAGTGGCAGAATGCATGCCAAGAATGCATGCGAAATACAGTCCGCGGCGTGTCCCGTTTTCCTTTCTGCCTGTATTCGTCAAGTTCTAGCTGCTTTCCACCACTTCAAACTTTCAAAGGGAAAGCTTGCGGGACTGAATGCGCAGTATTGAATGGGCAGTAATTTACCGCGCGGAGCGGCGCGAGGAGAGAACATTGACTTATAGATTTACTGTGACTGATTAAAAAGAAACCGCATTTAGTTACCTATTTTTTCGTTCTACCTTCACGAACGCTTGCGCGAAAGTTCGAAGCACGAAGAGCTTTAAGAAGTTGCATGAATAAAACAACTGGAACCGAACGATTATAAAAGCTCCTTTTATTTCTCTTCCAACGTGAACGATCGCTGGCTGCCACTCCGTAGCCTGTAGTGCACTTGCGGTAGTCAAGGTCACATCGGAATCGCTGTTCCGGCGTGCTTAATAGAAAGAATGACAGCCTCGCAAGCGCCCGGGGAGGCACTTGCTCAGCGCGTGCATCCGAGTTGTACCAGTTGTACACATTATGTACGCACGCAGATCTGAGCTGGAGACTGCACACACACACACTGCGCAAGTCAGGCGCAAGGGCCTCGCCACTTCCTAGCACACTTAAAGAAAACCGAAACCAAAACTGAACTATGCACTTATTCTTTCTCTGCTAATTAAAGCTTAATTACACTAAAAATTTTTATAGAGCTAGTTTTATTTACTGAAGCAATTATTTGTAACTATTTTGCTTCAGTTTTTTGTTTTAGTTAAATAATTACGGAACAACTTTTTAGAAGGCTGAATACAATTGATCTGGCAACCATGGGAATTGTATCATGTCAGCGCCCACGATTCGTACGGTATCGGAGCTCGCTTTACCCCCCTGCCTACAGCGGCAGCTTTCTTAATCAAGTCCACCAGACGGCGCAACCGAGAGGTTACTTTTGGTAGAGAATACAAAACATTCATTCCATGACTCAGAGAGCCAACAAAGTTCGCTTACAATGTGTTGTTTAAAAAGATTATTAACGTTTTTTATCAAACATCTGTTGAGCAAAATGTACGCAACTTTTTACGAACAGCCGACTGGTGAACCACCTCGCTTGTGAATTCGCAACCACAAAGCCAAGCTAAGCCAAGCTGGATTGCGGTTAACTTATTCTCTGTGGTGGTCTTGTCAAATCTAGTTTTCTTGAGTATTTCTGCGCTGTGAACATGCAGTGAGTGTGATACGTGCCACCGGGAAGGCTCAGCGACCCGCGTGAGCCTGTTGGAGCCCGTGTTAGCGGGGCCGCTGTACCGCCGCATCGACTTGTTGTGATGGCGCATCTAGGCCTATAGTCAGGCTGCGACTCCTCTTGCTATTGGCATCACTCTTCGTTTTACGCACTCGCCTCGGTCCAGACCTCGCCAAACGTACGTGTTGCTCCTCACGACGGATGCGCCCGTCTGAGCGTGCTCGCCACTACAAGTCTGTCTCGCGCGCTGTGCACGGAGTTGGTTCCCACCACCTCGCTGAAGCATCGCCCCAAGGTATGCCGCCACATGTGCGCACCCCTTCCTGGCCGCCCGACAGTCACGTTGTGCCTCTTGCTCGCTGGAGACATTGCGATCAATCCCGGCCCCAAGCGCACGTCGTCACGTCCTACTTGCAGCCGCTGCGAAAAGGTTGTGCATGACAACGTCGCCGCTCTCCAATGTGATGGATGCGGAAGGTGGGCACAGCGCACGTGCGAACTGATGACGCTCGCTGTATACCGCCGCCTTTCATCGTCGACTGAGTGCTGGTTGTGTGCCCTTCGTTCGAAATCTTAGCGCAAGTGAACGAGTTGTTATGGCAAAAAAAAAAAAAAAAAAATGTCACGAAAGCGACTGCCCCTGTGAACTTGCAGATGTCAATAAACGATTTGTTCTCACTTGCTGCTCACTGTGGTCTGTGCCAGTCGAGGCCATCTGGTCACCTGGCGTAACATCACTTCACTAGCGCGGCGCAAGTAAACACGCGGCCAGCCAGCAGGAGCAGCGAGCCGGCGGCTGCCGTGCGAGAGCAGCCATGTTATTAAGGAGCTCAAGCGGCCTGTGCAAAAAGCATCCGCCATGTTTACAAAGCCTTGTTTCAGCGGCACCAAGCGGGCTCCCACCGTAGTTCACGACGCCGCCGCTACGATTTTTCTGGCACTACAGGCAAAGCTAGACCTTTGCTTCTCTAAAATCCTCCCTGTTCTGTGGGCTAGTCAGGTCGTCGCCCAAGCGCTACGGTACACTTGAGCCGAGCGCGTCAACCGCTCCGCTGAAGAGGCTGGCGTCGCGCACTGCGGCTGGTAACGAAACGCTCATTCATAAGAGTATATATATATATAAAAAAAAGCGGGGACGAAGGCCGCTTTCGTTTCGGCAAGGTCACCTTCACCGCCGTGCAAAGCCCATCCAGCCGCGAGAAATGAGCCACCCGAGGAAAGATCGTGCGTGCCGTTGACCGAGCCGAGGTCGGTTCTTTGCGAGTCACTCAGGCGGCTCTATTAAAACGCCATCGTGGCGACGCTTTTTTTTTTTCTCTTGTCAGTTACAGCTGTTAATGGCAGGCGTTCCAAGGCTTCGCGCTGGGGTGCGCGCCGTGAACAATGAGGTTATAGCCTGCAAAGGGTGCTTCACTGCAAGCATATGCATAATGAGGGAAAAACAACATCGTGGAAAATTTAGAGGCAAAATATAAATAAATATTTGAGCTGTCATATAGTGATCTTCACCGCTATTTCTATTCTGACGACCAAGAAGAATTGAGCGGAACTGTGAGGTCTAAAACAGCCGAATGCAGCTGTTGGCGCCAGTTTCCTTGCTTCGTTTTTGTCGCGTTTGGCGACACTCGCGACGGCGCGAAGAGTCGTTTTATTCACCGTTTTGTTGCTTTTCTGCTTTAATCTCGCCTCTATTCGGCGCTGTTTTTAACCCAGACAGTGTTTTTCGTTGTTTCATTTGTTCCGTTTTTTTTTAGTTGTTCGCGTAAGTGGGCTAGATTAGGCTGCCGTATCATGTAGTCTCTAGAAACAAGCTCATGATTATATTATCCTGATCAGTCCGAAGCAGGCATGTGCCAATCACATTTTCAGGAATGCAGTAGTGAAGAAACGTGCCAGTCACGTAAAGGATGGTGCTTTGCATACAAGTACGGGGCACGTTGGTGGTCTACCTGGGCAACAGAGAGCTAGCTGGCTCGCCTTCGGCATTTAAATCATGCCCAGCTGCTTCGGGTGCCGTAACTAGAACTGGCCGGCTTAAATATAGACAGCCTACTCCCGTTATTGGTCCATGGGACAAAAAAAAAAAAAGAACAAGACTTGGCTCTGCGAAGCAGCAAGCAGGTAGCAAGTCGTGTTGATAAGACAACTATAGACGAAGCGTAACCCGAGATCGATAAACATGTCCTGTCGTTTATGGAAGCCGCCCCCGTCGCGGGACACGGTTTTGTTATTTGTTGCTTAAATTGACGTTATTGTTGAATTCATTTGAAAGTGCTCGACAGGCTGCTGTCTTCGTTGAGAAGGGGGACTGAAAGTTGAAAGGCGACCCACGCGTACACCCATCGATCTGAACGCGAAGGAAACCGGCCTTGCTTGGAGAAGCAAACGCGATTACCATCTACACCACCGTGCAGCGCACGGTCCCGTTGAGGTAACGAGGGTTCAAGAACGGTGCCACCGAGTCGACCAAAAAAGAACGTAGGGAAAGACATGTCCCCTTGGCTTCAATATCAGGCATGAGGTCGAGGATGCACTATATCTCCATAACGATATGTGTGACATATTGGCCAGTGCTCTCACGCGCACGCGCACACGAAAGAAAAGCCTGTTTTTTTTTTTGTTTTTTTTTTCGAGGAGTACTAATCTAAATGAATGGTCGATCATTGAAGTACTAGGTGGCCTGCTAAGCACCCAATGCAAGCACGTCTCGTTGAGTTAAACCCACCAAGGCGCTCATGCAAACTTGCCGCTACGGTAGGCATGAACTGAGGGCTCAATACAATACATGTGCTTGAGATAACGAGATTAATAGACGTACCTAGATTACGTTTGTCAGCCTTCAATAATACGTACTAGTGAACGGAGACCCATCTATAAGTCTGACCATATGTTGGGAAAACGGCATGCACAAAGAAAGCTAAATTGATAGGGTAACCGGTTACCCTATTTGAAAAATTATGGTTAGCGATATAATTTGCGCACTTTGGTGGCGCTAAGCTAACCACAGACGAAAGAAGCTAAACCCAACATGAGTGAAGCGCATTCGTCTTGTGTTAAACTTCTTCGTCCGTCGTTTGCATAGCGTCACCAATGTATGTAATTCCAATATTAAAAACCAACTATCCCCTTCGAAGTTTGGCAACCTACACTAAACATGTTGTGCCGTATTTGCACGATCATTTTAATATTAAAAACCAACTTTTTTTTTCAAGCGTCCCCCCCCCCCTTAGCATTTACCCTCAAATTGATAACAGCCCTCACTTCCTTAATGAAAATACAGTTAAGTATAGTTAGTATTACAACTAAAACGCGGTAGATAGGGCTAAAAGCGGATGTATGACGTTGATACCAGCTATGCTTATTCAGGCTTCAACGTGAAACTACAATGCCAAACACAGCGCCGACTGAACTTCTTCTGGCAGGACTTGAAGGAGATGGACACAGCCTTCACGTCCAGCAATACACTATGATTACGATAAATTACGGAATATCTATGCCGTTCGCAAGCGCACGACGTCGCACACGACTAAATACACCGTGGTACGGAACATATGGCAAAGCTGGATGGTGGAGGAAAATAGGCGCTTCGGCGTCTCCATGTGTATTCCTGCAGTGCCGGGCGCCGGTAAACGCAGCGGAATGACGCGGGCGTGTGTACCGCGCACGTGGCGTCGCGTGCGAGAGAGCATGTGCGTGTGTATACACACGCACGCGAGGGGCCCCGTGATTGGCGCGTCCCTCCCACGACGCTGCTGCTCGAATTAGATGCGACTCTTCCCCACAGCGGGCCCCCCTCGGGATTCGCAGCGCTGGGGCCGTGTGTGCGCAGCTTTCGCTTTTGGGCGCACGGCACGCTCGTTTGCAGCGACGTCGACCGGCCCATACACGCTGCACCTGAGTACACGAGTCTCGAAAAAAAAAAATGTATATATACATATAGCTTTCTCTCACGTGCACGCGTGTTTTTATCCGCTACACCGAACCGCTCTGAAGGGAAGGCCGTGAAAACTTGTTTTCACCATACATTGGTAACTTTCAGCGTAACCAATCATGATGAGGAAGAAGATGCGGTCGCTGACCAAGTCAAGGTAAAAACAGACGTTTCGGAACTCGTACGGGTTCCTTGTGATCAAGGAACCCGTATACGGGTTCCCAAACGTCTTTGTTTTCACCTTGACTTTGTCAGCGACCGCATCTTCTTCCTCATCATGATACCTGACCAGACGAACTTTCGCCGAACTCTTGACTACGCAACCAACCTGTGTTTATACTTCTGCGCTCGATAGGAAACTTCATATCGCCTCTATCTTAAAGCCATATCCATGAATCGCTCGTCTAGAGACGGGCGGACCTACAGCAGAGCCAGGGGTTTGTCCAGAATTTCGATTTCGCGCGCGGGGAAAGGGGGGGGGGGGGTTATAAATCAACCTCGGGGAATGTTTGGAGGGATGTTGGGGGGGGGGGGGGTATAAATCCCTGTGCGTGGTGCTCGTGGTTGTGGAGTTTTTTTTTTTTTTTTTTTAGGGGGGGGGGGGGTCAAAATCCTTCAGCGGAGAAAACATTTAACGAAGACACTGACATTCTATATCAACGGCCGGAGCGTCATAAATTCATAGAAGTTACTGATCACTTGAGAAAAGCTGTGGTGCTATCTCTAACCAACAGCTGCTTTCAACTTTTGACCCGCGATGCCGCAGATGTAACGCAGTAGACCACCAGGCGAAGCCCGTCGCTTCGCACGTTCGCTGCACACGGCATCACGCACAAGTAGTGGCAAACAGTATACGAGCAACATAAAGGAACGCATAAAGTCTACACCGGCCATCGCTTCCGGTTAGCTGCACGCCGCTAGAAAACATCCGCGTACGAAGCAGGCGTGACGACTCACGTCGTTTCCGCGGCGAAGCCTTCGACTGGTGATGCCTGGACGTCGTCTGGTTCCGCAGCACGACGACGGAGTCCGCCGAGCGCCGACCTCCGTGACCGCCGGAACCCGGCGCGTTCCCGGAACCGGACGTCCGGCGACAGGGCCGCGAAGGGGGCGGCGGCGGGGGCGGCAGGGGAGCCGTTTCGGCGCAACAGTACGTGTAAGAACGGCCCAGGGCCCGCAGGAAGAACTTCTCCATCGTCTCCGGTCGTACCCAACGGGTTCACAAACAGGCCCCGTGTGTCACAAACAACCCCGGGAGCGGAGGAGGAGCTCGCACGGTCAAGGAGGGGCTTCAGCCGCGGGGAAGGAGTTCTCAGTCGAGAGGCTTCGCAAAGCAGAAAATAAAACTCCGCGCCGATAACCGTGAAGTGCGCGTAGGCGCAGCAGGAAAAGGGCCCCTGAGTCGTACCCCGACTCCACGAGCAGGACGGCGAAGAGGCGTGATAATTCACAGACCACGCTCAATTGCAAATTACCGTACTCGAGAAAGAGATACCGGTCTCGGCGTAAACAAACAACACTCTCTCAAAGCGGTCGGAGAAAACAAGCACACTCGTTCCCGTTGATCGCAGGAAATGGACGCTAAACGGCGAGAACTCGGAACAATGCATTCCCTCGTAGAAAAGCTACAGGAAATAACACATGAACAACGATGTACGAGGAACCTTCGGAGGGGAGGTAGCCAGGGATTATGACTTAGCACACGTGGTGGAAGGGTGGAGGACATTCAGGCGCTATGACTAGTGTCCACAAGTGTTCACAGATCACCGACTTACACGCGCCCCGAACTGCACACGGTAGTGACACACACACGCACAGCTGACGACTACGTTGGACGATCCACGGTGTGGGCATAACGACACGCCACCAGGAAGTCAAGTCGGGCGCTGCTTCGCCACCGAACACGTGCCGTCTCCAGCTGCTGTTGTCGATGGCGAGCGGGAAAGGGGGCGTGTGCGCGCTGCCGCCCGTGCGGGTAACGAGTACAACACCGACGGCGCAGAAACCGCAGGTCTCGCAAACGCGATGATAGCCCGTAACGGCGGCGCTCGAGAGCAGATAGACGCCGGCTCCCGAAGGGCGCCCTTACGGTTCGGGGAAAAAATAGAACCGCGGCATCGCGGGCGAGGTAATCAGCGATTCGAGAAGCGACTCCGAACACAATGAAATGCGCTTGGCTGAGACGGTTCGGGCAGAGCGAAGACGCTTTGCAGGCGCGCCGGTCCCAAAAAAACCGGGCACTCCTGAACACGCGAAAGCGTCGACGAAATAGCCGCGAGGGCTTCTTCGGTCCGCTAGGCTGCGGCGGCCGTCTTAGACGTGGCCGACGGCTTGGAGATATCCAGGCGCGCAGAAAAGAGGAGCGGGGACGACATTTCGAAGGGGCCCCTCTGACGAGCATGCGCACAGGATCACCGGCACTTCACGCATTTCGCCACAGCATCTCGGAGGAGCGTCGACCTATCCGGCCAGCTTCGCGGCACTCGGCACCGCGGAAAAGGAGATTGCAAAACGTCCAGCGCAAATCTGCGAGAGAGGTGCCGTTCCTACGGACTGCGCTTCGATCTAGCCACCCTTGCGCAAGCGGCAGGGTAATAGAGAAGCCATTCGACGATGAGGACTGCGTTTCGGTCGTCGAACCCCGCTTCAGATTGAATCCCAGGCGCGTTACCGTTTGAGATCACTCGCGCACCGCGTAGCACACACTTGAGAGTCGTTGAGCACTCCTCGTCACCTTCGTAAGGCCACCACGCGTAAGCTAAGCTAAACAGCCCGGTGGGAAGGCGTTCCGAGGCGCGCTTTCTCGAGCTCTGCGCCGCTCCGAGCAGAAGCGGCACCTGCGGCGGCGTCCAGGCGCGGGCAGTCCAGGGAGGCAACTGAGTCGGCAGAAAGAAACACACACGGAGGAAGAAGAATCTCCTTGAGGGGCGATAACGCTCGCAAAAGCGACACGCGCGCTCGCCCGCCAGTATACGGGAAAGTCGTCGGGGAGGAGGAGGAGGCGGGAGAGGAAGCCGCATCCGTCAAGCCCCGACCGAGTCGTCGTCTGAGCGAGCGCGCCGCGGCATTCCGGGGCCCGCAGACGACCAGCAGCGGCAGCAGACCGACGGGCTCGCCGACGACGCCAACATGGCGGCGCATTCATTAGTCGACGTTCGGGGCTCGCAACCCGCGCGCATTAGTGCTATTCTTCTGTGCCATTAGGGAGGGCGGTGGCGTTGCGGGGCGGCGCACAAGAAGCGGGACGACGCTTGATTGAGTGACGCAGCACGCTAATTGCGCGAGACGGACGACACGTCGTTTACGGCGATGAATTCTCTCCTCCTGGATGACTCCCCTCCAGATATTTTTGTTTTTTTCTTCCTTTCAAGCGGCTCCTCCTCCAAGCCTGTCGCTAGAGGATGCGCGTATATAATGCTGCTGTCGTCGACCTCTGCCCCATATATTTCAATGAGAACGCTCGCTCGGTTCCGGCTCGCGCGCAGTAGCGGAGCTGCACGCGCCGATGTGGTCCCGGAATTTCACGCCCGTCACACCCCACCAATCGTGCGAGTACTCGCAGAAAGCGGCCGCAAAGTTGGCAGAGTATGCGACGCGAACGCGATGTGACGTTGTTGTGTTGCCGACCTGGCGAGAGTTTAATGGTATCAAATTGTGAACGTATACTACCAGCCAAATGTACGAAAAATAAAATCGAAACAACGTACAGAAAGTACGTTCCTCCTTTTCATTCGTCCTACTAAACTACAAAAAACTCGTGAAACATTCAACTCCGAAGGCGGATGACCAGCGAAACTGAGGTGACCCAGAATGTTGACAAAGGTACGAGCTCGCGGCGAATGCAGTTTTTCCTTCCCTACTATACTGGAGTTGAAGTCGTGGAACGACTCCGGCCCTTGCCGTAAGCACACGGGCCGTATACTGCTGTGAAAATTATAGCGGCGATTGGCAGCGCCAACGGTTCGGCACCCTTGCTGACTGTTCAGCTAGCAGAATTAGACGTTCCTTGCCTCAGCAGGCGCATCCATCGACAGCAGCCGCATACAAACAAACGCACACACGAACGCCTCGCGCTTCAAAGACACGTGGAACTTCAGGATTGTGCTTCAGCGTGAACGACTACCGCCACATTGGGTTAACCAGAGGAAACTAGCCACACACTCCCTCGCAGCGCGGACATAACTGGGACACACTGGTTTTGGTTGACAAAGAACAAAAATGCACGAAACCCCCGCCATAAACAGCTTCGTTGTAAAAAGTAGACGAAGGATCAAGTGGCTGGCTTTTCATGAAATAGGAGTCTTTATTTTACGGCCAGGTGTCTCCGACAGCGCGTTTTGCGTGGGTCCAACTATAGCTGCTTTGCAAGCGGTTCGCATTTGCATTTATAATGGTGAATGGCGGTTGTCACGCGAGCCTCGAAGCGTCTGAGTGCTTTTTGACGTGGGTAACGGATACATAGTAGTCGTTTCGGAGACGAAGGCACTGATACCCTATCCGTACACCGCTCTACGCGATTTTCCCCTCGCGCCGAAGCAACGCTATAGGTCAATAGGACACACAGAACCGGCGGCTTCGGATCGATTTAAGCGCCGGCTCGTACTGAAGACACGCATACTCCCGTACCAAGACGCAATCACGTATTTGGCTCGAGCTCAATGGCCCGGTAAAACGTGCCTACGTGCACGCTGCATAGATACGATGTGCGTGCAAGCATGTCTGAAGGAAACAAAACAAAAAAAAAACTCTACATACACCCTAAAAGAGCCTCCCGCCGCGTTTAGATACGAAGAATATATCGACATACCCTTCTATACTAAACGTCATCACCCCCCCCCCCCTCGTCTTTGGGGAAAAAAAAGAAGACACAAAGTTGACCTTTCACGAGAAAACAGCAGTGTTCGTGGTAAAACGCGGAAGCGAAAGTTTGAGCGCGGTAGCAAGCAGACAGACCGGAATTCTAGGAAAAGTCCGCACAAGTTTCATCCCTTTTTGGCCAATATCTGCACAGGTATATGGGTCGTGTATCGGACTGCTACGTTTTCTTGACGTCAGTGAACCCCCAGCTGCGACTGACAACGACCGGTATTCCTGCCGCTGTTGGCTTCCAGTTCAAGAACACTCTCGACTAATCATTCTTACGCATTCTGGATACCAAAACGTCTCGTGCAAATTTGTTGCAAAGCCCCGAAATTTCCCAAAGAAGCAAAGGAGCGCCGTTCGAAGTGGTACTGGCTGGTGCTTCGAGGATATGGCACGATTAATCGATCTTCACTGCTGTGCCACGTTTTATTTAACCTTGACAGTGACCGCGTATACGGATGCTCAAAACATGAACTTCAGTTTCAACACTGCTACAGGCATCTACGTCCAAAGAATTCCTCGGGCACTTAAATCTCCTTACGTGATCCACTTATTCCAACAGGCAGACTAGCCGCAATTCAGGCAGCAGCCGCCCCACAGTCAGAGCGTGCACCTGCACCTATTCTGCTCACGTGCCGCCACGTTCACCTGTCGCGGGCGCGCATCCGGATAGTTCTTGTTCAAATTTGGCGGGCTTATGTTAATACAGTGGTTAGTGCACTTGGCTCTTGCGCCGGCGACCCGGCGCGAAAACGAACCCAAATGTCTTTTTTTTTTACGTTTATTTCTCTCTCTCTTTACAGCGGCGTCCACTTCGGTACCGTTCGTGTTGACGGAGACAACTACGATACGGTCACTGTTCGCGTTTGATGAGACACCCAAGGCGTTATAATAACTTTATTCCGACTTTGTAAGCGGCGGTAAGCGCACTTGCGTGCCAATCGAGCGTTCGACTATCACTTTTTTCTATGCGATGTAGCGAACATTGCTAACAAATACTAAAGCGGACGAGGATGAGCTGCACGACGGAACTGCAGTCCTCATTTCGCGAATTCCGAAGGCAGCGATGAGACACATTCGAGTCACACACGAAAAAAAAAAAAAAGTGCACTCCACGCCCCGAACGACGAACAGCGCTGGCCCAAAAACGGAGAAATCGCGAGCGTCACGTTGGAAATCACGACGGTAGGCGACGTCGGCGGTCCGGGAAAGAAGGAGGCGTCACGCGAAGGCGACATCCGCATCCGTCTACGACTATATGCACGGAATGAAAATGCGCAACAGTGTACACGCGTAGGGTTCTGCGGACGCTCGATTGCGCGCGCCAAGGAGGAGGGGGAGGAGTATCTCAAGGGAAACAGAGCGATGACATCACGGTTGGAATGACTGCACGCCCACATTCCGGGAGACAACGCGCCGCTACGCCGACGGCGAGATGGCCCCGAGCCAGCCGTGAACAGCTCTCGCTTCCTCCCGCCATGTAACCCTTTATCAGATGATGTCGCCTTGTTTCCCTCTGGCCGACAGCTTGTGTGAGCAGTGTGGACGGAGTGGATTACTCTCCTATAAACAGAACTGCTTGTATACACACACACTTCTTGTGTAGATCGCACGCCGTTTTCGCGTACCGAGTTTACATGATTTTGGCCTCTGCCGTGTAAGATGTCTTGTTGCCATTCCTGATCATTTTTACTGCGTAGCATACTTTGCCGAGTAACCCCCCGCCAGGAGCGTGTAACGCCCTGCATTTCAACAAAAATCCGGATTTCGTGAAAGTTCCAAATGTAATCGTTAGACTAACGTAAATGGAGATAACTGGTCGAGCGAAATTTTGAAAAACTAAAAAAATAATGAAAATATAAAATAATTCCGGAAAATGTCAAAACGTAGTATACAGCATGACATTTCCACAAAAATGCAGATTTCGCGAAAATTCCAAATGTAATCGTTAGAACAACGTAAATGGAGATAATTGGCCGAGCGAATTTTTGAAAAACTAAAAAAATAAGAAAAATATAAAATAATTACGTCAAAACGTATACGGCATGGCATTTCCACAATAATGTAGATTTCGCGAAAGTTCCACCTGTAATGTTATAATAGCGTAATTGGAGATAATTGGTCGGACAGCGTTTACAACAAAAAACAAAAATTTGGCTGGAAAAAACTCACACTCAAGACAGGCGGCATAAGAATGCTACGCATTAGTAGATAATTCTCTGAATTTCTGTAGGCTCTTTTTTTTTCTTTTTCTTTTCAGCGTACACGAGGGTTGCTAGGTCCGCAGCGACATGAGGTGTGCAGCTTTTTGTTGAATAACAAACGTTCTTAACTACCCCACTTAACCATCCCCCTACTGCTTTGAAGCAGTTGGTTGATAACTGGTTAGAGTAAACCATCGCAAAAGGGTACCCTCTGAATTATGGTCCCATTTTTTTTTTCGCGCTCTTATACCGCAACCCCACTTAGTCGATTATCCAAGCAACCACGAGCCGTTAATTTCCTAACATTTCCCACTTTTAAAAAAAATCGCGACTTTGTGCACTAGACATACGGTTGGGCTACCATTGTTAAGAGTACAGGACCGACCGGATTAAAGGTGTAAACTTTTGAACTAAACAATTCCAAGGATGGCGTATACGCAAGGAGGCAACGCCGTGTAAGGCAAATCGTTGTCAGCGCTGTACTAGGTGAAGAAAACAAAAACTGAAGACAAATTGTTCGATCAAGCAGCCACCCCCACGTGGTGCCCAGGACGCTTCTTTCCTGCTTCGAAACGGCTAGCCATAAAATCCTCCACGCGTACCAGACGCACGAGAAGGTTATGACAAAAAAAAAATAACCACAAGAAAAACGGCGCATACTTTTACCCATGCACCAAGTAACACCAAACGCGTAAGCGAAGAGGGGAGAAAAAAAAAATCCTGACGGAGAAGCAAAGCTATGCGACCGGAAGGGCAGCATAATCTTCCCGCGCGAAGCTACTTTCCCGCGTTCACACCCAGCTACGAGCGAGTGGATAAAGGTGCGACGCGGCAGAAAAAAAAGGCGCGAAATTTTGAATGCTTCACACGTGAGGATTTTTTATTTTTTTTACAGCACACCATGCGCGGACGCAGCTCGAGGCCAAAGTGTAACCGCGTGGAAGCGCTGAAAAGGAGAGGGGGCACCCTATGCGCATGCTCGCACGAACCGCTGCGTTGGGGCTAAGACGACTAAAGGAATCCCGTGAAGTGCCGATGAAGTATGCAGGCACAATCCCTATGCACACGAAGAAGGGGCATTGGAGAAGACTGGTGCCGGTTTCGAGCACCACGGCATCCTCATCGTGGCTTCAACGGGGGATCACAAAGACAGCGTGAAACGTTTGGTGTCACGCAGCGCTCTGCGTAGTCCCACGACGCAATATCAATTGTCGGCTACACACGCTGTCAGGTATAATGACAGCCTTGACTGGCAGCGATTACAACAAATTAATTAATAAACTCCTCAGTTCCCTCATAACAATGGTCTCAGGGTGTGTCTACGCTATGTGTATCAGGAAGTATGGTTTCTCTATTTTTCGCTTTTACTATCTACAATCGTTCCTACGTTGTGACACTAGCGAGCCAACCGATTGCTTAAAATTTTCACTGGCACGAATCGTTGTACCACGAATGGCGAATTACAGTGCACATGGCGGGACAGGCGCTACTGAAAACGAAGGCTCAGCAAAAACACAGGACGAAGCCCCATAACAACTTTATTTGGGAAAAACGTACTTGTGCATACCTAAAAAAACCTGCGTTACACCACATACAATGTCGCGATCTAATGAGAGAATTCGACGTGTTACATGAAGCCGGAACACTGCAAATTATCACAAGGCAAGTGCAGTGAAAGCAAGGATTAACAAACACAATAGATGTCCGGTAACACAACAGACGGCTGACTTAGATAGCTAATCCGTTCCTTCTTATCGAAGAAATCTTTCTTTTTCGTAGAGCGCGTTGAGTGCTAGTCGACAATCACAGTGCCAACAAGTTTAGGTCAGCACCTGCAATATTTTTGAAGTGCCTTTCCATCCATGAAAAGGAGTCAACAAGCCGACTTGGCGGTTCTGCGGTTCTTCTAAATACTGTGAACAGCTGCGCAGCTAAGTACAGCGAGCAAAAGCCCAAGCTGGTCAAATTGGCACGCAATTTTTACACTCAATAAGGCAAGAAAGAATACTCCGCGAAGCGCTAATTTCGTTGGACTAGCTGAACACACATTTAACTGTCTGGTTTACAACATTGTTTCTTTGCTACACTAAAAGGGGTGTCACGGAATACTAGGGAACTGGCAAGAGTGGCGGGGAAGCCCACCGGGAGGCCAGTGTTAGCGACGACAGAACAAGTTTTTGGCACCTGAACAATGGTCTTACGCTTGCCTTTAATATAATAGCCAAGACACGAGCACGCCTAGTGTGTGTTCGGCCCTTGAGCACAGCTTCACCGCCTTGAGACTGAGAACCAAACTTAATGGCGCGTGTGGTGCAATGAATGAAGAAGACTATGAGCTGTGCGGCAAAGCCCAACTTTTCGCACCACCGCATGAAATAAATCACACGACAGCTGGCCTACATGAACCTAAGTTCTGAACCAGTCTCGCAGTCTCGCAGATGCCCATTTGGTCTACAGCGATTTGCCAACATTTGAACTGTACATATCGGTCAGCTCGGCAGGTGTCCGGACCGGCGGTCAAGAGAGGAGGAAAAAAAAAAAGACCTAGCAAGGAAAACGACGGTGCTTTAGCCATTCGCTGCGCATATCTCGCGGTTCAAACCCTACTTAGACCGGTGTGGCACGATAAGGAGAAAAAGAAAAGTAGCCCAGCTTGACTCACTTAACGTCGCGAACGCTGTTAACAGCGAAGCTGCCTGACATTCTCTAATCCCAAGGCTAACCTTCGTAAATATATATATATATATATATATATATATATATATATATATATCGCACCAGACCGGTATTCTGGAGGTCGTGGGTTCGGATCCCACCTGGCGGGCATTTTTTCTCCACTTTCTTATTTTCCAAATTCTTTATCTTGAGCTACTACATCCTCCCCTTTGCTTTCCGAGGTCTTCTTAACTGCCAATTCTTATATATATATATATATATATATATATATATATATATATATATATATATATATACACACATCCGGAAAAACACAGCGTTTTTTTTCTCGACTTCTATTTTAGCTTATTTATCACTATATCAACGAAACATGACAAACACGTCATTCGGCAGTAGTATTAAATATCTCGGAAAAAAATCACGCCATATCCACGGAATGAATGATGATAAGTGCGGCGAAGCTCGAGAGGGGGAGATCATCGGTAACCGTAACTCTCCCGTGAAAGTTCGCCCATTACATCATTAAGTAAGACGTAAGACTGTGTGCTTACATTGTACAACTTAACTTTTATTTTCGGAGTCAATGCTCCCAGGCCCAGACCTGGTGAAAGACCCCGCGCCATCGAGGACTACCCCGCACCTCACCACAATTTGTCACGTAGGATGGGACACAACGGTAAAGAAAGAACTTTTATTTAGGGCGAACTTGTGCCCGAACAAGACGAGAGGAAACGAGCAAAGGTCCTTGCGTCTCGTTCGATCTCCGAGAACGACTGCCTGCGTTCGTGGCGTGATCTCTTGCGTGATCTCCCCCTCGCAGTGCACGTGCGTTCGCGCCTCCGTTGGCGAACACAGACAAGCTCCCGGTGCCGAGTTTGCGCTGCCGGTTGCAGCCGGTTCTTGCGCGTGCAACGCGGCCCACTTTGCGACATCTCCGAAAGCATGCGGCGGTCACGTACCACGAGACACAAGGGATGGACAGACCCATGGCTTTAGGAGCTTCGCCCCTAAAAGCCGAATAGCACTGGAAATGATGACTGCAACCTTGGTATGTGTTCTTACCGAGTCCCTCGTCCCGTATCTTTCTGTTCTGCTATATATATATATATATATATATATATATATATATATATATATATATATATGCACGGTGTGTTCGCCGTTCTGGCTACCGGATCTCTGCCTCCAGAATAAACGTCACTCTGGCCTCGGTCTCTCAATATCACTGTACGCGCCCGCTTACGCACGTTCCTCGTCGCAAAGTGCGCAGACGGAACTATCGCGCTAGGCAAGTGAGAGCGCGCGCGAACCCACGCGGAACCACCAACTGCTTTTCCAACAGCTGCCGTGCACTTTCCCCTGCGCGGGGAGAACGCTGTTTGTGCCGCTTCCGTTTTCGTGAGCGAAAATGCGCACCAGAAGGGACGAGGCTTCGTTCGCCACGACCACGACGACGGTTGCACGAACCGACGAAACAGATGCGGGAGGGAAGGCAGTGTCGGAGGAAAAAGAAAAGAAAAATCGCAAGCCAGAAGAACCTCCTGTGCTTTTGCGCATCCTCGTCCACCAGACGTCCTTCACTGCAGGGAGAGGAAGCGCCCGATTTGCATGACCATGCAACGTCGAGAGCCGTGTACGCAGGGCACGCGCGTCAGGTGCCGGAGTTCAGACCGTGGAGCCCGAACGCTGCGTGCCAACCAAGCATGCGCAGCGTGAGGTCCCCGATTCCAACTGCGCGCTGTCTTTCGTAGTTTCCTTTTATCATGCAGAATTCCGCATCTACCCCCCCCCCCCCCCCCTCCTCCCTCTGCGACTTTGAAAACGCCTCCATTGGTTCCAGTGTACGTCCGCGTTGAGCTTCGCGGATATTTCGGGCGAAACGACTGGCGTTTGTTTCGCGAAGGGCATTGTTGGCGCGAAAAGAAACGTCGGGCTGACGGACTGACAAAACTGCGCCGAGTTGAGTGTCTCCTTTGTACACCGCGTCGTCGAGTAACTTCACCTATGCATTGATTTGATTTGATTGTAGTGTTTAACGCGCCGACGCAACGCAGGCGATGAGGCACGCCGTAGTGGAGGGCTCAGGAATAATTTTGACACCTGGGGATCTTTAACGTGCGCCGAAATCCCGAACACATGGGCGCTTTCGCTTTTCGCCTCCACCAGAAAAGAACTTCACCTACGTAGAGCTGCCTGACATACACACGAACGTATACAAGTACGGCGATCGGGAGCAACAGTATAGCAGAACGGAAAACCGGTCCCGGTACGGTACCTGGTACACCTGCACATGCGCAGTCTCAGCAGCGCCGTTTGCCTACCGGGTACCGCATACCGGGGCCGGTTCCCCGCTCTGGTATACAACTCTCGCACCTGCGGTGTACATCGGGGAATCGGGATTGCGGGACCAAATGAACAATACCACAAGAGGAGACAAAAATAAATAGTAAAGAAAATTATCCCAGCTTCCCTGACAACGCCGCGAAGGCCGATGTTACCAGCGAAGATGCCTGACATTCCTAATAGCAGGGATAAGCATCATAGAACTTCTCAAAGCCAAGAGACTGATTCCCTTTCGCGCCAATTCATTTCTGCCGTTGTTCTGTACGGGAAGGCGTCCCCGAACCGTGTTCCTTCGCCTTCGTCATGCGTGTGGTAGCGTGGTGGTGAGCGTCCAGGAAAAGTTGCTGCCTTGGAGGTGACGACAAGAAGCCGAAGGCAAACTTAAATGGATTGCTACATGGCGAGAGACGAGCCGAAGCGATACAGGAACAATACCCTTCCGGGCGAGGTTACAGCGTGACTCGAGAAGCCGACAGCATGGATTCGCTGCTGCAAAACCGATGAATTTTGCGCTCACGCGGAGGGCGCACATAGTGGTAGGCCCTGAAGCAAAGCACAAGAGAACTGCACGGAGCTTGCAGCACGCGCGAAAAGAATAGCGGCGCGCTGAATCCTAACACCGTGTTCTACTGCTCTCGTACCTTCTACTGGAACTTTTCGTTACTTTTGAACTTCACCGGCATGAGGGAGCGCCGGGAGCGCTTTCTGTTTTTTCACGGCGTATTTTTTATTTGCGAAAATCAAGAAGCCATGAATTTGCAAATAAAAGAACAATGCAAATATCACTTATGTATTGATGTCTTGCCTCAAATATGATCAGTGTTTTCTGTTTGCTCAACAATGTTGACAAATAAAAACATTGCAACTTGATTTAGTTGCTTAAAAAAAAGCTTAAAAAAAGCGTAAGTTGCTTAAGAGCTTAAAGTTGCTTAGAAAAGCGTCTCGTTTGAGCATTCTTTAACTTGTTGCATGCCTGCTTTGCGCTTGCTCTCCTCCTTGCTTGGATATGCTCTCCCCCATCGCTGCGACCACCTTACCACATTTCGTCCCATGAACGCCTCGACCGAGAGCAGCTGCTACAAGTACTCCAAGCACTGGGGAAGGCAGGGGGAAGGGGGGGGGGGGGGGGACTCTGCGCGCATGCGGAAATTGTTTCTAGAAAAAAAATATATATCTGTCTCTTGCAAACTTCCTCGCTAAGTTTCCTTGTTCTTTCCGATTTTAACTTGTCAACCTCGCAAACTTATATGAGCGAACAGGAACTTCGTATAATCAGGGGCAACGTCCGTAAGAAGCAGCGAACTCCATTGGCGCGTTTTTTCCGAGCCATTCAATTGAGGGAGAAAGCGAAGCCGCCGGGGGAACTGCCATCAGCCTTGACCCAAGCGACGACGGGCGTTCTGGTACCCAGGCGCTTTTCCTCGCCATTTTGCAACGGCCGTAAACGACGTGGCACATACACGCGCGGTTTCACGGTCTCGCGCCCGGTCCCGCATACGAGCACCGCCGCGCCTACACGCACCGAGCGGTGCTACGGCGTGCGCTGCCCGAACTGTGCGAACAACACCGCCTCCTCAAGGTTAAAAAAAATAATAATAACGATCGCGCGAGAATCCAAGTTGGCGGCAGCGAGTGAACGCGCCAAACAGTCTCAGTCCGTATTTACGATAACGCTCGGCTCAAACGGCGATTAGGGCCGGCGTAATGGCCTGGTCGATTGCTCGTGGACAGCCAAAGGAGCCATTTGTTCTAGCGCGTGCCAAGGCGACTAATAGTCTTTCTTCCGCGAGGTTTCAACATAATATGCCGCACACACGCACGCACCCAACAAAAGTCTGGAATACGGACTACCCCCATAACAAGTTATGACAGCAAGCAAAGGTGCTTGCACTGGATATATATATATATATATATATATATATATATATATATATATATATATATATATATATATAGTTTGGAAACATAAACACTCACACAGAGCGCGAAAAAATAAGGTAAGTAGAGACAGAGACAAACGAGAAAGACATTAAAAATAAGAATAAATGTTTACTGACGTTTCAGGAAGAGGACTTCCTTTTTTTGAGAGAATATATACATATAGTGAAATAAGTCGACTGTCACGTTTCCCGTTTTTTGTTGCCAACAGTTTCGGAGTTAGAAACTCCTTCTCGGGCTGTATTTTAATTTCTCACATTTCGCCTTTATACAAAAACTTCTGTCAGGGACCGGGTCACTTCCCTCATCCCTCCAGGAGAGGTCGCGGGTGAGGGGTGTTTCAAACAGCTTGAGCAAGTTTGAACAGTTTGACCCGCGACCTCTCCTGGAGGGATGAGGGAAGTGAGCCTCCCTGACAGAAGTTTTTGTATAAAGGCGAAATGTGAGAAATTAAAATGCAGCCCCGAGAACGAGTTTCTAACTCCGAAACTGTTGGCAACAAAAAACGGGAAACGTGTCAGTCGACTTCTTTCACTATTTTTATACTGGCCCATCGAACCTCATGATCTCTCTCAACCGTGAGCAGTTTGGGAGTTTCCGAGTTACTACAAGTTCTGCAGGCCACGAAACTAGTGCACGCCTCCCGCTACTATCGACCCGCCAAGGCTGCTACGGACGGGTATCGAACCCACCACCTCGGGCGCATCGCTGCAGCAGCTGCGGTTTCCCCGGAGTCAAGGTGCTGCGCGATGGCTGCTCACATAGCGGTCTCTAAGGTCAGCGAACTCCCGGAGCAAATTATCCATCACGCAGCGCACACACGGAGGAAGGAAAACAAAAGCAGCGAGCAGCCCCTGCGGCGTGTGGAAATACTGCGTCATTTGTTGAAACAGGCTGGATATTGCCGGCCGTTGCGATATCGGAGAACAGGCTGCAGCGGAGCCGCCAAGGGATTGAAGCGGCGGCGCAATGACTGCGACCATTCACAGCGCGTTTCAGGGTGGAAACCCGAGAGAGTCGCTCGGGTGTTGCACCACCACCAAGCTGGTGTGAAGAAACTCCTCCGCCGACCAAGGAGAAAAGCCTTTGTAACAGGTCATAGTTTCGAGGCCATTTTGACGACGTGGACGGCCAAGCCGCCCGCACCGCGGAGGCACAAACTTCTGTGCGAGGTTAAGCCTAGCTTCTTATGGAGTTGGTATTGAGACACGCCTGGCGATGATTGAATGCCGGCCGGCAGCGAACAGGGGGACACCTTTCGCAACGCGGCGGGCCCAACGATGACCGAGAGCACAAACTTACACGCGCCTGACGCAGGCTCCTGACAGGGTATAATCCTTCACAGTTGCGGTGCCCTCCGGTAGAAAAAGTACAGCACCTAAGTAGCAGCTTTACAAAGGCTAAGCTGACTTTTCGAAATGTTTCCGCATTGTCCGAGCCTCTCTAAGCTTCGTGCCCCCAGATCTTTTTCTCTTGTGATTGATTTTTTTTTACTCCGCGCCCCAATTTTGTTGAATTTTATCCTCCCTTTTACTAGTAGCTTTCACCTTTTTATTTCCCTGTTCCTTTTTTCGCCTCACTGTATTCGCCCCCATCTGGAGTAGCAAGGTCCACCGTTAGTGAGGCTAATTAATCTCTTCATTATGCATTAAATCTCTCTCTCTCTCTCTCTCTCTCTCTCTCTCTCTCTCTCTCTCTCTCTCTCTCTCTCTCTCTCTCTCTCTCTCTCTCTCTCTCTCTCTCTCTCTCTCTCTCTCTCTCTCTCTCGCGGCGCGTCTTCAATTTTGACTCGGCCATTTTCTGATGAGGAGCATCCGAGAAAAGTTGCCCTAAATCTGTATGCAAAAGCACCCATGGAAAAAGACGAAAAGTCCGCGCACCCAACGATTGGCACTTTGCAATCCGAACAGAGAGAGAGTAAATCTTTATTCGTCGAGCAGAGGTTAACGTTATGGGCTTTTTCCCTTGAAAGGCATCCATAGTCCGGGACTCCTTGGCCTCGACTGGCTGTCCCCGCTCGGGTCAGCAGTTTTAACCGGGTATCCGGGCAGCCGAACAGAAGAGACATGTTGGCATCACCAGCTGACAACAGTTGAGCGCATTAGCCGGACGGAGTGTTTTGTAAAATAAAAACAGAAGTGCAGCGCGCTTCAGGCTCGAGTTTCAGATTAGTACTTAAAAAAGCGGGAGAGGTATTTAATATGTATACCCTTGCTTTTCTATAATTCACCACGCTGTCGATTTTATTTCGTCCCTGTTTTGCTGTAAAGTTCGCTTGCGAAGACATTGAAAATTGATCACAGAGCGCATACATGCTACGCTATCCGGCTAGAGGTTACTAACATGCGGCTGCCACCGTGACCTGTGGCTTGGCCGATCGATCGTCATGCAAATTTCTGGCCCTTGCTCTCCCCCCTTACGCGTTTATGCCGGCAAACGTGTTCAAAAACCTGTACAGATAAATTCGTTCCCGCAGCACGTCCAGCTTCGTCGCTGGTCCAACATTATAACGACCTAAAACTGCTAGTAGTCGCACTAAGAGCGCAAACGGCCACGAAACGCAGGTGCAGTAAGGAAGAAAACCTGCAAATAAGTCGCTCGTCTTGAACACGATACAGTTCGAAATTTGAACGCTCGCGTTGTATTATTTGCCTCTACATCTGCTCATTTCTCCGTGAATCAGTGACGACGCGTAGAAGCTGCGTAGCGCAGTTTTTCCTCCGTGCATTGCGTAGATTGCCTACCTCGTTTACGGTTCCTTTTGACCGAGGCATTATTTTCCCACTAATTCCGATTTCAGTGACTTCGATGGCTCTCTGGCCCCCAATCACCAACCTGCCTGTAAAGCGTGCTCTACAGCATAATGGGAACTGTGGCGGTGAAGGAAACGTCAGTACTGCTGCGGTTCATCCTTACTCACCCTACTCGCTCTACGAACAGGATTTCTTTGCTCTACAAGAACCCGAAGATCCCTATTACTGAAGCCTGAATCATTGGTTTTTGTTTTAGAAGTTCACAAAAGAATAATTTTTTGGGGGGTACAGTATAAATCCCCCTAAAGAATGAAAAAAGCATGTTTTTGATGCCGAAATCTACTGGGCAAAGTTGGAAAAATAACGGTAACTAAAATTCACGTGTAAGCTGAATATTTCGGCATAAAATGATTAGAATTCGTTGTAATGATTACGCATAAACCTACATTTATATGTTGTAACAATTACGCGAGAACCTATATTACCTTGCTAAGGACGATTTAGGAGGCAAAAGAACGCTGTGCTTTATAAACATCAGTCAATGTTACTTTTATCAATTGTACCGAGCTTTACGCGTCAGATGAAAAACCTTTGCCCAGTCGGTAGCCGTTAATGCTTAAACTTCCCCCGAGCGTAAAACTTGAAAGAACGGAGGAGAGGAAGCTGGGTCGTTTGGGTCGTTGCCGCGTTCAGCATCCTCATCCGCTCTTTCGTTCGTGAACAGTCCCGTGGCGCCACCTCTCCAGGCGCAATGCAAGCAACGAAGTCATTCCACGCAGACATTGGGAGGAGGGCGCTGCCATTCAACGGCGCGTTTGGCTGTTCGAGCGGCACTCCAGTTTGGCGCCAATTTTGACGACAAAACGTCGACACCCATTCAGCCGTCCGGCAAGCGAAGAACGAATAACGTACACGCAACGATTTGCACCAAACTAAGGACCCTGCGAATCAGTGTTGCCAGTAGACAATAATTTGTAAGAGGGTTTGTAGGTTTAAATGGAATATACATGAATTAATACAAACGACAGCGAAGGTGATGCCCCTGCCCTAGTTTGCACTCAAACCAACTTATTAAAAGCGCGCAAAACAAAATTCGCGCAGGGCGCATAAAAACAAATAAGAGCTATCACCGTTTGAGGTGATAGCTCTGAAATTTCGTTGGCATCAAAGCCATTTTGAATCTTCGCAAGGAATAGCAGTGACAGTTCCTAAACTCTGTCCGACGAATTAAACGAAATTGTACGGGGAGTTTTTGCGGAAACATTACTGGCTAAGGTGCATTGACGACGCTTTGCAACTAAATTCGACCCAAATGTAGGATGAGTGAGTAAGTCGCGTCGTTCGCGCTTTAATTCATTTGCACTGCAGTAATTGATATTCCGCACAGGCCTTTAAAAGCACACTGAAGCTACCTGTGAAGAGAGCCGGTTGAGAAGCTCGAATTCCGTTCTTCACTGCACTGATTAACTAACTGCAGCAAGTACAAATATCCAACATTAAGTAGGCTTTAAACACGTGACCACGAGAGAGTTACGGTGTGTCGAAATAGCCGACTCGCTTGTTATTTGTTGTATTGAATGCTAATCTTGAAACGAAATACAGGGGTAAAAAGGGAGAAACTTAAATGCGGTGTAAGGGTCTGGCGAAGCCGCTGCTGACGCGTCGCCGGTCAAGGCCGTGGACACTTAATTGCGTCCATTTTCCCCGGTTTCTCAGCGGTGATAGCTCCGAAATTCCGTTTGCAACAAGGAAGAGCGGTAACAGCCCTAAAATATTGTGTGCAGCAAAGAATAATGCTGATGGCTCAGAAATTCCGTTTACAGCAAGGAATAGCGGTGATAGCTACAAAATTTCAGTTACAGCAAGGAATCGCGAGGGTAACTCTGAAATTTCGTTTACAATGAAGACTAACGGTGACAGATCCGAAATTTCGTTTTGCAGCGAGGATTAGCGATGATGGATCCAACATTTCGTTTACAGCGATGAATAGCGCTGACAGCATCAAAATTCTGTCTGCAGCAAGGAATAGCGATGATAGTTCCTTTGACTGCAGCAAAAAGCGGTGACAGCTCTGAAATTCCGTTTGCAGCATGGAATTGCGGTGATAGCCTCGAAATTCCAGCTTGCAGCAAGGCCATTTCGAGATTTCGCAAGGAATAGCGGTGATAGCTCTGACATTCTTTTTACAGCAAGAGTTATTCGAACTTTCGCCACGAATGAGAAGGAGTAATCAATCCACTGCCAAAGTCGCGCAAGGATGCGATTTCAACAGCAGGTATTTACCGAGTATTCGTATAACGGGGAGCCCCTTTTCTGCCGCGTCTCTGTTGGAGACATGTTGACATTTTGATATTCGCCCTAAAAGTCCAGCAGACATCCATATTTATCTTTCCGAATAAGGGTCTGTTACTTTCGTGAAGTGTGACTGGGGATGTATACATATAATTCGCAGTTTCTTGTGAGTCATTAATCCAAATTGAAACTTTTCTTCTCAGCGTTAGCGTTTAACAATGTTGATATTCCTGGAATGAAAGCTGTCGTTACAGCTAGACGGGGCGAGGAAGCTAGTTCAACGATGACGGTCGAAATTACAGCGAAAATATGATAAAGGGTATACCATAATGGGCACTTTTGACTAACACGATAATGAGAAGCTGAAAAATAACGGAACAACGTTCTCATTGAGATAAGTTTGGACGGTTGGGCTTGACGTTATACGATCCAGGTACGGTACGAGCGACAGATTAAACGGATCCCTTGCCGCATTTTATCGATTAATATACACAGACAGACAAATATAATTAAGTAAACGCTTAAATAAAATTTATCAAAACTCAATTTCGAGAAACACACTGCGTAGACAACACGTGTTGATGTTCCATAATTGGTTTTAAGGTTATCTAGCTTATTTAATTATTGCGTTGGCAATGCTCAATGTCAGTGGCTGGCAAAGGTAATTAGTGCGTGAGCGTGAAATTAGCCACTGTTCCGAGCCATGGACTTTGTCAAGTTAATTAGGTTAAGAATTAGTTACACTTGCCGCCGTTTACAAAGTGTAGTTGGTATACAGACGGTAAGAATAAAGCTGTTTTATATTGCCGCGAACCATGTATGGGTTTGTTTACTTATTGGTTGTTTTTACTGCCCGGGCCGCGCCCGGCTCTCTGAGTCCCAAGCGAAGCGAGTGTTCCATTCTTTATTTTTATGCCGCACGGGCTATCTGATTCAGATAAGGAGACTGTTTCGCCCTATCGTCACTAGCCTAGAATAATCTTCTTTGATCTGCAATGCTCTGTCCAGATGTAAATCGACGGTTCGAGAACCACGCGCCGAAAGATAAAATGCCTGCAGAGCAGACGCCGCGGTATTCGACTCCCCAACGCTGGCTTGCGCACGTCACTTTGTTGACCGCTGCTTCACCGCCTGTGTATTCTTTGAGTTGTTAGGGGAGCAGAAGTTCGCTCCAATAAACTTGTTTTCCTTGAAGACAACTGGGTCGTCTTTGACTTCGTGACAATATTAATCGTTCTGCGCGGTTCATTTTTTCGTGGGATGAAGACAAGGAACATTGTTAACGCATCGAATAATTAACTTTTTTCTAAGAGCAGCAATTGTTAACATAGCTGGCATTCACCGAAGAGTTTAGCTCTCAATTTCTTCGCTTGGCAACCCTGGAAACGGCCACGGACATGGCGGTCGGACCCAACGTTACTAGATTATTTTCAGTTGTAAAACTGGGCGGCGCTGCCCGGAACCGCCACCGATCCTTCTCTCTGTGGCGCTGCAGTCGCAACCGGCTCGGCAGCCGGTGCGCTCGCAGGCGGTTTCGCTTATGCTTCTCCCTTCGCGTTCCTAGTTCAGCGCTCGGCGCGTACGTTTCTTGTGCGTGCGCGGGCGCTTGGGTGGGCGCACACATCTGGTAATTATTACATTCTCGGAAGCAAATAGCTACAATAAACAGCAGACACAATGACATTTTTTTCGCCCCTTGTGTGGTTCTTCCGGGTCCTTTTTTTGCCGAAGAGCAGTACTCGCAGTAGCCGGCGCATTCAGTGCCGCGGTCTCCGGCGTTTCTTGTTCGCGCGGTCTTTCTCAGTAGTGTTGAATGCGCGATGCCGTTCGAGTGGGACGTTTAGTGATTTGCCAGCGACTGTATTCCATTGATGTGGACCTCTGCATGTGAGGCTGATGCAGACAATGCCGACCTGCTTTATTCCCGGGTGTACCAATGGCTATAGCAGCAAAAATTAAGAGCAACATGGACAGGCACTTCTTCTCGGCTTCCAAAAATGCGACGCTTCGCTCGCTATGGATTAAGGCCATCCCGCGTGCTGGTAAGGAAAAGGGTACCATGTTGGGCTAGTTGGTGGTCAGATACAAAGGAAGGAACAGCGCACATTTTAACGAAGAAGCATTGTGGTGTGTAACTCTATCCGTCCTTCGTTAAAATGTGCGCTGTTCGAATTCCTTTGTAGCGGATAAGAAGCTTTCGACAAAGTCCAAAGTGTGCGACTGCCATTTTCACGAACAGGACATCGACAAATGGTTCGTACATGCAATGACGTTCTCTCTGAGGAATTCTCTGCTCGCGTCATCAAATCGTATTTGGTGACGTGCATTTCTATTCCAGATTCCTTCAGCGAGAATGTGCCTTGAATGTGCAGGTTAAGTCGGCGCACAACGCGCTAAGCTACTGCAAGCACGCTGGCAATTAAAGTTGTAGAGTTCGATTTAAATAAAAAAAAACCTTGCATACATGTATCCATTTATTACTTTTTTTCTGTTAACATGCTTTGGTATTTTGTAGCCATATTCACCGTAAGCAAAAAAGACGAGTTCATTTCTAAATAAAAATGCTTGCATGTTTCTATTCATTACTTTGTTTCTCTTAACGAGCCATAATCTCCTTAAGCAAAAACGATGTGGAGTTGATTGTAAATAAAAAAAACGTTGCATATATTTTTCTACTTTGTGTCTGCCGTAAAGTGTGTACTGTAAAAACCAATAAATTGCTGCAAAGAACTTTATGCTTATTGACATGTAAGCTGGTTTAACTTCGTCAGTTAAATGACTCAATAATTCTTTCAATTAGAGATATTTCGCATTTGCGGAGACGTCGCTTCTTAGTGACGTACGTTTGGTAAAGCTAACTGTTGTCAGGGCAAAACATGGAAAAGATACTATTCTAAAAAGGACGTCGAGAAAATTAGGAAGTTTCGTCTTCGAGTGGCCTTAATTACTAGAGCCACAAAGTGACGTAGCTCCAATTGATGGTGACCTTGCTTCTAATTGGCTGGAAATAAAATGAGCGGTTTCATGATTTTTTTATAAAATTCGGAAGAGTCAATCAAAATAAGCTTTAACGGAGGCTTATTCTACGCTACCAGCTCGCTGCAGACCGTTCACGCTCGTGGTTGACTGCCAGCGAGCAGCCGACGCAAGCGCGCGCAAACTACGATGCGCTTCGGCTGACCTGTTGAAGAAAGCAAAGCAATGAGCCGTAACTAAGGGCTTTTACGCCCCACATTAAGCGATCCTGAGCAGCTACTGGAAAGTACTCTGGCCTAGATGTAGTCTGGACGCGGATAACTTGGCGGGTAGCGGGTAGTCTTTAATATTATCGCGCGCTAGCGTCATGAAAAGGCCGAAGAGGCATTGGGAGAGGCGCCGTTGCACGCGACGAGCAGCGGCCGGGTAGAGCAAAATGCGGCGGTCCCGCCCTCTCGCGGCACGCCGAGAAACGGAGACACCGGCGATGCACGGCGCATGGGGACAGTTTTACAACTGAACCTATCTAGTAACGTTGGTCGGACCGGTGTGCGTTGTGGGCTCCATTTCAACCCGATTCTCAACAGTGGTGTCAACAGGGATGTTATTAGTTCGTGTGCGTGTGTGTGTTTGAAGGGAAATGCACGTTGGTGTGGGCCATCATCAGCGCCAACTACCACGCTGCCATCACCGTAAAATGGCGCTCCGCAATAGTAAACAGCACTTGTTGCGAGAATTTCGGGAGGATGGCAGAGAGAAGGGCAAGAGCAGTTTCAGTCGGTGTGCCGTAGGCTCCTAAAATGAGCAGCCGGAGCGGTGACAGGGACTGGGCGCGTGCGTACAGCGTACGTCAAACGGGCCAGCGTTTACAAGGGGCGGAGGATGCGGCGGCGGCAGGCTGGGAAGAAGCCCCCCTCCCGAAGCACGCGGATCGACCACGCGTGACAGCGATAGGGCCGCCCCGCTGTCCCGCTGACAGGACCCACGACAGCTCGTTTCCCGGGTGACTCATGTCGTCCCGAAGAAGCCCAGCCAGTGCTCTGCCTCCCTCCTCCACCTCTTTCCTCCGGCTTCTCAGGAGGAGAAGAGGCACTTTTGGAAATATGCGTGCCGAGCGCCGCATCTTAGGCGGTCGGGCACATCTTGCGCCATACTGAGTCGTTCGATCGCCCCCACCCTCCTTGCGCAACTCGGGTTTCAGAGGCCCTTGAAGCGATCTAGCAGAAGCGTCCCGTGAAAGGGCGAAACCGTTCGCGAGCTCCAGGGGCGCGCTTTGGGACAAAAATGACCGCTGCTCGGATGCGGAGACAAATTGGGCGAGTTGGCAGGGAGACACCTGGAACACCGGGTCAGCACAATGCGCTGCCTAGCGAGAGCCACGCGAGCCGGCACCAGGGATGAGCGGCCTATCCGCCGACGCACAGCGCACGGGTACCGGGTATACTTCGTGCAAGCGATGCATGTAGCGCTACAAAGCTAGTAGAGTTGAGACGAGAGAATCACCCAACACAACTCTCTCCTTGCAGTTATTTTTTCCCCCAACTATGGGTCCCTCTTTTCTTGCTCTTCTGCCACACGACCGCGGCGTATCGCCCCTCACGATAGACGCCCTTGTGCAAGAATGACGATCCTTGACGAAGTACGGGCCCGGGATCGCGCTTACGCGTCGCACTTTAACCCGCAGCGCCAGCCCACCCTATCTTCGATCCCGACAGCGATGAACGGCGCTTCGCGCGCGGTCGAATTGTTTCGAGGTCAGGGGAGGGCCGCTGCCCGGCCAAACGCCGGTCGCACTGCACCTCGTTTTCAAACAACGCCACTTCGTCGTCGCCCCTCTCATCTCCGGTCCGACCAAACAACCCGTCCCATGCATGCGAACGGTGTATATATACACTTGGGTCGCGCTTGTCATCCTTGCGGTGTCGGCGCGCGCGACCGGCGCTGTCAGCCGCAGCTCATCGGAGGGCAGCCAGGGAATGAAGTAGAAACTAAGTTGGGGGGCACGAAAAGGGAGCGACGCGACCGCCCCGACGCAAGTCAGCGGCCCGATGACTCCTCGTCCGCGCGCGAGCAATTCGTTTGCTGCTATACTGCCACCTTTTCCCCTTTTCTATCATCACCATGCCCCGTCGTCGTCGTTGTCGTCTAGCCGAGAGTCCATTTTTTTTTTAATCCCCGGATCTTCGTAGTCCATCTTTCAATCAAGTCCTTGGCCGATCCCTATTGCGTTTACGGTATATTGACAGCCCTTTTCTATTGGCCCTCGCAAATCCTGATTACGACCTCTCTCCGCTGATATCAATCTCGTAGCGGGTACTTCGATACACGACGCTGCATTGCACGTACAGGGGACGCCACCTGGCACCTGAGGAGGCCCGTGGAATCATACTGCGCAAGGTTCATTCGATCGTTAGTAAAGATCTGAAATGTCTGAAGGGTACGTGGAGGAGGGAGCGACACATACCACTAGGTTTTACGGACTACCACGATTCAAAAAATAAAAACAGTTTCTGGCGTTGCCACAAAACATCTTGCCAACAAGCCGGGCTGCAGTGAAGGCCTTGTGATTAACACGTGTCGCCTACGGTTCCTTTCCTCGTTGACTCAAGGGCATTCACAGAATCATCGCGACGAACCCACTCTTGCCCTTTTTATTTTCTTGCCAGTAAGGACGTTCAAGCAGGTGGAAGAGCGTGTAAGCTGGTAGGCGATATACTTTTTTAAAGCGATAGCTTTCTTAGTTGTACCGATAGCGTCCTGTCGAAAAAACTAATGCATTTCCTCATGGACTCGTTGGTCGACCGAGATCTCTGGACACACGGCGCGTGCGTGAAAAACCGGGCTTCCATTGAGACAAAACGGTTACTTGAAAATCGCGAAAAAGGAACGGTTTTAGATAAGACAATACACGCATCCATCATGAAGAAAAAGCACAACAGTATGCTTTTATCTCATAAACGACGTGTCGGTATTTATTTAGATCGTTCGTAGATGCGCTTACTTTGTGCGCGAAAAACCGTCGCATGGGTTTGTTCTTCGTTTGCTATTTGGGTCTTCGAAGATTTTATGATCGATTGAACGCGCTTTATGCGACGGTTTTGACGCAGCTCTGACGTCAGAAAGCTCTCTCGCTTCTCTCAGCTTTCTCTACGAAAGGGTGGCAAAGTCTTTTTTTATTATTAAGTCAAAGAGCAGGGACAGAAGAGTGGGGGAGATGTTAATTAGCATGGCCAGGTAATTAAATCCGCGTTAATGTGATATTCCTTCCGTCTTATCTAATTGTATGGTGGTCGCGTGAAACGGAAGGTAATATGCAAAAAATAATTGCCACAGTAAACAGATTGAGACACGAACAGTAACCCGCACCTCAGCGATAGAAGCAAATACAAAGTAAAACACTAAAGATAGCGGGCTGACCTGGTTGAGTACAAGTTCACGGGCCCAAGCCGATAACGAAACGCGAACGCGCGTGAGCGGCCAATTTGAGTGTGCGAGATAACGGCACCGAAAAAAGGCGATCACATTTCAACGCGGAGCAGAAGCAGAGCTACCGTTCGCTTTCCGCGAAAAGCGAACGCACGGCAAAACTCAACGAGTGTTGCCGGTTGAATTTCTTTTTTTTTTCTTCTAGGGGGCGTCGAGGACGAAGCGAATCTTTATTTTTTTTTTTATCAGCTCGAGTCCGCAAGTCAGATAAGCAAGAAGAAGACAGAAGCAATAAATGAATAAGTGAACGAACGAACGACAAAAAGTCACGTAAAAACGGGGTCATCGAGTTTCGGAAAGCTTTGACGTTATGTTCTGTTTCCACCTTGTTTTTTTTTTTTTTTTTTTTTTTTTTTAACGCCAGGTTGAGTTCAGTTCACCGATGGTTCACTGCGCGATGCTCGGTACGGCGTGATACACCACCCAGGCTAAAGCGAGCCATGTTTGCGGCTGGCGCTAGCACGTGTAACAACATTCCAGCCGCACACAGCGCCCGCAGGCACGTACGTCGAGTGCCCCGCCTATGAAAATAAAAAGAAAGCCTTGAAAGAAGGTCTGAAATTTCTGGGCAGCGAGATCGTCCGGCCTCGATTTGATCTTATACGCCTAGCATGCGGTTGCATCTCCGACAAAAAAAAAAAAAAAAAAAAAATCTCATCAATTTCTCAGAACCACCCAGAGTCCGAGCACCGCCATCCCCGTCTCGATCGATATTTCGGTGCTGGACTTGCGCAACTGCGTGCAACAGACCTCGAAGGGCGACGTTTCAAATCCCTGCAACTTGTGAGGCATAAAATTGCATAAATCTTAATTTTAGCTCCTAGAGCAGCGTAAGAGGGCATATAATAAATTTACGCACGTGTCCACAGCCGAGAAAAACAAATGAGTTTTGGGTTTCGTACGACAAAGTAGGCCCCACCTTAATGCACGCATGCATACAACGTGCATACATATTCCTGGCCTAAGCGAATGTAACCTAATGTCGTCTCGATACCTAAATTAATCGGAAGATCAGAAAGAGATGTGAATAAAAGCGACTTGTTCTCGGGCTAGTACCATACCTCATCGATTTCGTTATAGTGCAAAATTATGGACATCTAGGCCACCTGGTTGACATGCATCGTGGATCTAACAGCACGCCGGGATGGTGTCGAGGGAAGAATAAGAAAAAGAAAAAGAATTAAAAGACACGATATCGCTATAACGCTTCCTGCCTGTTGTTTTCCTACCGCCGTCGTGCGCTGCACGCTTTATAACGCGAAATATTGAACTGTTAAATTACCCGCCGCGGTGGCTCAGTGGCTAAGGCGTTGCGCTGCTGAGCACGAGGTCGCGGGTTCGATTCCTGGCCGCGGCGGCCGCTTTTCTGATGGAGGCGAAAAGCAAAAACGCCCGTGTGTACGAGATTTCGGCGCATGTTAAAGATCCCCAGGTGGTCAAAATAATCCGGAGCCCTCCACTACGGCGTGCCTCATCGCCTGCGTTGCGTCGGCGCGTTAAACCCTACAATCAATCAATCAATGAACTGTTAAATTGGCCTTCATTTACATTTTCTTCGGACAGCGCATAGACGCTAAATTTTCCACAAAGTTGTACACGATATCGATGCTAATATCTCATGGAATTCTACAGTGCGGCCCCATCAACGTTGCAAATTCCGTTGCGCTTCTTCGATGAGCAGCACACGTTGTTGTTGTAAACTTTATTAGAAAGGAAGGCCAAATGCCAGGTGAAGGGGGGGGGGGGGGGGGGGGGGGATGAAGGGAAGGGAGGGGACGGAGCACTGTTCTTATGATGCCGGCTTCAAGGGTTCTCTTCAGAAGTCGTGCAGACCACTGCTAAATTGCCCGTACTAGGCCGCTTTTTGTGGCATAAATGGCGATTTCGAAGAGTGTGTCGTGTGAGAGGGATGTTGGGTCGATGTAGGTTCAGGTGTCGTGGTGAGGGGGAGTGAATGTACGAAATCGAGACAACTTGGGGCAGTGCCAGATGAGGTGGTGGAGATCGGCTGCGATGGAGAGGTGGCAGTAGGGACATCGGGGGGCGTGCTGGGGATAATACCATTGTCGAATGGTCTCTGGTGCCGTACAGGTGTTGGTCAGGAACTTGTTCAAGAAGATCTCTTGTGCTCGGGTCAGGGTGGGGAAGGAGGTGAGGTGGCCTGAAGGGGTGAGTGCCTTGAGGCGTAGCACACGAGCAAACGACGGAGTACACGCAAAGCACGCGATGACCCAGTCGAAAATGACAAGAAAAAATTCTGTGGCCTGTCGCATTTTCGCGTGTTGTACTGTCATCTTTTCGCATAGTTTTCGAGTCGTCATTCTGATGCTTTATCGTGTGTTGTATTCCTGTCCTGATTTTGATGTTCCGTCCTGCCGAATTCCTGTCTTGTCATGATCCAGATGTTCCATCAGTAGTTGCACATGGTTTGAATGTTATTGCCCATTGTGAAGAGTAGCGTAAATGGCAGTTCTGTTGTGACTGCGGGAACGTCCGTCGTTAGAAAATTGGCTCTGTCGTTACGACAGAAATGTGTCGTAACAGATGGCTTTGTCGTAACAACAGGACTTCTGTTGTCACAACAAAGTTTTTTGTCGTACGACAGGAATTCTTGTTAGGTTTTTGCGGTATTCCTGTTGTGATTTTAGACTGGGAGCTGCCGTCGAAGTCCTCCTCCTCCCCACCATAATCGCCACGCAACAACCGCGGCCGGGGCACTAAAGGAGACCTAAAGTGCGCACGCCTCGCGCACTTTCGACATTAACCGTTGAGATATCCGCACGAACAAAGCAGCTCCATGGTCGGGCAACAAAAACAAACCAAACAGACACGGGGCCACGCGCACGGGGCGAGGCAGCACAAGCAAACGAGCGCGTACGCAAATGGCGCGCGGCCTTCAACTGGACGAGAAGTAAGCAACGCAAGTAGAAAAAAAAACAAAGAAACACAGACGGACGGGGAGGTAAAACAAAGCAGAGTAGTGAGGCCCAGCCATTGTCCGCGGCGACCGACAAGCATGCACAGTACTATAAAACAGACGACGCGCGGATGAACGCAAACAATGCTCGCATCTGTTGTCGATATTGAGAGCGCGCAAGCTTCCAACTTCGACTCCCTTCAACCGGCCGCCGCTCTCCCTCTCTTTACGTTCATCCTTCCTTTTTCCCTTTCCTTCTGAATCACTGCTCCCTCCCCGTCAGCGAGCGCCGAGCGCGTAACCCCGATGCCCTTTTCGCGCGGGCTGCGTGATCACGACGGCCAGCGCACGCATCATCGTTTCCGCGGCTGCCTCGGAGGAATCGCGCGGTCGATTAAAATACCGCCCTCCTCCGCTGTTGCAGCGGCTAACTTTTCCGCAGCAGCGAAAATCGCGAACAGAGCGAAATGCCAGAGACGCAGTGGGCTGTCTTAAATGGCTTCTATGCGGGGGAAGCCTTTGCCTCCAGCGGAATGCATTGGGTGCCGCAGAAGAAAGCGGGGCGAAAGAAGACGCGGCACGTACGAAGAGGCGCTCTCTATTGTGCGCTTATATTCTTGCTTCCTTTTGCTTTGTTTTCGCTGCCACTGGGCGACGTACTGTTGCCCCACTCGAGAGCGGCCGGCCCGATGATGCTTGCGCAAAACTGAGGCTTCGGGAACGCAGAAGGGGAAATGTTTCGCGGGTCAGTGCGCGAAAGAAAGACGACTCCGCGTTTAACGCGCCGAGGCTACATTTTTCCCGCGAGTCGCGCGCCCTCTGGTAGAACGCTAGCGATTGATTTGAACCCCTTGCGGTTTGCTGAAAGCTCGCACACACGAACGTTCACAGTCTCCGCCAGAAAGTCGGAAATCGAATCAGCCACCTCCTGCGTGAACTCACAAGCAGTGGCCACTAGACAACACCGGAGGAGATACATTCCTCCATCTGTACAATCGGAAAGACGAGCGGGTGAAGTTTGAAATCGAAGCTTTACTACTTTCGTCCAGAGGTTTCGCCGCGGATGCGTAAGTTCGCCTGTTGACCGCAGACACCGCCCCTGCGACACACCCCTTGAAGCGCATCGCGCGATTCACCGGGCCCGCTGTCGGCGCTGCGCACAAGGCCCCGTTCGTTCTGCTCAAGTAGCCGCGGCAGCCGCGACCAAACCCGCAGCCTCCCACGCATGCGCCGCTGGGTCGTTTCGGGCTACGTGACTCATCTTGTGCCGCGTTCGCCGTGAAAGAGGAACGCCGAGTTCGCCGAGAATGAAAGCCGAGGCTGGCGATACAGCTGCATCAAAGGTTAACCAAGACTCAACCAGACTGAGCCAAGCTTTTGCTTTTCGTATTCAACGTTAACTGAGCCAAGGCGCAGCCATTCCTGTACCACGGAGTTCGTCAACACGAACGCCGCTTACTAAAATTAGACGGACATATATGTACGCGGAATGGGTACCGTGACATTTTAGGTGGAATCGTAATTAGTCGAACAAGCAACGACGATGCAGGTTATCAAGTTGAGAGTTACAAACAACGAAGCATCTGGATGGCCGGTAAAACAAGCAGGACACTTTTTACTGCAGCAAGGGAAGTGGCGAGGGGAGCGAGAATAGGTAGGTATTCATTCACTCGCTTCTCAGTCGAAAGCGACGAGCGCACACTACGCTGTAGCATCGGCTGCACCGCACGACGGCAAGGCCAAGCGAGGAAACGAACCGCGACGAAGCGTTTCAAGTGATACAACTGTTCCCCTCTCCCATGCTGCCTTTCCCGGCAGCCACGAAGCGTTATGTGGTTATAATCGCAATTAGGGAGCTTAAAAAAAGAGACAACAGAAAAAAAGAAAGGAAAATAAAGAGACGAATGATAAAATAAACATAACGACCACAACACTGTCTGGACGGGACATGGACAATGCGAGAGAACTAAAAGTTCCAGCTAAATGTTCCCGATGGAGACTGCGAAAGTCATCGCTGCACCAGTTCAGTTTTCGGTGCTAACGGGCATGTGAAAACAAAGAAAAAAAGATAAACAAAGAGAAATGGAAACAAGTAAAGAACTTTCGACGGGGTCTTGCAAATGTCGAGTTCTCCTCAGATTCATGCAGATTTGGATGGTCTATACAAATAAATGCGGCCGAAAAGCTGGATGACGAAAGACGGTTTGGCCAAGCCATTCCACCAATCAAACGGAGGTGAATACGGTAAGCTTAGACTGCGAGTGACGGCCACGAAGGGCTGCGCATACCAGTGAAAATGAGCACACGCCGAGCTTGCAGTGGGCACACTTTTCACGTTTCAACCATTCAATAAATCAATTAATCAATCAATCGATCGATGAATGAACGGTGTGCAGCGCATATGGCGGCTTCCGTGTGGGTCGTGAGAGCTACGTGTTCTTTGGTACCTTGGGTCGGCCAACCGACCCAACCGGTCATTTCCAAGAGGCACGGGGACGGGTTGGGAAGGAGAGGAGGGGAGGGAGGCAGCGGACATCCGGAAATCGCCATTCGTTGGTTCCCATGAAGCAAACCCTCCGGGAGGGCGTGAAAAGCCACGTGTTGGCTGCCGCTCAGACGCAGCACACTGGAAGGTGACTGACGCCGCCTTGATTCGCACTGGAAGGCGGCATCATCCGCAGCTCCGAAGAACGGCAGTCGCATTTACGTGAACGAGAGCGCAGAAGACCCCTCCTCCCCTAGGGTGCCTCGATGCGCGCCCGCTCCGCTATCCTCCCCCACCACACCCCTTTCCCCAAAATTACGACGATAAAAAAAAAAAAAAAAAACAGAGAGTCGGTGCACACGATGAAGACATACAGCACAGACAAGCGCAATTGGGGTGAAACTATTAATCTCGCGCTGCCTGTTTTCCGGATTGCTTTCAGGTGCGCTCGTTTCAGTTGACGAACTATGCTTATGCCGTGGGAGATGTCCACTTCTCTCTCTCTCTCTCTCTCTCTCTCTCTCTCTCTCTCTCTCTCTCTCTCTCTCTCTCTCTCTCTCTCTCTCTCTCTCTACACTACCCAGCGTTTTTTTTTTTTTTTTTTTTCACCGGCTCTGTTGCGTGGTGTGGCTTTTCAGGAGATTCTCCACCAGACACGTGCGTGCACTCAATGTCACCTCCACTGACTTTCAAGTGAACGTTCAGATTTCCGCAATAACTTTACTGACGAGTCAGCGCTTTCGTGTGCTTCTCCGCCCGCGCTTTTCGACCTGTTCGAGTCTTGCGTGCGTTGGTGATAAACCTGCTTGTGTACGTCCCTATTTCTTCGTAATGCGCACGCTCCGACTACCAGGCACACGTCGTTTATGCCCACAACATCGACTCGACATTTATGGCACGCGTACGAACACTCAGCAATCAGGAGGAGGGTGAAGAGAAGCTCATCCCTGTTGGGCGCCAGACCACCACCAAAGAGTCGGCGTTTCGCGCACACGTGGCTATCGAGAGGGCGCAAAGTAAGCGTCTCGCGGAGAAACGGGCCGTGAGGCACGCCCTCGGTGATGCCACACGACAAGCTCCCCTGGACGGCCGCCAAGAGTGAAACGCGCACGCTCGGGTCACTGCTCCGAGCGGAAGCCAGTCACGGCACACGCCTACCGCCGGCTGCAGGCGTAAGCAGAAACGAAAATAAAGACGACGCCGGAGGAAAGGCGACCAAGTCCCGTCGTGCAACTGCGCCCTTCGACAGGAACGAGACACCTCGGCTGTAGCTTCTGCGCCAGAAAATGCATCGTCGGGGGGTCGGAACAACTTTTCGTCACACGATGACTCCATTTTTAGTAAGAATGAGAATCACAAAGCGGTCATGAGGAAGGAAGGAGTGAAAGTGCAGCCCCGTGTACACGTCGGCTAGCAGGTACCTCCCCTGACCAAGTATAACGGCCGGTGTTTTTGCGCATCATTCCATCTCGGTTCACGGGGGCCTCCATCTCGACGCATCGAGCGCGCACACGGTCGTATACGCGCATCATTTTCCCTTCGTAGCGTCCGAGTACCGCCCTTCCGCGCACCGCTCCCAGGTCCTCGCATCGCACACTCGGGCAGGATAATCACGCATCCAGTACAATCCGAGCATGTATGGAGTTACGCACCGGCCGTCTCTCAAGTCGATTACTTCTCCGATGCAGGTACACGCTCAGCCAGTCAAGCGAGGAAAAGGCACCGTGCACGCCGCCAAAGAAGAACGCGTAACGCGTAAGGGGGGTATGGAGCTGACGACTGTCTCGACGACGCGAGCGGGTCAATCAAGCTCCATGACAAAGACGCAGCGCACTGCAGAGGAGGTCGGGAGAACCGAGCAGATGGCGCGTTACCGCCGGAGAAAAGAACGCGGAAGCGCGGGGGATGTTCGTTCGTCTCGCAAGACGCGTGCGCGGCGCCAATTGCAGTGCGGCCGTATCATGGGGCTCACATCTCGCGTCGCGAATGGGGAGGCGGCGCCGCGTACGTCGCTACTCGGCTCGGCCAAATGTGTACGTACGCATTGGACGCGCGTCATCATCGCGACGCGATGTGAACGCGAGATCGCTACTGTGTATAGATTTAAGCGTGCGGCGAGCCCGCTTGCCGTATCGGAACTGCAGCCCGCAGTGTGTTTTCAAATGGCGAACGGTGGGGCCTGCAGGTAGGCTTCCCCGCGCACGAAGCGCGGGAAGCGCTATCGTGATCTTTGCGAAGCGTAAGAGCAGTCGCATCTCATCTCACCAAGCCTTCTCTCTCCCATGCATTTCCCAGGTAGTCACGTAGTTAGAAATTTAACAACCAAGCATTCGCAGCAGGCGATTCTTAACAGCCATTTTTTGAAGCGAAAGCTTTATTACTGGGGCCGATCTGCCAAAAAAACTAATGCATTTTCCCCTCAGACTGCTTGGCCAACCGAAAAGCTCTCACAAAAAGAAAAGTTCCTAGGGCCTTTATATTTTGATCTTAGGCGGCTTAAATTGCTCCTGAAGAAATGTCTCCCCAGCAATGCATTTGTGTTTAGAGGTGAAGCCTACTATCAAGGTATCGCTGTAATATCGGTCTTTGTGAGCTGGCTTTACCACAATCTTTGCTCTGCAGTGAAGCATGGCCAATCACGAAGGGAGCATGATTACAGAAAACGGCTCTCACTCTTGGATTATCAAACGTATCCCGAAACAAATTACGCGACAATTACTTGCTAAGACGATTCTACACGTGTGAAACCGGACTTCTATTGTGTAAAACGGTCAGTTGAAAATCGCAAGAAAGACAATACAATGCATTGGTCATGAAGGAGTACATGAAGGAGTCTCAAACCATGTATCGGCCTACAATTAGATCGCTCGTAGATGCGTTTACTTAGTGCGCGACAAATAGTCGCTTTCGCGCTTTTCTCAACTTCCTTTAGGAACGGATTCTAGATTTTTTCTACGTCGTGCACGTAAGTACACAAGGCGGTCCTAAAACAAGCATCGAGCCTCCGGTTTTTCAGGGCTTCAGAGCCATCGCTCAGTCGCGAGAGAGTTACGGACGATGAATAGGTACAATGCATTTCACGGCTTCCAACCTCGGCGCCCCTGACAGGGGAAATGTTTTGTTCGGGTGCTTTGAACGGCAAACAAGAATTTTCACAAATCAGCCGCTTTCTGGCCAACTTCTTGCAACAAAATGGACACCATAAACCAATCACTACATTCACCAGCTATATTTATGGCGTATCGTTACATTATTTTTTTTTTGTCGTTTGTGGCGTGACTCAGAGTACGACATGGGCGGCCCCGGGTGGCCAGATAATCTTTATTGTTCTTTCGGATGCATGCTTGAGGGATTTCAAGAACTCTAAGCTCTGATGTCTTCAACCTTAGCGTTATGTATGATTCGGTATTGCGTGGTCAATATATGGGGCACGCCGGCATAATTTTCGTAAATCCGTTAACGGTGCGAACACAACAAGACAAAGTGGACGGAGCGCGTGTACAGAAAGCTGCCTTCGCAACGGGGCGACGTTGCCAGGGTGACGAAAGTCGAAGCACGGCGCGCCAGCTGCCTCTGCGCCGTCTCGACGGGTACCGTGACTCCCGCCACCGCTCGCACGCGCTGTAGAGCGGGGTGCGCAGCCAGTGCAGAGAGGCAGAACAGGAAGTCGGAGCAAGGCGCGAGCATCGGGCCAAGCCTCGGGAGAGGGACGAGTTAATCATACATTATTCTTAACGATCCACCGATGCATCTTCAATTCATTTTTAGATATATGCATTTCGCCTCTCCCCTCTTTCTTTAAATATATTTGCTATTACTAAACTATAACAAATCACTACTGCCGATACCCGGTGCGTTTCCCAGATTAGGATTTCCGACCTTATTTCTTGAGGCCCACGTCCTCACTCGTGAAAAGATCGACCGGGCACGAGGTCACAGGTTCGATTCCCGGCCGCGGCGGCCGCTTTTCTGATGGAGTCGAAAAGCAAAAACGCCCGTGTGTAAGAGATTTCGGCGCACGTTAAGGATCCCCAGGTGGTCAAAATTAATCCGGAGCCCTCCACAACGGTGAGCTCATCGCCAACCCTACAATCAATCAATCAATCAATCAATCAATCAATCAATCAATCAATCAATCAATCAATCAATCAATCAATCAATCAATCAATCAATCAATCAATCAATCAATCAATCGAGAAGATCGACCGGTGTTGCTGTAGCCCGCTTTACCGCGCGCTGGACAACGGACCGAGGGCCGCGCCATCGTACATCGTATGCATACGTCCGAGCGAAGTTCCGGGGACGCGCGGATGCGGGTGCCAGCGTCATTTCACCCAAAACCACGTCGGCGAAGCTGTGAAGTCCTGATTACCGCACTGCATCCTCGTATGAGGCGCCCGCAGAAGACGACGTTGGCCCGCATAGCTGATCCTCGCGAATGCAGTATGCATGCGCTTTCGGGCCGACCGCGTCGGAGGACCCGCAGGCGCGAGCTGGGCGAAACCAATCCGGAAGAAAATCGACGACGCCCGCAGCTGATAGGCCCGGACCACTCCTTCCACTACCATAAAAAAAATAACAACAACAAATAAAGAACGGAAGTCAGAACGACGAAACGCCCGGACAGCACCGCGCACTCACTTGACGTCATGAATTATTCACCGCAGCCTGCAGAGAGACGCGGATCTCGCGTCTTCTCCCAATGGCCGCGCTTCGCTCAGTCGGAGGTTCAACCCTGTCGAAGCGTTGCCGCAAGGTCGGCCAGGCGGAAGGGCGAGATTAAGGAGAGACACTTACTTACGGAAGCGGCGAGCGCCCCAAGAGAGACGCGCGCTCTGGGCCGCGTGTCTCCACTCGGCGTTTGCAGCTAAACCCCTCAGCGAATGAGATGCCAATGTATACGCGGCTGATCGCGGTCGCTGCAGCCATGGACGTCGTCTTTACTCGCACGGAAAGGGGCGTCCTTTGTTCGGTAACAGCGCCCTGACCTCAGCTGTCCTACGAACGGCGAAGGTTGCCTCATTAAAGGGGCCCTGAAAGGCATTTTGAGCACACTAAATGAAGTAACGCAATCGTTAGATTGGGTCGTCAAGGTCATCTGGACCAAGTATTACTCTTTTACGCGCAGCGGAAAGCTCACACTTTTGTTGCAAAGTTTGTCGCTTTTTTCTCACCCTTTCCTTCGTGTTTTTGGACGCCGCCATCTTCACATGTCTACATCATCGATTCCCCGATGTTCGTCATGAGCTAGACATCCTGCTATTGGGCGGCTTTTTCACGCACTTCCGGCAAAGAGATGAGTCGTCTGCTCAGCGTCGACTCGCCGGCTGATCTGCCAGCGTAGTGCCGGAGTGCTTGGACATTTTACGACAAACGAAACAAGTGTAAACAAACGCTTAACCGTTCGTATTGAATGCAACACGGCCATAACACGACATGGATATTCTCTTACCGGAGTACGTCCCATAAAGAAAGCGTTGAAGCCCCGTGGCACTTCTTTCGTGCAATCGCAGAGAACGCCCTGAGCCGAATGCCCAGGTTTGACGGATACATTTTTTTCCACTTCAAAACAATCCAGAGATGCGTTTCGAACGAACGCAACGTCACAACATGCGTTGCAAGTCTGAACCGCGATTGACAGACGATGGGCTGCCTCCTCCTGCCCCTCGTAAATTCGGTACTCACCTCGCGCGCGGTTTGTGGGGACGAACAGCAAGTCACTTAACTCTGGCGCGCAAGCCGAGATGGCTTTTAGCCACGCACACTGCACATACCCCATGCGAGGTTGAGTCGTACGTCGCTCGAGAAAGATAATCCAGGCCATGGGAAGCACTATCCACCCGCAGAAGCACAACGTCGCATTTCATCGCGAAACAAAGGCGTCCACAACACACACACCATCGCCTCCTGTAATGCCAAACGCATCTCGCACTTCCAAATGAGAGTGAGTAGTATGCCTGCAGTGCCCATATGCCGCGAGGTGGGGCCCCAAGCTGAACCGGGATCACGCAACCGTAACTGACCTCTGGGGAGGTTTGTGCCTTGTTGCCAAGGCAACCGATGTTTGAGATCGTCAAAGAAAGGCGCTCGCTACAGCGCTAGAAAGCTCAGAGCCGCGCCGGAGCATGTTTAGCCAACGTTGCCGCTCTCCACCACGCTTCGCCCCAAGCTGAACTGGTCACATGATTGAAGCGTTTTGTGCACGGGTTCTGTATCGGCTTAAAATGTCTTTTTCACATGGCGCCGGCAGGAATTACCACCACCGCAAAATAAGACCCGGCACCAGCGGGGCCACATCTGATACGGCGCTTTTTGGATAAACAGTGCGCGGTGCATGAAAGGGACCGAGCGCAAGATCCTCCCCAGCGGCTGCGAGTTCGCCGTCGATTAAAAGTCACGTGCTGCACTGCAGCAACGCACACCGCGAAAGGGCAAGGCCAGGCCACCGCACACATGCGGCCAGATTTTTCGTTCGCTTATCCATCCTTGAGCGGAGTGCGGAATTCATGGTGTCAACAAAACTTGCCCGTAGCAGACGGCAGTCGGAGGAGCGTAATGCGGAAGTACGTCACCGCTGACTAGCGCAGCATCACGGGAGGCAGTGCTCGCGCGCCTTCAACAGTTGAAAAGAGGAGGAAACGCGGCGCGACGATAATGCGCAGTTTTTGATTTACGATTTCTCAGCTAATACTCATCGCTTTAACAAAATTCTTGCGGGAGGGGATTGCTAATACATTGTCTTATTTGGTTGCATGTAGATCCATGCATCGGCGGAAGGTATTTCAGGACCCCTTTAAGTCTGCTCTGCCTCGTGTATCGTAGTATACGAACTGTATACCTTAGAGCTCCTTAGAGCTGGGCCGACCCACTGACGTTACAAGCAACACACACTCAATAAGAGCGTCATTAGGGGCGGAAAACTGATGCCAGTAAATGATAACGCCGGGCTTCACAGGGACGACAGAAGTAACTGGCACGATGAGGACGACTCGAGAAAAATGGGGACAGCTAAAGTTAATGAAACCGAAGCACCATGGAGATGAAACGAAAAGCCAACGTCTACGTCCGCTGCGTGTAAATTTCTTATCTTCACAGCGTTATACCAGAGTCCTTCAAACACTGGTTATACCGATAGTCTAACGATGCAACGTTTAGCAATTCCACGTTTTCTTGGCTTTATCCGCTTGGGTCGCAAGTGTTGATGCAGCTACCGTATTTACTCGCATAATGAACACACTCTGAACCAGCCGCAGAAATATGTCGCATATGTGCAAAATCTAGCTGATGATGGTCGTGCGTACCTCTGTTTCCTTCCCTTTCGAAGAGGACATGGATACGTTATTGCGGCCGACTTGCCGATATTAGCGATATCGGCAAGCATGCGTTCAATATTTATGAGGAAGAAACTCTCACTAAATGCAGATGATACCCTCACAATACGAAGGGGGAAAAAAAAACGCGCACAGGTTGCTGAGTCGGCCGCCATGTCTGTCTTGATGTCCCGCACTGTAACAGTGGCAGCCACCTATTGGTTGAACTATAGTGCCTAGAACATCCAGTATATTCTAGGCACTATAGCTGAACTGCTGTCACCTCGCAGCAAACTCGTACCGGCGCGTTTGGTAATTCATGAAAACACGGCATTTTGCGTCACTTTGCGAAGCGGCTGGCGGCAGTGTGCGGAGTTTTTATCATGTTTTTATTTATTTATTTATTTATTTATTTATTTATTTATTTATTTATTTATTTATTTATTTATTTATTTATTTATTTATTTATTTATTTATTATTTTAAGTATATTCATGAGAACTATCGCAAGAATTTTTACCCAGAACTTGATTGCGTTTTCTGTGCTCAAAAGTGTTTTGCAAAAAAATTTACCCCGCGTAATGAACGCACCCCTAATTTACATCAAATTTTTCGAGAAAAAAAAGTGCGATCATTACGCGAGTAAATACGGTATCTACACCCAGTAGCGAATCGCCCTATCATCCCCACTGTGTACTTATGAATGCCCTCAAACTGCTAGTTGGTCTGACACGACTAGAAAGAAATGCGCTAACAACCGGACGAAACCAAAGAAAGGACACACCACACAGGGTACGGGGCGTTCGGTGGTGCTCTTTTTTCCCCCCCTTTCCTGTCCGTCCTGTCGTTAGCACACTTCCTTCTAACCGGTTGTACGTGTTCTTTTTCTCTTGTTTCGTTTTAAAAGGCCGTATTTTCTCTACTGTTACTTTCGCTTTCCGGGCGGGCCGATGCGCTGCTGCTTTCCGACGCTCAGCAGCCATTCATAAGGAGCGGCAGCATTGTGTGAAAGGCGGCGCTGCCATGCCCTATCTTTACAAAAGCTTCCTTCGCCTTTTCGTGCCGGAGGAGACACATGAAACGGTTGCCTCTAACCGACCTCCGAGTAGGACGGCACCGGTTTCGAGGTTTCGATATGGTTTCGCCGCATGTTCGACAAGCTGCGCCAAGGTCTAGGGGCGGCGTGAGCATATGTATAACAAGCATTAAATATCTTAAAAAATAAAGTTATATTATACCAAAGCACAAGGTTCTGTCACCTGGCCGTGATGCCGTTTAAGCGTCCCCTTATTTTGACCCAAAGACTTCCCGGCCTACGAAATTGTCGATTTAAAAATTAAATCTCCAATGATATCCTCAAAGCTAACCTAACCAAAAGAAAATAAAACGGCCTATATTACAGGGAGAAAAAATATTCCCAACAGAACGGAACAGTGCAGAAATGGAACCCATAACTTCAGGTGACAAAAAAGCCGCGGGAAATTGAGGGAAACGAAAAAGCTAAAATTAATACACCCAAACACACGCATGCACACCAAACCAGCGCACGCAAAAATTAAGTTGGCCTAAATACAAGGTCTGCAAGAGAACACACAGCGTGACGCTTGTAGAAACCGCGGGGAAATTGGAGGCACGAACAGATATGAAGGGATCAAAGCGTAGAGAAGAGTTTACTGAGAGTGTGGCGACAGAAAAAAAAAAAAGGAAATACCGAGAGAACACACAGAGAGAGAGAGAGAGAGAGAGAGAGAGAGAGAGAGAGAGAGAGAGAGAGAGAGAGAGAGAGAGAGAGAGAGAGCAAAGAAGAAAGGAAGAAAGGGATCAGGGCAACGGCATTCCTGCCCGTGCGGGCTATTAGCTAGTTTGAGCCGGCGTCACTGCTCAAGTCAAACAATAGGCCTCGGGTGCCCTGGGGCGGAGACGAATCGATGATTGCCTTGCATGCACACAGCGGCAATCCGCGCTGAACGCGGCGAAAGCCAAAGCGTGAACGGCACAGTGGGACCAATAATAAAACACGTGAGAGCGCGCGGAAACCGGGCCTCCGCGCCAAGGAAGAAGAACGCTGGGTGCGGACGCGCCGTCACGGCACCACGACGACGCGGGAGGAGCGGGAGTGCCGAGGATGGACCGTACGTCAGAGGTTGCTGCCGCAAGCGCAAAATGACCCCTAGGTGCCGGCCGATGGTCGCACGCGGCTACGCACGGAGCAGCGCAGGAATAGCTGCTAGTTTCATCGCCGGCGAAACCCACGGCGCTCGTTCCGGCATCACCCACGTATATCAGCCGCTTGCTTTGATTGACAGTACCCGAGTATCTGTACTGCAAGCACGAAACGTAAACCTGCCGTAGAAATACAAAAACAAATGCGTAGAGAATTTGAAATAAGCTCATACAGCAGCCTAGTGATGATTGGAAGCCCGAAGTCACCGGCAGCGCTACGAAAGTTACTCCTTCGCCTAAAGGTGTGATGTTCGCATTACCCTTGTAGTGCCCTCTAGAAGAAAAAACATTGGCGCAGCTACGAGCACCAGTGGTGCAAAGCTGGATAAACAACGGAGCTGGGCGTCGACCAAGCTTCTTCCGGCTAGGTTTTGCTAGAGGTTGCAAAGTTTTCTTGGGTATTGCGATGTTCTAGCTAGGCTAGGGCCTAGGCTAAGAGTTGAGGGGTGAGGCCATAGTCGGATTTTAGAAAAGGCTAGGGCGACCCCCAGCTCCGCTGTTCCTCCAGCCTTGCACCTATAGTGCAAGCTGAGCCATTTTTCTTTTTTCTTGGGGGGTGGGGGGTAGTAGCACAAGAAAGACTAAAGCATTTAAAATTGTATAGTAAGGGGTGTGCATAGGCATGTGCCATTTGTGCTCACACTCGAACAAGCGCGAAAGCCGGCTTCACTGTAGTAATACCCCATCTGCGGTGATGCAACCTTTACAGGCGGCGCAGTTTTTTTTTCTTTTGTATTTTTTAACTAACGTCACCGGAACCAAGCTTAAGTCTAAACAGCTCCGCTTTTCAAACGGGGAAGAAAATAAAGAACGCGTGATTGGGAAAGACACGTTGTGTGACAGACTGGAAACAGGTGGGCTTCACATGATGGGTACGCGATGGATGACATGACAGATGATGCCGCGGGACAGGACGACAGGTATATTCGCACAGACTGAGAAATGGCAAGATAATACGGGAGACTGGCACAGGATAATTTCGCTTGAAGAAGTCACTGAGAAAGTTTTCAATCTGTAGAGGGTGCGTTGATGACTAATATGACCACTATGACAAAGACGAGAGTTCGAAAAAAAAAAGCAACTGAGACACCAAACACCTTCGGTGGCATTGCTTTTAGCAGAGTGCCCACATACTTGTGTCGGTTGGTACAGCGATGGGCAAATGAAACGCGATCACAAAAAATATGAACCGGAACACACAAATAGCGCGATTTCGTTCCATGCAAGTCAAAACGACGCGTGGCCTAATTACAGTTACAAAGTTAGGAAATGCGGATTTCTAAATAGCATACCAATAGCACGCCATTATTAGACCTCCATGAACAGTATTCTTCAATTTGGCGTGTTCAGGTTCACATTTCCGTGTTCGCATTTATTTGTCCATGACATGTGGGTTAATGAGGAAGCGGCGAAACAAACAGGACTAGAGCCGAGTGGTGAAATCGGCCCTCAGCCTTTCAGAGCAGCTCACGGACCAGATATAATGATGTTTTGGAGCAGCTTTGTAGTTTTGGAGCAGTGAAAGTCTGGTAAATATAAACACAAAATAAACATCATTTATTTGCATTTTGATTTCTGGTCGACCCAAGAGACAAGGATTCAAATGGCTTTAACTCAACGTTTGATCAATTCTGAACCGGCCACTTTCCTGTAATTACAACACCACCACTGACACGAGAAACACGCGAGACCAGAGATGCGCGAAATGGTCCCATGTGCACCTCAGATTACGAGTTTGCAATGGTTCTACATCTAACAAGGCTCTAAACCGGCGGTCGGCAACCTTGAGCTGGAGGGCCGATTTGCATGAAGTCGACATGGAGGGGGCCGGAAGGCAAATTGTGTGTCTGTGTCTGTGTGTGTGTGTGTGGGGGGGGGGGGGGTGAAGATGTTATCTTGCTACGTGTGAAAAAGGAAAACAATGCTAACTGGAAAATATCTTTCTTTGTAAGAGATACCAAAACCGAAATAAAAGAAGCTAAGAAACTATGAGGAAACAAGAGATAAATTGACACGTTACATAACTAAACCTGGGTAGATTCCAAATAAATTTAAAATAAATGTTCGTTTAATAGAACACCGCAGAAGAAAATACCCGAGCGCATTAACCCGCCCTATCCAGCAGGTAAGGCATGCTTCTGATATCGCGCGCACGCTACAAAACTCACCGCCGCATTTTACCACTTTAACCAATCGACTGCAGGGCGTCCAACCAGAGACAGTGTGCATCAATGGACCTTGTTTCCAGTGGCGCTCTGCGCATGCGCTACTCTCGCTCCCAGCGACTGATCCGCCATTATTGGGAGGAAAATGTAAAAAAAACAAAAAAAACGACGCCATATTGGATTAGCTTGTTGCGAACGCCGAGCAAGCTAAGTGGTGCTCCGTTTTCTGAGTCCTGAAAGCGGCGACAGGTAGGTGCTACGGCTGCCATCGAAAATTTTCTCTGCCCCAAAAACGATGCGTGGCGCCTGGCACGGCTTCCTCAACTGCGTAGGGCATGCAGGCAAAAAAAAAAAAAAAAAGGAACGGGGGGGGGGGGGGGGGCGTGTTCTTTTATAATCCCCCATCTGTAGTTCGGGCGGCCGCTGCAAAAGGGCTACGCTACTGGAAAAAGGTCCAGTGAAGTTTGTGAACCCGACATCCTCATGAAGTCGTAAATTTTTCCCGTACCTTTCCTGGTACTTCATCGATAGCCCGGAGGCCGCATGTCGTGGGAACTCGGCCCACACTGACCGCATCCGCTTCGCAGTGCAATGTGAGCCATTCCTCGACCGCTGCTACGCGTATAGTGTCGCGTTGAAGTGTACCTAGCGAAACGACCAGCAAGCAGGTTCGTGTGTACGCGTGCGGCGCGGTCCGGATGCATAATAGCGACCTTGACGTCCGCATTCGGACCCCTCCTGGCTGGACGAGGCCAGCGTGCGCCATCCACTCCGCAGTTCACGGTTAATTGGGGCCTTACGTAAGCTTAATCATCGCGGCGCCGCTTCTCGTAACGGGCCGGACCTCCCGGAGAGGTGGCGAAAACGGGGTCACGTGCTCAGCGCCACGCCGCGAGCACCACGCGCACGGCGAGATCTTTATTTAGCGAAGCGGTTGTTCGGCGCACACAGAGAGAACGCCTGCCTAATGAGGCCGCCCCTGGAAACGCTGTGCGGACCGAGGGGTTAACGTGCGGCTGGAAGAAACGAGGCAGCTCCGCCGCGTGCCCGCGGTGACTCGGATCGTTCGTGCTCGAGGCTGTATACCACGCACGGCTAACGCGAGCCGCAACAGAGATGACCAGTGCGTAACGGCGTTGTACGTGTACTCGGCCGGAAGAATGCGAGCGTGAAACGGGCCACCCACGGTAATGTAGCCACGTTTCTGCAGTCAGACACGCGTTTCGGAGAGCCGATTTATGTTTACGGGTAACAAACAAAACGCTCACGGTGAACATTGTGGTTGGTAATTAAGAGCCGAGGTAACGGGTCCTTGCATAACATTTGGACTAACAAATGCAGTGGAGTATGTATACAGGGGACTGAGCTGGTTGAAGTCGCCGTCGGCAGCTTATCTTGCGTCACCAAGGTATGCTTGCGTTCTTACTTTGAAATAATGTCGGCGTTGGCAACTTGGTTGACCGTATGGCACTACGCTTCTTTCTATGCTAAGCCAGCCAGCTTCATTAAAGTCTCTCTCTCTCTCTCTCTCTCTCTCTCTCTCTCTCTCTCTCTCTCTCTCTCTCTCTCTCTCTCTCTCTCTCTCTCTCTCTCTCTCTCTCCTCTCTCTCTCTCTCTCTCTCTCTCTCTCTCTCTCTCTCTCTCTTCGAGGGCTCTTAACATGAATGAGCCTGTTCCGCTAAGAATTACCAGTAGAACTACACAGCCAACTGGACCTATGTCG
>NW_027526361.1:59220564-59574523 GCF_048455015.1 Haemaphysalis longicornis | reverse complement strand
TCCGCAGCTCCGAAGCGCGGCAGTCGCATTTACGTTAAAGGGGCACTGACACAAAATTTTGAAGGCGAGATAACTTCGGAGATAGATTGGTGGAACACATATACATCATCTGCAAATATCAGCGGCGAATGCAGCCTAGAACATATTTAAAATCAATTTTAAATTGTGCGAAACGCAACCGAGCAGCCAGCAGGGGACCACGCGCAATCGACAACCCAAGGATATGGTGTAAATAAACAACATCCAAACACGTCACGAGTTTGTGTTTGCCGCTTCCTCACTGCCGGCGTTTTTCGCCGGCTCGCCCGGCTCGCCGCTCCAATCGGAGGGCCGGAGGGCGGAGCTTCTGCTCTCGAGAACGAACGACCCGATCATTGGCGGCGGAGGCGCCGTGATTTCGTCAGCTAATCGGGCAGCTGGCCGCGACCAAAGTTCTACAGCGATTCCAGGCACTCTGTTTCTATTACTGTTTATTACCATTGGATGCGAAAACGCGCCGGAGGCACGAAAAGCCCACTGAGCTAGCCGCACGGTCGCTGTGCAGGCGGCGGCCACGGCCGCGAAGTGGCCCAGGCCGGCGCAGGTAGCTCGAGTGATAGCTTGTTACCGCTGCACGAAATTGTCCCCAAGTCCAGACCATGGTGGCTTACATGAGAAAGGAGTTAATGATGCGATGGCGGGTTGCATTAAAAATTGTCATCTGCACCGCTTACGAGAGCGGCACTCGAATATCCGCCGCAGTGCTAAGCCGAACACATCTGTAGGCGGACCTGTAGGCAGACCGGCCGGCTGCTCCCAGCGCGCGTCTTGCCACCCACCGTCTCGAACGTCGCGCGTCGTTCTTTAGCCGCGGTAGCATTTGCACTCGCAGCGCCTGCGTCACATCCACGGTCGCTTTTTAATTAAGCGCCTCACGAGATCAGTACGTGGGGGCATTCGCAGAAACTGCCGTCGATGCGGATTCTACAGTGCTACGGCGGCTCTGCTCTGTGATATCCCTCCGACGGTCACGTGGTCAGCTTTGTTCACACAAAATCCACAAAATCCATCGTTTCGCGGCACTCGCTGAAACCGAAACTGCGACTGGCCGCATTGAAAATGCCTCTAATTAAACAACCGTCGCACGCTGAAGCAAATGAGGTTTCTACAGGTTATAAGTAGGTCACTAGCTACTTATCGCAACAAAAAAAAAAACAAGATGCAAAATTTTTTGTGTCAGTGCCCCTTTAACGAGAGCGCAGAAGACCCCCTCCTCCCCTAGGGTGCCTCGATGCGCGCCCGCTCCGTTATCCTCCCCCACCACACCCCTTTCCCCAAAATTACGACGATTAAAAAAAAAAAAAACAGAGTCGGTGCACACGATGAAGACATACAGCACAGACAAGCGCAATTGGGGTGAAACTATTAATCTCGCGCTGCCTGTTTTCCGGATTGCTTTCAGGTGCGCTCGTTTCAGTTGACAATCTATGCTTATGGCGTGGGAGATGTCCACACCTCTCTCTCTCTCTCTCTCTCTCTCTCTCTCTCTCTCTCTCTCTCTCTCTCTCTCTCTCTCTCTCTCTCTCTCTCTCTCTCTCTCTCTCTCTCTCTCTCCTCTCTCTCTCTCTCTCTCTCTCCACTACCCAGCGTTTTTTTTTCATCGGCTCTGTTGGGTGGTGTGGCTTTTCAGGAGATTCTCCACCAGACACGTGCGTGCACTCAATGTCACCTCCACTGACTTTCAAGTGAACGTTCAGATTTCCGAAATAACTTTACTGACGAGTCAGCGCTTTCGTGTGCTTCTCCGCCCGCGCTTTTCGACCTGTTCGAGTCTTGCGTGCGTTGGTGATAAGCCTGCTTCTGTACGTCCGTACTTCTTCGTAATGCGCACGCTCCGACTACAAGGCACACGTCGTTTATGCCCACAACATTGACTCGACGTTTATGGCACGCGTACGACACTCAGTAATCAGGAGGAGGGTGAAGAGAAGCTCATCCCTGGTGGGCGCCAGACCACCACCAAAGAGTCGGCGTTTCGCGCACAAATAGTAAGCCGGCGCACACGTGGCTATCGAGAGGGCGCAAAGTAAGCGTCTCGCGGAGAAACGGGCCGTGAGGCACGCCCCCGGTGATGCCACACGACAAGCTCCCCTGGACGGCCGCCAAGAGTGAAACGCGCACGCTCGGGTCACTGCTCCGAGCGGAAGCCAGTCACGGCACACGCCTACCGCCGGCTGCAGGCGTAAGCAGAAACGAAAATAAAGACGACGCCGGAGGAAAGGCGACCAAGTCCCGTCGTGCAACTGCGCCCTTCGACAGGAACGAGACACCTCGGCTGTAGCTTCTGCGACAGAAAATGCATCGTATGGATGGGGGGGTCGGGGGGTCGGAACAACTTTTCGTCACACGATGACTCCATTTTTAGTAAGAATGAGAATCACAAAGCGGTCATGAGGAAGGAAGGAGTGAAAGTGCAGCCCCGTGGGTACACGTCGGCTAGCAGGTACCTCCCCGGACCAAGCATAACGGCCGGTGTTTTTGCGCATCATGCCATCTCGGTTCACGGGGGCCTCCATCTCGACGCATCGAGCGCGCACACGGTCGTATACGCGCATCATTTTCCCTTCGTAGCGTCCGAGTACCGCCCTTCCGCGCACCGCTCCCAGGTCCTCGCATCGCACACTCGGGCAGGATAATCACGCACTCCAGTACAATCCGAGCATGTATGGAGTTACGCACCGGCCGTCTCTCAAGTCGATTACTTCTCCGATGTGGGTACACGCTCAGCCAGTCAAGCGAGGAAAAGGCACCGTGCACGCCGCCAAATAAGAACGCGTAACGCGTAGGGGGGGGTATGGAGCTGACGACTGTCTCGACGACGCGAGCGGTTCAATCAAGCTCCATGACAAAGACGCAGCGCACTGCAGAGGAGGTCGGGAGAGCCGAGCAGATGGCGCGTTACCGCCGGAGAAAAGAACGCGGAAGCGCGGGGGATGTTCGTTCGTCTCGCAAGACGCGTGCGCGGCGCCAATTGCAGTGCGGCCGTATCATGGGGCTCACATCTCGCGTCGCGAATGGGGAGGCGGCGCCGCGTACGTCGCTACTCGGCTCGGCCAAATGTGTACGTACGCATTGGACGCGCGTCATCATCGCGACGCGATGTGAACGCGAGATCGCTACTGTGTATAGATATAAGCGTGCGGCGAGCCCCGCTTGCCGTATCGGAACAGCAGCCTGTAGTGTGTTTTCAATAGGCGAACGGTGGGGCCTGCAGGTCGGCTTCCCCGCGCACGAAGCGTGGGAAGCGCTATCGTGATCTTTGCGAAGCGGAAGAGCAGTCGCATCTCATCTCACCAAGCGTTCTCTCTACCATGCATTTCCCAGATAGTCACGTGGTTAGAAATTTAACAACCAAGCACTCGCAGCAGGCGATGCTGAACAGCCATTTTTTGAAGCGAAAGCTTTATTACTGGGGCCGATGGAGTCCTGTAAAAAAACTAATGCCTTTTCCCCTTAGTCTGCTTGGCCGACCGAAAAGCTCTCACAAAAAAAAAAGTTCCTAGGGCCTTTATATTTTTTTCTTGGGCGGCTTAAATTGCTCTAGAAGAAATGTCTCCCCAGCAATGCATTTGTGTTTAAAAGTGAAGCCTACTATCAAGGTATCGCTGTAAGTTTGGTCTTTGTAAGCTGGCTTTCCCACAATCTTTGTTCTGCAGTGAAGCATGGCCAGTCACGAAGGGAGCATGATTACAGAAAACGGCTCTCACTCTTGGGTTATCAAAAGTATTCCGAAACAAATTACACGACAAGACGACTCCACATGTGTGAAAACGGACTTCTATAGTGTAAAACGGTCAGCTGAAAACGCAAGAAAGGCAATACAATGCATCGGTCATGAAGGAGTACGATAGTACACCTTTGTCTCAAATCACGTATGGGCCTACAATTAGATCGCTCGTTAGATGCGTTTACTTAGTGCGCGACAAATCGTCGCTTTCGCGCTTCTCTCAACTTTCTTTAGGAACGGGTTCTAGATATTTTCGACGTGGTGCACGTTCCTGCACATAAGTGCACAAGGCGGTCCTAAAACAATCATCGGGCCTCCCGCTTTTCAGGGCTTCAGAGCCATCGCTCAGTCGCGAGAGAGTTACGGACGATGAATAGGTCCAATTCATTTCACGGCTTCGCAACCTCGGCGCCCCTGACAGGGGAAATGTTTTGTTCGGGTGCTTTCAGCGGCAAATAAGAATTTTCACAAATCAGCCGCTTTCTGGCCAACTTTTTCCAACAAAATGGACACCATAAACCAATCACTGCATTCACCAGCTATATTTATGGCGTATCGTTTCCTTTTTTTTTTTTGTCGTTTGTGGCGTGACTCAGAGTACGACATGGGCGGCCCCGGGTGGCCAGATAATCTTTATTGTTTTTTCGGATGCATGCTTGAGGGATTTCAAGAACTCTAAGCTCTGATGTCTTCAACCTTAGCGTTATGTATGATTTAGTATTGCGTGGTCAATATATGGGGCACGCCGGCATAATTTTCGCGTCGCTCCGTAAGCAGAACCCCGTAGATCGTCGCCCTGGCAACGTCGCCCCGTAGAACAGGGCGACGTTGCCAGGGTGACGTAAATCGAAGCACGGCGCGCCAGCTGCCTCTGCGCCGTCTCGACGGGTACCGTGACTCCCGCCACCGCTCGCACGCGCTGTAGGAACGGGGTGCGCAGCCAGTGCAGAGAGGCAGAACAGGAAGTCGGAGCAAGGCGCGAGCATCGGGCCAAGCCTCGGGAGAGGGACGAGTTAATCATACATTATTCTTAACGATCCACCGATGCATCTTCAATTCATTTTTAGATATATGCATTTCGCCTCTCCCCTCTTTCTTTAAATATATTTGCTATAACTAAACTATAACAAATCACTACTGCCGATACCCGGTGCGTTTTCCAGATTAGGATTTCCGACCTTATTCCTTGAGGCCCACGTCCTCACTCGTGAAAAGATCGACCGGGCACGAGGTCACGGGTTCGATTCCCGGCCGCGGTGGCCGCTTTTCTGATGGAGTCGAAAAGCAAAAACGCCCGTGTGTAAGAGATTTCGGCGCACGTTAAGGATCCCCAGGTGGTCAAAATTAATCCGGAGCCCTCCACAACGGTGAGCTCATCGCCAACCCTACAATCAATCAATCAATCAATCAATCAATCAATCAATCAATCAATCAATCAATCAATCAATCAATCAATCAATCAATCAATCAATCAATCAATCAATCAATCAATCGAGAAGATCGACCGGTGTTGCTGTAGCCCGCTTTACCGCGGGCTGGACAACGGACCGAGGGCCGCGCCATCGTACATCGTATGCATACGTCCGAGCGAAGTTCCGGGGACGCGCGGATGCGGGTGCCAGCGTCATTTCGCCCAAAACCACGTCGGCGAAGCTGTGAAGTCCTGATTACCGCACTGCATCCTCGTATGAGGCGCCCGCAGAAGACGACGTCGGCCCGCATAGCTGATCCTCGCGAATGCAGTATGCATGCGCTTTCGGGCCGACCGCGTCGGAGGACCCGCAGGCGCGAGCTGGGCGAAACCAATCCGGAAGAAAATCGACGACGCCCGCAGCTGATAGGCCCGGACCACTCCTTCCACTACCATAAAAAAATAACAACAACAAATAAATAACGGAAGTCAGAACGACGAAACGCCCGGACAGCATATATACGCCGCGCACTCACTTGACGTCATGAATTATTCACCGCAGCCTGCAGAGAGACGCGGATCTCGCGTCTTCTCCCGATGGCCGCGCTTCGCTCAGTCGGAGGTTCAACCCTGTCGAAGCGTTGCCGCAAGGTCGGCCAGGCGGAAGGGCGAGATTAAGGAGAGACACTTACGGAAGCGGCGAGCGCCCCAAGAGAGACGCGCGCTCTGGGCCGCGTGTCTCCACTCGGCGTTTGCAGCTAAACCCCTCGGCGAATGAGATGCCAATGTATACGCGGCTGATCGCGGTCGCTGCAGCCATGGACGTCGTCTTTACTCGCACGGAAAGGGGCGTCCTTTGTTCGGTAACAGCGCCCTGACCTCAGCTGTCCTACGAACGGCGAAGGTTGCCTCATTAAGTCTGCTCTGTCTCGTGTATCGTAGTATACGAACTGTATACCTTAGAGCTCCTTAGAGCTGGGCCGACCCACTGACGTTACAAGCAACACACACTCAATAAGAGCGTCATTAGGGGCGGAAAACTAATGCCAGTAAATGATAACGCCGGGCTTCACAGCGACGACAGAAGTAACTGGCACGATGAGGACGACTCGAGAAAAATGGGGACAGCTAAAGTTAATGAAACCGAAGCACCATGGAGATGAAATGAAAAGCCAACGTCTACGTCCGCTGCGTGTAAATTTCTTATCTTCACAGCGTTATACCAGAGTCCTTCAAACACTGGTTATACCGATAGCCTAACGATGCAACGTTTAGCAATTCCACGTTTTCTTGGCTTTATCCGCTTGGGTCGCAAGTGTTGATGCAGCTACCGTATTTACTCGCATAATGAACACACTCTGAACCAGCCGCAGAAATATGTCGCATATGTGCAAAATCTAGCTGATGATGGTCGTGCGTACCTCTGTTTCCTTCCCTTTCGAAGAGGACATGGATACGTTATTGCGGCCGACTTGCCGATATTAGCGATATCGGCAAGCATGCGTTCAATATTTATGAGGAAGAAACTCTCACTAAATGCAGATGATACATTTACAATACGAAGGGAAAAAAAAAAAAAACGCGCACAGGTTGCTGAGTCGGCCGCCATGTCTGTTTTGATGTCCCGCACTGTAACAGTGGCAGCCACCTATTGGTTGAACTATAGTGCCTAGAACATCCAGTATATTCTAGGCACTATAGCTGAACTGTTGTCACCTCGCAGCAAACTCGTACCGGCGCGTTTGGTAATTCATGAAAACACGGCATTTTGCGTCACTTTGCGAAGCGGCTGGCGGCAGTGTGCGGAGTCTTTATCATGTTTTTATTTATTTATTTATTTATTTATTTATTTATTATTTTAAGTATATTCATGAGAACTATCGCAAGAATTTTTACCCAGAACTTGATTGCGTTTTCTGTGCTCAAAAGTGTTTTGTAAAAAATTTACCCCGCGTAATGAACGCACCCCTAATTTACATCAAATTTTTCGAGAAAAAAAAAGTGCGATCATTACGCGAGTAAATACGGTATCTACACCCAGTAGCGAATCGCCCTGTCATCCCCACTGTGTGCTTATGAATGCCCTCAAACTGCTAGTTGGTCTGACATGACTAGAAAGAAATGCGCTAACAACCGGACGAAACCAAAGAAAGGACACACCACACAGGGTAGGGGGCGTTTCGGTGGTGCTCTTTTTTTCCCCCCTTCCTGTCCGTACTGTCGTTAGCACACTTCCTTCTAACCGGTTGTACGTGTTCTTTTTCTCTTGTTTCGTTTTAAAAGGCCGTATTTTCTCTACTGTTACTTTCGCTTCCCGGGCGTGCCGATGCGCTGCTGCTTTCCGATGCTCAGCAGCCATTCATAAGGAGCGACAGCATTGTGTGAAAGGCGGCGCTGCCATGCCCTATCTTTACAAAAGCTTCCTTCGCCTTTTCGTGCCGGAGGAGACACATGAAACGGTTGCCTCTAACCGACCTCCGAGTAGGACGGCACCGGTTTCGAGGTTTCGATATGGTTTCGCCGCATGTTCGACAAGCTGCGCCAAGGTCGAGGGGCGCGGCGTGAGCATATGTATAACAAGCATTGAATATCTTAAAAAATAAAGTTATATTATACCAAAGCACAAGGTTCTGTCACCTGGCCGTGCAGCCGTTTATGCGTCCCCTTATTTTGACCCAAAGACTTCCCGGCCTACGAAATTGTCGATTTAAAAATTAAATCTCCAATGATATCCTCAAAGCTAACCTAACCAAAAGAAAATAAAACGGCCTATATTACAGGGAGAAAAATATGACTAACAGAACGGAACAGTGCAGAAATGGAACCCATAACTTCAGGTGACAAAAAAGCCGCGGGAAATTGAGGGAAACGAAAAAGCTAAAATTAATACACCCAAACACATGCATGCACACCAAACCAGCGCACGCAAAAATTAAGTTGGCCTAAATACAAGGTCTGCAAGAGAACACACAGCGTGACGCTTGTAGAAACCGCGGGGAAATTGGAGGCACGAACAGATATGAAGGGATCAAAGCGTAGAGAAGAGTTTACTGAGAGTGTGGCGACAGAAAAAAAAAAAAAAAAAAAGAGGAAATACCGCGAGAACAGAGAGAGAGAGAAAAAAAGCAAAGAAGAAAGGAAGAAAGGGATCAGGGCAACGGCATTCCTGCCCGTGCGGGCTATTAGCTAGTTTGAGCCGGCGTCACTGCATGCTCAAGTCAAACAATAGGCCTCGGGTGCCCTGGGGCGGAGACGAATCGATAATTGCCTTGCGTGCACACAGCGGCAATCCGCGCTGAACGCGGCGAAAGCCAAAGCGTGAACGGCACAGTGGGACCAATAATAAAACACGTGAGAGCGCGCGGAAACCGGGCCTCCGCACCAAGGAAGAAGAACGTTGGGTGCGGACGCACCGTCACGGCACCACGACGACGCGGGAGGAGCGGGAGTGCCGAGGATGGACCGTACGTCAGAGGTTGCTGCCGCAAGCGCAAAATGACCCCTAGGTGCCGGCCGATGGTCGCACGCGGCTACGCACGGAGCAGCGCAGGAATAGCTGCTAGTCTCATCGCCGGCGAAACCCACGGCGCTCGTTCCGGCGTCACCCACGTATATCAGCGGCTTGCTTTGATTGACAATACCCGAGTATCTGGACTGCAAGCACGAAACGCAAACCTGCCGTAGAAATACAAAAACAAATGCGTAGAGGATTTGAAATAAGCTCATAGAGCAGCCTAGTGATGAATGGAAGCCCGAAGTCACCGGCAGCGCTACGAAAGTTACTACTCCTTCGCCTAAAGGTGTGATGTTCGCATTACCCTTGTAGTGCCCTCTAGAAGAAAAAACATTGGCGCAGCTACGAGCACCAGTGGTGCAAAGCTGGATAAACAGCGGAGCTGGGCGTGGACCAAGCTTCTTCCGGCTAGGTTTTGCTAGAGGTTGCAAAGTTTTCTTGGGTATTGCGATGTTCTAGCTAGGCTAGGGCCTAGGCTAAGAGTTGAGGGGTGAGGCCATAGCCGGATTTTAGAAAAGGCTAGGGCGACCCCCAGCTCCGCCGTTCCTCCAGCCTTGCACCTGCAGTGCACGCTCCGCCATTTTTCTTTTTTCTTGGGGGGTGGGGGGGTAGTAGCACAAGAAAGACTAAAGCATTTAAAATTGTATAGTAAGGGGTGTGCATAGGCATGTGCCCTTTGTGCTCACACTCGAACAAGCGCGAAAGCCGGCTTCACTGTAGTAATACCCCATCTGCGGTGATGCAACCTTTACAGGCGGCACAGTTTTTTTTTTGTATTTTTTTAACTAACGTCACCGGAACCAAGCTTAAGTCTAAACAGCTCCGCTTTTCAAACGGGGAAGAAAATAAAGAACGCGTGATTGGGAAAGACACGTTGTGTGACAGACTGGAAACAGGTGGGCTTCACATGATGGGTAGGCGATGGGTGACATGACAGATGATGCCGCGGGACAGGACGACAGGTATATTCGCACAGACGGAGAAATGGCAAGATAATACGGGAGACTGGCACAGGATAATTTCGCTTGAAGAAGTCACTGAGAAAGTTTTCAATCCGTAGAGGGTGCGTTGATGACTAATATGACCACTATGACAAAGACGAGAGTTCAAAAAAAAAAAAAAAAAGCAACTGAGACACCAAAGACCTTCGGTGGCATTGCTTTTAGCAGAGTGCCCACATACTTGTGTCGGTTGGTACAGCGATGGGCAAATGAAACGCGATCACGAAAATATGAACCGGAACACACAAATAGCGCGATTTCGTTCCATGCAAGTCAAAACGACGCGTGGCCTAATTGCAGTTACAAAGTTAGGAAATGCGGATGTCTAAATAGCATACCAATAGCGCGCCATTATTGGACCTCCACGAACAGTATTCTTCAATTTGGCGTGTTCAGGTTCACATTTCCGTGTTCACATTTATTTGTCCATGACATGTGGGTTAATGAGGAAGCGGCGAAACAAACAGGACTAGAGCCGAGTGGTGAAATCGGCCCTCAGCCTTTCGGAGCAGCTCACGGACCAGATATAATGATGTTTTGGAGCACTGTAGTTTTGGAGCAGTGAAAGTCTGGTAAACATAAACATAAAATAAACATCATTTATTTGCATTTTGATTTCTCGTCGACCCAAGAGACAAGGATTCAAATGGCTTTAACTCAACGTTTGATTAATTCTGAACCGGCCACTTTCCTGTAATTACAACACCACCACTGGCACGAGAAACACGCGAGACCAGAGATGCGCGAAATGGTCCCATGTGCACCTCAGATTACGAGTTTGCAATGGTTCTACATCTAACAAGGCTCTAAACCGGCGGTCGGCAACCTTGAGCTGGAGGGCCGATTTGCATGAAGTCGACATGGAGGGGGCCGGAAGGCAAATTGCGTGTCTGTGTGTGTGTGTGTGTGTGGGGGGGGGGGGGGGGGGGGCTGAAGATGTTATCTTGCTACGTGTGAAAAAGGAAGACAATGCTAACTGGAAAATACCTTTCTTTGTTCCTGGCTAACCCCATTTGAGGTCAAAACTGTCACGTCGGCCCTCAGAGAGGAAATGACAAGGATGTGTGCGCGTGTGTGTGTGTGTGTGTGTGTGTGGGGGGGGGGATTTAATATTGATTAAATACTCGGGTATTTAATATTTATTAAATACCCGAGCGCATTAACTCGCCCTATCCAGCAAGTAAGGCATGCTTCTGATATCGCGCGCACGCTACACAACTCACCGCCGCATTTTACCACTTTAACCAATCGACTGCAGGGCGTCCAACCAGAGACAGTGTGCATCAATGGACCTTTTTTCCAGTGGCGCTCTGCGCATGCGCTACTCTCGCTCCCAGCGACTGATCCGCCATTATTGGGGGGAAAATGTAAAAAAAAAAAACGACGCCATATTGGATTAGCTTATTGCGAACGCCGAGCAAGCTAAGTGGTGCTCCGTTTTCTGAGCCCTGAAAGCGGCGACAGGTAGGTGCTACGGCTGCCATCGAAAATTTTCTCTGCCCCAAAAACGATGCGTGGCGCCTGGCACGGCTTCAACTGTGTAGGGCATGCAGGCAAAAAAAAAAAAAAGGGGGGGGGGGGGGGCGTGTTCTTTTATAATCCCTCATGTGTAGTTCGGGCGGCCGCTGCAAAAGGGCTACGCTACGGGAAAAAGGTCCAGTGAAGTTTGTGAACCCGGCATCCTCATGAAGTCGTAAATTTTCCCGTACCTTTCCTGGTACTTCATCGATAGCCTGGAGGCCGCATGTCGTGGGAACTCGGCCCACACTGACCGCATCCGCTTCGCAGTGCAATGTGAGCCATTCCTCGACCGCTGCTACGCGCATAGTGTCGCGTTGAAGTGTACCTAGCGAAACGACCAGCAAGCAGGTTCGTGTGTACGCGTGCGGCGCGGTCCGGATGCATAATAGCGACCTTGACGTCCGCATTCGGACCCCTCCTGGCTGGACGAGGCCAGCGTGCGCCATCCACTCCGCAGTTCACGGTTAATTGGGGCCTTACGTAAGGCTTAATCGTCGCGGCGCCGCTTCTCGTAACGGGCCGGACCTCCCGGAGAGGTGGCGAAAACGGGGTCACGTGCTCGGCGCCACGCCGCGAGCACCACGCGCACGGCGAGATCTTTATTTAGCGAAGCGGTTGTTCCGCGCACACAGAGAGAACGCCTGCCTAATGAGGCCGCCCCTGGGAACGCCGTGCGGACCGAGGAGTTGCTAACGTGCGACTGGAAGAAACGAGGCAGCTCCGCCGCGTGCCCGTGGTGACTCGGATCGTTCGTGCTCGAGGCTGTATACCACGCACGGCTAACGCGAGCCGCAACAGAGATGACCAGTGCGTAACGGCGTTGTACGTGTACTCGGCCGGGAAGAATGCGAGCGTGAAACGGGCCACCCACGGTAATGTAGCCACGTTTCTGCAGTCAGACACGCGTTTCGGAGAGCCGATTTATGCTTTCGGGTAACAAACAAAACGCTCACGGTGAACATTGTGGTTGGTAATTAAGAGCCGAGGTAACGGGTCCTTGCATAACATTTGGACTAACATATGCAGTGGAGTATGTATATAGGGGACTGAGCTGGCTGAAGTCGCCGCCGGCAGCCTACCTTGCGTCACCAAGGTATGATTGCGTTCGTACTGTGAAATAATGTCGGCGTTCGCAACTTGGTTAACCAATACGCTATACCGTATACGCCTCTTTTCTATGCTAAGCCAGTCAGCTTCATTAACGTCTCTCTCTCTCTCTCTCTCTCTCTCTCTCTCTCTCTCTCTCTCTCTCTCTCTCTCTCTCTCTCTCTCTCTCTCTCTCTCTCTCTCTCTCTCTCTCTCTCTCTCTCTCTCTCTCTCTCTTCGAGGGCTCTTAACATGAATGAGCTTGTTCAGCTAAGAATTACCAGTAGAACTACACAGCCAACTGGACCTATGCCGTAGTAATCTCACTTTTCTACTGAACTCTGCTACGACCTGTTTCGAGATTAGACGAAGGAAGAAGCTGGCTTGGAATTAGAGAATCATTTCGCCTACATCATCTGGAATTAGAGGATCATCTCGCCTACATCGTCAGGGTGTCTCGGTGAACGTACAAAAGAACACGGACTGCAACTGAGATCCCCCTTCCCCCTTTCCCGAGAACATGAACTGTTACGTAAGACCAAGTACGCCAGCAGGGTCAACAACTATGCAGCCGTGAGTAAGTTGTGCGAACTGACTGCATACCCCGTCCCGAGAAGCGAAAAAAGGCGGGACTTATTCCACGCCCCCTATGCAACTCCGCAGGCCTTCGCTCCCCGTACTAAAACGCGCTTGGGGCGAAGTTCATATCTGCCACCAACCTCCCCCCACGAAATGGGCCAAGGAAGCAACGCGCTTTCTACGGCAGTGCGCTTAGCCTGGGGCCGCGTTCTCTGCTCGTATCGTCAGCCGTCATCATCAGAACGCAAACAACCGCTCAGCGCCGAGCGCAGTGACGCAACTCCTTTACGAGAATAAGACAACTGCGCCTCGGCGGAGAACCGTGAAGTTGGGTGGAGTAAAGGAGCCCCTATACCTTCAATCTGCAACGGCCAAGGACCTCGTGTCGCCCCGTTCCATCCCCTTATTTTTTTTCTTGTCTTTCTTTTTTTTTCAATTTTGCAGGGCGATCAAGTGCAGAAAACCTTGGATATTCAAAGCAAAAGCTTGGCTTAGTCTGGCTGAGTCTTGGATTCGCTTGGTTAACCTATTGCCTACCACGGCTCAAAGCCGTCCGGTCCCGTGCACAGTTCGGGCCCTGCTTCACTTTCATTCTCGGCGAACGCGGCGCAAGATGACTCACATAGCCCGAGACAACCCAGCGGCGCATGCGTGGAAGGCTGAGGGTTTGGTCGGCTGCCGATCAGCTGAGCGGCCGCTCCCGTCGCGGCCGCCGCCGCTACGTGAGCAGAACGACTGAAAACGCGGCCTTGTGCGCAGCGCCGACAGCGGGCCCGGCGAATCACGCGATGCGCTTCGACGGGTGTGTCGCCGGGGGTGTGTCTCCGGTCAAAAGGTTAACTTGCGCAACCTCCGCGAAACCACTGGGCGAAAGTAGTAAAGCTTTGCTTTAAAACGTGAGACAACTACAGAAGCAACAAGCCTAAACGGAATGTAATGTAATGGAATGGATATAGCCAGGTATTGAATAGAAAACAACAGAAAGATCATCTGTGGCTAAGTTCCGAGAAAAAGTGAGGCCTGCCAATCGTAAGATTTTACCGAGGTTATCTGACACGAGTATGTTGTCGCGCGCAAGTTTTCGTCACCTTCGGAAAACCGATGCGTGTCGTTGCCTGCGCGTCCACACGGAGTCCAAAGCAACGTTGTGGAGAAGTTTACGAGCCAAGTAAAACTGGAACATGTTCCCGCAACGGCGAAAAGGCAGCGCCTCACAAATTAATCGAAAGAGGCATTGCTTCCGATTGCGAGTTCACGTCTGCCGCTAAGGATTCGCATCCGCTCTCATTCCCGAGCCCGTGACCTTGCAGCTCGTACCGGCGGCCTTGAAGAGGCCGCTTGCGTAACTGTGTAAGTCGCGTGACCTGCAGATTCATGTCCATTAATGGCGGACTCGCAAACAGGTACGTGCAGCTTGAGTCAAGTTGTACAACCAGACATTGTAGGTCTCTTCTAAAAAAAAAAAAAGAATTGATGGATTGATAACAGTATACCCCCTTCGTAACGGGGTGATCACCAAATAATAATGAATCTTTGTTGAGAGAAAGAGAGAGAGAGAGAGAGAGAGAGAGAGAGTAAACATATTTCTTGTCTTGTAGAAGAGAGCCTTTAGGGTGGCGTCCTCATTCCAGGAGCCCATCTTCTGCCCTGTCTACCAACTTGTGCTGGAAGTCTAGGGAAGAGCTGGCCAAGCCACTCTCCCAAAGCTCATAAGTGTGGAAGGGATCGGGTGGGTCAAGTAGACTTTGTGTAGAGCCGCCGACCATGTGAAAAAGTGTACCGGATTCCCCACAAAAGCGGCACTATAGGGTGATGCAGGGTGGGGGCCATATAATGGTATTCCTTCGGGTGCGGGTGAGTGTTGGTTTTCAGGGCCTGAAGTATTTTCTCGCGGCCCTCTGGTATAGATGTTTGTGCGGTGGGGCGTCTTTTTCTTGATACAACGCTACAGGAAGCAGCCGCAGATCTTCGTCTTCAGGCGCTCGGCGGGTCAACTCGCGAGCTGTGAGATGGGCAATCTCGCTCCCTCTAAGAATCCAATGTGCGCAGGCGCCCAGATTATCTTGACGGGTCTCGCAATGAGTGGTTTCGGTTGCAGTATTTTAAGTGCGGTCTCGTGTATTCGGCCGCTGGAGAACTTACGATAAGCCTGATGAGAGCCGGTGATTACGAACTGCAGACGAAAGTGTTGCGACAATTCTGATGGTTCACATTTTGCTCACCAGCCAGCCGTTTGAGTCGGATCCTACGGCAACTTTAAGAGCTTTTCAATGGTCTTAACAGCTTGCCGCGAACAAAGGCAACGCAACCTGCAACATTGTAACGTACGTACGCTCCCGTCGTAAGAATGATGAAGTGATCATACAGTTGTTACGACAGCCATGCGTGTGCGCAGAGTTTCAGAGAAGATTCACAACCACAAAACGGTAGCACTGCGGCGTATGCAGCGAAAATCACAGCAGCACTCAGCTCGCACCGAACGTCTGACGATCGTCCCGAGTGCCCTTTGCTTTGCTTTTTGCTTCCCCGTGTTTCTGGTTCTGTTGTTGATGTTGCCTTGCTCCTGCGCTGCTCACAAATCCTTAACAACGCTGTTCCAACAGCTGGAAGCAAACAACTGACAACGCCACGACAACCTACACGACGACGGTACACGATCCCCACAAAAAACGCTACACACAAAACAGAGTGAGACACGTAGCTATACACAGCGAGAGCTTCTCTGCTCTCTCAGTTGGCGGCTGACAGCTGATGCGTGGCACGATCGGCGCGGCGACAGCACGACTCCCAGGATGCAGCGAAAGCAAGTGGGCGCCTCGGAACCTCACGCGCTGCGCACACAAGCTGCAAGGAGTATTCCGCAAGCCACCGAAGCACGCGGAAAGGCGACAGCACGACGGCGCGACAACTGGAGCTCATACGCTCATTGGGCCTCGGCGAGCCCGCGACGCGGAGACAGCGCAGCGACAGGTATACCAGCAGCAGCAGCAGCAGGGAAAAGCGAAGGTCCTGGGAACGAGGCGTATCAAGCCGACCACGTCGCCGCGGAGCTGGGCGAAAGGTGAAGACAGAGCCAGGGCAGTCACGAACAGCGTGACGCGGAACGGCGACACGGGCCAGCTTACGAACAAGCTGCAGTGTCAGGGCGAGATGGGAAGTGTCAAGCAGCGCACGCAGCGCCAAGGCGCACGGTCACCACGCAGCCGAGAGACCTCCGCTTGAGGGTTAGCCGTATATACATACACTTCAGTCTTCACCCCTTAACCGGCTTCCCTGGTCAGACGAACAAAGACAGGCACGAATTCAGCTCCGTTCTCAAGTCGCCCTTCGCAAGCATCCCTCCTCAGCGATTTGTCTCGTGGACTGTTCTGTACGCAATACTTGACCACAAGCCGGATAGCGTAGCTATTCTAACCAGATCCATCAAGCCGTATACATGACTCTGAGATGATGGATCACGATCCCGTTGCATGGGAATGGCACAATGTACCGGCTGCAATTTCGCTGAGCCACCTTGGTGTTCGACGTGCCGGGATTGATAGCATGCACCTTTGCCTTTTATCTTTTTTCGCCTCTGCGACAACACCACCGTTCAACTTACAAACCATGTACCATACGAACTATATATACAGCAGAAGGAACCACCGCATTCGCTGATCCATAAATTTCTGGGGAATAAGATGCTCGTTCTTCTAGGATTCGCTTTCCTGAGCACGCTTTATATATCGCCGCTCGTGAAACAGCCGGGCGATTTGCTTTTGTTGTTGGCATCTGTGTACCGAAAGGTCGGCAACCACCTTGCGGGTCTTGCGGCCAGTGAACTCAAGTTACGGGAGAAGACATTCAACTGCGCTGCCGCAGGCGAGAGCGTAGTTTTTCCATTCAGCGCGCAGTGTCTTCTGCACAACAGGACCACTTGCTCGTGCACCGTTCGTATGTATACGTACGACGAGAAACATACAGGCCATCAGAACTCAATTTTGAAATGCAAATGAACCAAGCGAAACATTCCTCGCGGCGAGTAAAAAACAAAGCACATTAGAGAAAAGGGGCTCGCTTTACAGGCCTCCCGACCGTATACCTAAACGAACTGAGGCACCATACGGGGGCGTTTGAACGGGAGATAGAAGAGCACGGCGGTGCCCGCCGTCCTGGCGTGAACAAACTGCGTGGCCTGAGAGGTGCAGTCGCCTCTCAGTTGATTCGATCCACTCTAGGAATCCTGTTGGTGTGTTTCAATTGCGGTTATTCCGATCATTCCGCCAAATTCGTCCGAACGGCCACCAGGGTCGAATTAAGGAGCTCGGTGCACAAGTGGGCGTCGTGGAGATCCGCGCATGCGACAACTGAGAATGCGCGAACGCGCGCGGATCGCGATCAAAGTCCTCGTCACGGGTCCTGGTTCCAAAAGAATGGCTTTATTGATTGATTGTTTAAAGCGCCGACACAACGCAGGCGATGAGGCGTGCCGTAGTGGAGGGCTCCGGATTAATTTTGACCACCTGGGGATCTGTAATGTGCGCCGAAATCTTGTACACACGGGCGTCCTTGCTCTTCTTCTCCATCAGAAAAGCGGCCGCCGCGACCGGGAATCGAACCCGCGTCCTCGTACTCAGCAGCACAACGCCTCAACCACTGAGCCAACCGCTCCGCACCAGAACGCGTATACAATAAACTCTCTCCATCACAAAATCACTTCATTCGAATTTCAGTTTCAAACGAAGTATTTCCCACTGCAGTGGAAAGCAACTTATCCGCACTTTTAACGAACTAGCTAGCGCTTGTAGCGTAGTCATAGTCCTGTTCTGAGGACTTGTGTATGTTGGATGCTTGGCTTCGAGCCCAATTCTACGGGATACCCAAAAATATAGCGGGACGTGTTTTTGCCATCGTTATCATTTTTGGATAGCGGAACGGTGCTCTCTGCCAAGTTCCGAATTCCGGCAAAAGGTTGACCTTTACAACCGAGAGCAAAACCCACGGCGCGCTCAGGTTTGCCGGCCAAGCTAAAGACGACAACGCCAGCTTCTTCGTGCTGAGCAGCAGCTTCCCACCAACGACCGCTCATGCACACCTGCCGGCTAAAAATTCACGCATCTCCACGAAGTGAATCGTGACGAGTGGGCGAAGCACTGGGGATCGCTCTCACCGTAAATCGCCCGTGGCATTGCCCACTCGCGCATGTAAATGAGTGACAATTAACGCGTATGTACAGTATATACGATTCCAATTTAATCCGATACCATTCAACTTAATCCAATCCATTTCAATCCAATCCGAAACAATTAAATGTAATCCAATTCATTTCAATCTAATTCAATCCAAATCCAATCCAACCAATGCTCATCGCGCATGCGCAACACTGTGTACACGGACGCCAAGCCCCGGACAAAGCGAGGTCCTAAGGTGCTTCTCCCCTAAAATTTCCGGGCCCCGTGAACTTCGTCGTGGTTGACGGAGAGGCTCGGCGCACGCAGCCAGCGCGCTGCAAGGAGCAACAGAGCACGTCACCCGTTTCTTCCCGCCTCGCATCTCAGCGCAGACGTCCGCACGACGCGCGACGTAGCGCAATACGTCGCCCCTGTCGCGTCCCACTCTGCTGCGCGAAGGAACGGCGTAGCGGCGCGCGGGGGACAGGCATCAAGCGTGCGACGTAAACGACCGCGGATAATTGGCCCGCGAAACACCGCGAAGCGACGGTAGCACAGAGAGAGAAAGACGAAAACGACAACTAAGACAACGGCGCAATGCCTCCGCAGTGGCCCGAGGAGTTATTTGGCTGTGTTCCTTGGCGCCGGGGACAAACGACGACGAAGAAAAATGCGCCCACTTCCGTGCCGGCAGACGACAACCACTTTGGCTGGAGACGAGCTCTGACCGCACCGATCAGTCCTCGTGAACTTGACACACGCGATAGCACACACACACACACACACAGAAGGAAGAAAAAAAAATCGACGCATTGTCCGCCAATGCGAAGGCAGTTAATTGCCAGGGTGGCGGCGTGGACAGAAATGTTATGGATATGTGGGAGACACGCATAACAGTGGCGGAGAGAGATTCAGATGAGTGGGGCGGGGGCTATAACCCCCCTTTATCTGGCGGTGGCGTTTGTGGAACCGGATACGGTGCGTGAGAGAGAGAGAGAGAGAGAGAGAGAGAGAGAGAGAGAGAGAGAGAGAGTTTTAGCATTCCGTGTGTTCCTTGCGCACCGTCAGTAGCGGGACCCGCCTGCGCGCGCGGGCATGGCGAGGAGCAGTGTTTCCATCGCTGGGCTTCAGACATCCGCTAAAAAGCAATGAGAAATCCTCCAGATTCCGCTAGATTCTAAAACATATCCGCTAAATTTCCCGCTAGGGCCTATTTTATTTAAAATAACAGTGCAATTTCGTTTGATAAATACCTTTATCATTCTTAAAAGCTCCCCAAAACTACGAGAGCTGAAATAACATATAAAAGAGTCTTCCAAGGAGTCTAACAGAACACTTGAGATTTCAGTGCTGCGGTGGTCGTCATTGGTCAACCTCATCACAGATGAGGCTAAAAGATATAAATGTTCACACTGATGAAACAAAATAACTCACAGGTCAACGAAAAACACATCAAGGTCTGCGTCGCCGCTGTCGTCGTCTGACAGCATCTCCACAGGACCGCTGGTACTTGTTGAGGGATCATAAAGGTGACTTGGTTGCACATACGTTGCAGATGTCCCGATTGCAGTAACAACTGCTGCGGGAAATTCGTAATCAAAACAACTTTTCTGCTGTAACTTCAGTCCCGCTCTTACGACGAGGATGGCGTTTGTTGTTTCAGGCTTCAGCTTGTTCCTCAGCTTGTATTTTACTATGTTAAGCTGACTAAACCTCATCTCTACTTCGGCATTTGAATACGGCAGCACGAGCATCGACATGGCAAATCCGGCCAGCTCGGCGAACGGGTTTTCGCCGCAGGCGTCCTTATAGGAGTGAACTTCACACCAGAACGACTGCGTGGACGATATTTGCCTCCAGTCCAGGAGGGTGATTTTGCTCCACTGGTTTTGAATTTTTTAAATTGTCTCAGAGCCGTTTTGAAACCTCACGGATTTGTTTGTCTGAGATAGGCGGAGCAACTGAACAGGAACCCTCCTAACCTCTGAAGTTAAGCAATTTCTGCATTTTTAGAGGACACGGAAATGGTTTATTGCAGGGCGATTTTGAATCGGTGCACTGCGTGACGTATCCGCAAGAAATCCGCTATGTATGAAAATGGCCCGTCAAAAAATCCACCAGCCGCTAGACGAATTTTTTCCCCGTCAGAATAAAATGAAATCCGCCAGATTTAGCGGAAAATCCGCTAAATTGGCATCGCTGGCGAGGAGACACACCCCACTGTAACGAACGCGCGGGTATGGCGAGGGCCGGGCCGCGGAACTAATCCACCCTAGTGCCCTGACAGGTGCCGGGGAGGGTATCAAGGCAAAACGTCGATACGCGTGATTATTATTGCTGTCTAACGAAATACAAACACGTGTGCACACATCAAGTATACAGTTTAGGAGAATCATATCACAGAACGCTTATTACGAAACTTTCCTCGCTTGAGAAACATATTCAGCTCGTAAACAATGAGAAAAAAAACAACCAGTAGATGATTTCCATCTCTTCACTGATACACCCGATCAAAAAGAGCGACGCAGAAGTACAGATCGAAGGGCCTGCGTGAACTCCAACGCTGATTCGCAAACACGACCTTAAAACACGGTACAAACAAACATGAACGACATGGCGCAGAAAACAACCGCACCAGCCCATGATAACAGCGAAACCGCCGACGAAGCAGAAATCAAGGGGAGGGATCACCAGATAGCGGAGAGAAACCCGATGCCCGGCTCCGTTAGCCTTGCAAGAAGCAGCCCGATCTCTCCTCCTCCGTTCGGCGGATGCGCATCATTCCTCATCTTGCGTCGTCGCGGATGACGCTCTTGCAAGCGCAGCAGACGCGGTGGGGAGCAGGCCACGGCTGAAGAGGGCGATTAGTCGCCAGTTCAGCGCAAAACCCTCGGCCGGGAGGGCCGCCTCGTCCTCCGCTCGTTCAAGCAAGCACAAAAGTGCCGCTCCATATCAGCGCGCCGAGACGCTCCGTTAACTTGCGCTGTAACGATGTAACACGAGCACGCGCTCGCCTGCAGTTCGTTTCGGACCCATATCGCGCCCCGCGTTAACGCTCTCGAGGTAGAATAAAGCCCGAGGACAGCCTCAAGCCATCGCCTTTCCTTGACACTCGATTGCAAGTCGCAGTTGTGCAGCAGCGGTATTCGTTTATTCTGCGCCTGTTTTTAAAGGGGCCATGCAGACGAAACACAAGTTTGGTTAATTCGAAAGACCGCCTCGTTACAATCATACTGACACCGCTTTTAACGTAAACCTCGCTCAAACAAGCTACAAAATTAGGATCGAAAGGTAATGGCCATGCCACCCGCTAGCTCGTTTCCCGCAACAGAACCTATGATGTCATATGTGCCCAGCTGTGCGATTGGCTGAGGCCAGCAAAAGCAAACAAGCTCTTTGCGCTTAAATGTAATGCATATTCATTTTACAACAGTAAGAAGGGTGCGGTAAACAATGAAAGTTACGGAAATACACGTAAGCATAGAAGTACCGATGCGCACTGCTGTTGGTAGTGGGCGCACTGTGCTTGTTTTAGCTGCACGGCAGTCCGCCGTTTTGGAGTTGTCTTGCACGACACCGGCCGATTGGCGTAAGCGACCTTGTCTTACGTGATCATTGTTTGTCGAGGATACCCCATGTTTCGCAAAACAATTACTTTCTACAGTAACAAAAACAAGCCAGGTGCAAATACGGTCAAAAACAAAGCAACGGCAGACGGTCCAGGATGGTAGCGCTATCTCGGAGGACTGACTTCAAGCAAGGCTGCAGAACCTAATGACGCAGTGGAAGTTCGTTTGAATACGCGCGCTTATGACTTCATTGCTGACGTTCCCGAAAACACACTATTTGGCGGGAGAATCAAAATTTTAACCTAAATTGATTAATTTCTCAGTGAACATGGCACCATTTGCAGCCGGACAAGCGCTGGGGGCACCACAAAATCACAAAATCTTTCGAATAAAGCACGCTTGTATTTTGTCTGTATGCCCCCTTTAATATTAAGCCGCAAGCCATTGTCGGGATTGAAACGCGGCTTTCGAGGCCTTTATTACTGTACGTGTCGCCGGAGAGGAAGTTGGCGCTCGGTCGCCGAAGCGGGAAGGAGGAAAGCTGGTCCTATGGTGCTCCGTCACTGCACGTGCACGCACTCTTCGCGCGTTTACCAGAACAACCGCGGGCGCGCGACTGCCCGAAGGAACGTGTTTTTCCCTCCATGCGCGACTGCAAGTGCGCCGCATGCTGAGACGATCACCATTTTAAAGAGACCCTGCAACACTGCCGATAAACGATTTCACTTTTTTTTTTCCTTTATGTCTGGAAGCACTACGTGATTTGCTCGTGGAAGCATATATGGCTTCCAGTTTCTGCTTTGCTTCCGTTACGATTTTTTTTTTTTAAGTGCTTCTTTAAGTGGCTGTAAAATGCGTTCATAGCCGAAACTAAAAGGCAGCCGGCCAGCAGCCACGACATAGCACGAACGAGGTCATTCGAGCGTGCAAACAACGCCAAGACAGGTAAAGAAAGGGGGGAAAAAAAGCTTTTGAGCAAGTTCCTAACTTACCTGATGAACTTAGAGCAGCAATCTACGATGGAGGTGCTTTGCGATCCCCTATTCTAAGCACGGGAAGGGCTTGTCGGCAAAGTTCTGAAAGAATTTTAAATTAAAAAAAAAAGGGACGAGAGTGTTGCGGGATCCGCCACATCAAATGGGAAGCTCCTCACCGCAGGAACGAACAAGTGCCAGCCCCGAGACCACAGGACACACGATGTCACCAGGCATAAGTGCTACTATGGCACGACAAACATGACCATGGATTGTGCCTGAAGACTTCCATCTGCTGGGCCATTTTTACGTATCTTGCGTGCGCTTTCTAAACACCGGTACGCGTGCTGAAAATCAGGTACAGTTAACATAAACCACGAAAGCGCGTGCAGCTGCATCTTCAGAGTGATTTGCTAATTGTAAAGAAATTGAGACTTACAAAAAGAAACATTTACATAAAAGTGCGCGGCATGACGAGTGCCCGTGTGGGCGTATACGTTCACGACTATTCGGGTGATCGAGTCGCGGACGAAATAAAATCCGGGGCCATCTCCACTAACGTGAAGCCTGCGGAGGAGCGAAGCATGCAGTGTATAAGTGTATTATTGGCGCCTTGGCGTTTTTGCCAACGGAGATGAAACCGTTGGAGGGTACAGGCATACAGCTTTGCTGTAAATGTCCCCTGTCTTTGAAGCACGAAGCCACTCCAGCGCGAAGTGTAAACGAGTGTTCCGGTGTTTCTTTAGCACGCGTTACGTTGTAGCGCGAGCCGTAACCGAGTTTCTCCGGTGTTTTAGTACCGTGACTACATGAGACGATAATTACGACGACGACAGGAGACGCCAACGGCCCCAGCCCCAAAGGGGCTTCGCCCCTAAAAGAAAAGAGAACGTGCATATAGGTACGAAGGCGGGCCGCCAAGTTGCATTACAAATTGGGATCCTCGACGCTCAGAAGTCAGCATGAACTGCTGTAGAAAATGCGCAGCTGAGAAAGCGAAAGGAAGGCACGGTGGGCAAATAGAGCGTTCATTTCCTCCCGGGCGAACCGCGATGGAACAAAAGCAACCGCATCGAAAGCCACGTAGCGGGCAAGGCATGCACGGAATCAATCAAGCGTATACGCAACCAATCAAGGCGGGAAACGTATTGCATATGCAGTTGCTCCCGGCATTACCCGAACACGAACGCCGCACCACTGGGTCGTTCGGTTCCGGCCACGGATCTGCCCCAGCCGCATTCCTTCGCCCTTTTCCTCCGCTATTTTGCTGTCCGCCGCCGCTTGCCTTTCACGCACATCTCTGCGGCATGCCATACATGCGATTGCAATCGCCGAACTCGACATTTTCCTTTTCTTTCGTGGCGTTGCTCGCTACCGTCCATTCGATTGCTGGAAGGCACGAAACACTTTTCGCCATCATACACGACCCACTAACATGTTACGTCTAAGCGTATGCGCAATCGAGCTTTATATCGAAGTCGGATATTTGGAGTCATTGCTTATTGAAAAGTGGGAACATCCCCCGAATATTTTTGTACACCTCCTGAAAGGCAAAGATAGCAATTTGGCTATTCGTTACCAAGAGTGCAACGACTGCGAGCCTCTGTACGACGCGTTCTCCGTCACATTTCGAGGCGCTGATCAGCGGACGCGAGAGATTGTTGAGGCCGCCGAAATGCGGCGGGTATAGGTGACTGTGTCAGAACGACGTCCATATGTTTGAGCTCGAAAGAGCTGGCCTTCTTGGATAAGCACTTATCACGCACGTGTGCATGACGGGTGCATGGGGGGTGGTGGGCTGCGCAGGGACATGATAAGCTTCGCAGTCATTTGAGCGCGTTCTTTTCTACTTATATGTCCTGTTGTTGCTATTCAGTTGTAAGTAGCACTGGTCCTTGTCTTCCTCGTCCTGTGTTTCCTTTACTGCGCTTAACAGAGCTATAATGGAGAACCAACTAGCTCGTACCCATACGTTGTTAAATTATGTCTCCTGTATTAACATACGTTGTTAAATTATGTTTCCTGTATTCCGCACAGCGGATTTTCGATTATGGTTCGACAGCCCATTCAAGCTACACGGCCGTATACAGGAAGGGCTCACCACGACAAACAACAACAAAACGGCAAGCACGTGCGCTTACTGGCTGGAAAGCCCCTTGACGTCAAGGCGAAGAATTTGCGGTGGTTCGCGGAAAACATCCGAGCGTACAACACCGTGCATTACGCTCCACGAGCGCGTGTAAACACAAGGGTTAAGGAGATTGGACTTCCTTTTCCGGTCGATCGGTAGCTCTTGGTTTATACCGCGGCGAGCGAAACGGGACTGCCTAATAAAAGACTGCCCGGGGAATTCCACCGGCCTCGATACGTACGATTGTTGTCCGCATACGCGGCTCGTATTGCACCCGCTCAATGCCGGCGCGTCTCCCAGGAGACCGGCGGCGCTTTTGAAAAGCGGCGCACACACAGCACGCGCAGGAACGGCGGGATCGAGGTATGCACATTCCCCGGCCGTCGACGCGCTTCGGAAAAAGAGCGGCGGGGCGCGAGTGTCTGTGGCGCTATTTTTGTGCATTCATCTGGCCGAAAGAAGGGCGGCGAAATAAAGGGAAGAAAGGCGAACCCAGACGCCGCGGCTGCAGGCGGCACAATGCGCCCATCTGGGATTTCATTAGAGAGTTTTAGCAGTACGTTCGTTACGTTCGTTACGTTCGTTCCGTTGCTACCGGGTTTACCGGGACCCGACTGCGCATGCGCGCGTACGTACCGGGTTCTTTCCGTAGAGTGAGACGGAAAACGTGTTTTAGCACTCCGTAGCGTCGTACCGTTCGTTCCGTGTCACGGCTGATTAGCCGAGTAGTTGCAAAAATCCACACGCTAAAAATACGTAAATAAACAACGCAGTTTCTCCTAAAGCATTGCAAATCTAAAATAAATCTTACACAAAGTAAACAATCGTTGTTCCAATCAATGTAAGACAATTTGCGGTTACATTTATAATTTAGCAGACTGCTAGCGACGTGTTGCGGGGGCCTGTTACCTGCACTAGACTGCACGCTGCGTCGTGCGTGGGTCAGTGCGGTCTCAGTGGCTGTCCGTTCGATTTCTGTGCCTTCTGTTTTCAATTAGCCAAGACGTCCGCGTTGCTCGCAAGCTAACTGTGTTTTTGTTCGCCAACCATCTGTTTTGCCTTTCCTGCTTTCGTGGAAAAGGGGCTCCCTCAACCGCAGCCATGCCTTACAGTGTGCTGCAAGACCCGCTGCTGCTCGATGCTCTCACGTGGCGCGAAATCGAGGACATTTATTTCCTCGCCTCGGAGCTCGAGCAGCCCGAGCCGCCATGCTACACTTCGCAGTACGGCCTGCTGGACATTGCGAGTATACGGCGGATGAAGTTCGTCGAACTCTTCCGCTTTGGCCGGGACGAAATCGACGAGCTTCGCACTTTGCTGAGAGTGCCGGATGAAGTCGTGAGCGCCCAACGCGTGACGGTGACCGGCATGGAGGCTCTCTGCATGACTCTGCGGCGCCTCGCGTACCCGAATAGGCTGTGCGAACTTGAAATGCAGTTCGGGCGCCACGGCACAGTTATATCAAGTGTCGTGAACAAGGTGCTCGCGCACATAGAATACTACTTCGCTCACTTACTGTCTGACATGACAAGTCATCAGTGGATGAATCCGTCGCGACTGCAGGAGTTTGCCGAGGTGAGAATTCATTGCGTTTGTGCACGGAGCGGACTTCTAATTAGCGGTCGTCTGTTTCAGGCCGTCCATGCGAGGGGTGCCCCACTCAGGAGTTGCTGGGGTTTTATCGACGGAACGGCGCGCCGTGTTTGCCGACCCACAGTGGACCAGCAAGAGTACTTCTCGGGCCACAAACGCTGCCATGTGGTAAAGTACCAAGCCGTCATGTGCGCCAACGGCATCATCTGCCAGCTAGATGGGCCGTACAAAGGAAGGCGCCATGATGCTGGTGAGATAATTGCGACTATTACTCGGCTTAACGTTTTCATGCAATGCATATGTGGAAGGGGCCTGGAGTGTGTTGTGGAGAGGTTGTAATATTGAATAGACCACCTATTGTGCTGTGCTAGCAAACAAAAGTGAAGTGGAAAGAAATAAAAAGCATTCCCGGTAGTATGGCAGCAGTATCCAGTTGCATAAAATATAAACGTCCCACATGAAGTGGGAGTGACCGCTTAAGGAACAACATAAAGAGTGAGAGGAACAGGTTCGATGCGTCCCTCTCCGCGAAAAAAGATTCTGCTTCTGTTCTTGCTCGGCGCCCCCACGATAACCTTCAAATCATGCTCGACTGTAGTTGTGGCACATTCGTATAACATGGCGCTGATGCATGGGGATGTGTGCATTCTTCCTGAAGCAATAGCCACCTTGTTATTTTTATGTGCTCGTAATGTCACGAAGTACTCTCAGAGGAGTGCATTATTGCACTGCTGTTGAGTGTTGGCCTTGTTTTACAGTTCCTAAGTTCCGTTCTATCTCTAGTTTTGTCGAACAGACATGGTTTCTGTAAGGTTGCAGTTTCTGTAAGATTGCAAACACGGAATGCTGATTCGAACCTTGAGGGTGGCCAAGGAATCAAGGAAGTAGTGTCAAAAAAAGCTCAGCTTCGCAAAAAACCGAATTGTAGTTTTGCTCATGTGGAGGCAATACACGATGGACACAAAGCAGTGCTTGTCATGCAGCAGATTTTATTGAACTGCACTAGTCAGTGAAAGGTAATGTCGGTAGTCAAATAAACATGTCAAGTATTCACAGTTCACGAAGTCGAGGGTTTGACGGAAACCCGTCTGGTCGGGAAGCATGTTGGAGTAGAAGCGGAGACACCGACCAAAAGAAACTTAAAAACTTTAAAACAACAACAAGACGTTTTGGCTTCGTTACTGAAGCCTTGTTTCAGTAACGCTTCAGTAATGAAGCCGAAACGTCTTGTTGTTGTTTTTAAGTTTCTTTTGGTCGGTGTCTCCGCTTCTACTCCATTCACAGTTCACTGAACAAAATCCACTGACATGCTTTGTCATGTTATTATACTTCGTACCATCACAAAAACAACAGACGACAAAATATAACGCTTAAATTCAGACCACATGTGTATCCACGTGAGGCTTTTCGTGCAGCTTCGCCGTTATACGGGCACGACCGCCTTGATCAACATGCGGTGGGTTCCTCTAACTGAATGAATAATTTTGTTCCAGGAACATCGACAAGGTTTGTCTTCAGAGCGTAACCCAGGCAGACGAAGCAACACATAACACAGGGCAGGATGTGTTTCTTCTCCCACATTTACCAGCACTATCATATAAAGCAGGGTCGTTATGAAGAGGTTCTCAGTGGATTGCGGCAACACAAGTGGGATTGCCATTTCTCTTTCAGAAAAGTCTTCAAGGAAGCGTCTGTGTATGGAAAAGTACAACTCAGAACTCCGAGTCACTGAAATTTTTCCCAAGCTTTCAGCGGTTTAAGTTATTGAGGGTTCACAGTAACTGCAGAGTATGCACACAAAAAAAGATGTGATTGTTTGCTTCTGGGAAAGCAAATTGCTAAAACAGGGTTAGCCAATTTAAATATTCCTGCTTCAAGGAAAAGTTTTGCGAAGTCTAGTGCAATTTTCAAACAAACTACTGTGCTGAAAATTTGTTTCCGTTCCTTCAGGTATCCTGAAGGAGTCCAGGCTCTACGAGAACCTTGAGAAGGTGGCGCAGGGCCAGAGGCTGGTCATCTATGGGGACCCGGCCTATCCGCTGAAGCCGCTTCTTATGAAGCCCTATGGAGGAGCATCCCTGCAGCCCCATGAAGCCCGCTTCAACCGCCGCATGAGCACCGTGCGGCAAGCAGTGGAGTGGGGCTTCGGGAAGGTGGCTGGCGAGTTTGCTTTTGTGGACTTTCACAAGAATCAAAAGTTCTCGCTACAGCACGTGGGACGGATGTACAAAGTCGCCACCCTTCTCTCTAACTGCCACACCTGCTTATATGGCAGCCAAGTCACAGAGTTTTTTGGAGTGAGTGCTCCAGCACTTCATGAGTACTTGGTGCCATTCACGTCATGTACTTAATGACTAGTTGTGGGCATATTGTCAGGATGTCCGTTACTTTTTGATTTTGATTGTAGGGTTTAACGCGCCGACGCAGCGCAGGCGATGAGGTGTGCCGTAGTGGAGGGCTCCGGATTAATTTTGACCACCCGGGGATCTTTAACGTGCGCCGAAATCTCGTACACACGGGCGTTTTTGCTTTTCACCTCCATCAGAAAAGCGGCCGCCGCGGCCGGGAATCGAACCCGCAACCTCGTGCTCAGCAGTGCAACGCCTTAGCCACTGAGCCACCGCGACGGGTGAGAGTGTTGAGTAGACTGTTTCATTATGTGGTTGGTAGAAGGGAAGATAAGTGAAGTCTTGTAAAATTTGCATGTTACAATGCCAGACTTGCATTGTTTTTGTGGTTAGATAGGTAGGGTGCCCTATAATTTCTGCATCTGGTAAGCAGTGCTTGTAGGATACAACAGTTATCTGCTTCTTTCAGTCCATGACCGCGAGAGCACATTTGTTGAATGCAGTGGGTGTAAGCTGGGCACTTGTTGAAGTTTAAGGACAAACAGCCCCAGAGGTAATATGGTGGCGGCACATTCCCAGCATGTGGAGGGTTTACAAGGGGCATGATGACAAAATACAGTCGAACCTCGTTAGAACGAAGTAGTGTTGGGACAGCAAATTAGTTCGTTATAACCGAGATATTTGTTATAACAGTAGGGGTAAAAACCGGCTGTAACAAATAAACAATGTGGCTCGCACAAAAATACTTGATATAAAAATGCACGTTTTAGGCTTCCAACTCACTGTAACAAGGTAATCCTTACCTTTGTCCATGTTGCATTTCAAGCTGAATGAGCCGGAACATGAGTACGTGAAAGTACAACAAAACAAGGTTCACTTGGCAAAACAGGCCTGCGTCTTTATTTGTTTGATGAAGGATGTGATCATTTGGTGGGTATTCACAGCACGAGCAGTATGGAGTTTGTCCCAGTGTCCACGAACAAAAAGGCCTTTATACTTCCGCAGTTTCAGATGCCGAAGGGTTTTTACAAGTAGCTTCTCAGCCTCCTGGTCAAATATTTGTTATATCCGATATCGCGCGCTGCTCATGGTTTCAGTTTCGTTATAAAAGAATAAGTGCCATTGAAATAAAGTGTGACCAACCAAAGATTGTAGTCAGTTCGCTATAGCCGATAATTCGCTATATCGGTATTTGTTATAATGAGGTTACTGTACAGGTTTATTTTATTCAAAAGATTAGGTGTTTACAGGTTGTCAGTACATAAGCCATGTGAAACGTGAGGGCTTGACGTTATGTTCATGAGGTGTCAAAAGAGCACGTCTATGGCAGTGTTGTAGAAAGCTAGGAAATTAGCATCGAGAATGGTCTGCTTAATGTTGGCAATGATGAAAAGCCACTGGGCGATGCAACGTAGGTGCAAATTGACTGAGTGATCGCAAATTGTAGCTGTCGATTGGTGAGTTGTTGATGTGATTGATGAAGTTCTTCGGTTGGGGCAGTGAAGAATGACGGAGACGGGTTACCAACAATGTCTAAGCAGGTTGCTCCAACAGGGCCAACTGGATAAATTCCTAAATACATGGTTGAAGCGTTGCACCTGTCCATTAGCCTCAAGGTAACATATTGAAGCGTGTGTCCGGTGAATTCCACACTCTTTGAGAAACCGGGCAACCTCTCGAGAAGAAAACTGAGGTCCATTGTTGGTGACCACTTCATCTGGGTATCCCTCCTGGGAAAATACTTGAAGCAAAAATGTTGGGGATTGTCCTTCTCGTGAACTCTCTGCTGAACCTCACGTCGGGCTAATTCGAGAAGTAATCAACTAGCGAGATGGTGTATCTGCATTCCTGCAGAGCTTTCTCAATTGGACCCGTAATGTCAATGGCCAGCTTCTGCCACAAGCGGTCGGGTAGTGGGACTGGTTGGACGGGCGCAACAGTGGTCTTGGCGCTTTTATAGGCACTTCAGCATACACTGCAGTTCTATGTGGCACTTTCTACTTGCTGATCCATTCCTGGTCACCAAAAGCGTTGTCGCAGGCATGCCTTCATTCGAACTATTCCAGGATGCGTTTCATGTGTTATCGGGACTACCTGATGCGAGGTAGACCGTGGAACAAGTCGTTCTCCATGCAGGAATAAGCCATTGAGGACAGACAATTCTGCCTGCAAGATTCAAGTACGGCTGTACTTCCTTTGAAATGGAACTTGTGCGTGGGCAAGACGACACCACGTAGCCTTTGACACCTTCCAAGGTAGCGTCATCATGGGTGGCTTGCTCAAATTCCTCTGGCTATGCAAAGCGGCTCAACAAGGAGGACAACCTTTTCCTCAGCGGAAGTGTCTTGCTGTGGCAACGGAATTGGCTGATCGATCGATGACTGCAGAAACTGGCAGGCACGAGAAAACATCTGGGACCTTGTTTTCCAACCCTTTCTTGTACTCCACCTTGTAGGTCTATCGAAGGAGTCGTTCTGACCACCTTGCAATCCGAAAAGGTTGTTGCCTGGTGCTCCGAGTAGACAGCAATGCCAGTAACGCACAGTGATCCATCCATCGGTAGCGTGAAACGTTGTCCCCATAAATACACATGCCATTTGTCACGTGCCCAGACATATGCTAAAGCTTCACGGTCGGAAGTAGCTACCTCCTTTCGGTCTGTCAATGTTCTTGACGCAAATGAGACTGTGAATGCGCTGCCCGTCTCTCTATTGCAAATCTACACCTAACCCATACACAGAAGCATGAGTACCAAGTGGGAGTGCTGGATCAAACATGTGCAATACTTTGGGCAAGAACAGAAGCTCTTTTACCTTTATAAAGCAGGCTTTGGCTGCTGCGTGCCAGTCGAAGGGAGTGTCCTTGAATGTAATGCAAGAAGATACGCATTTTCTTTAGGGGTGGTGGTCTTGAATAGATCTGTGGCTTGCCAGTGTGTACTTGGAATGCTGCCAAATGTGAATGTGACATCGGGCTACATCAGGGACGGAGACCCTATCAGCATACTGTAACTTCAACATCAGTGTGGCCCTTTCACAATTGCAATACAACAGTTGTCTTCGTGGTGTACATTTATATAGTTTTGTTCTTTCAGTGTTTTTTACTGGTATAAATGTTTCCACTACATTAAACATTCAGTTGAGAGTCAGCACTGTGTATGTCCTTTCTTGTTTCTGCATCTCTTTCCTGCGCTGTAGTCGTGGTCATGTAGCACTGGTAAATGAAAAGTAGAAGCCATTTCGAAGAGAACACAATTTATTGAGATAGTGCAATTATACTGCAGCAAACTTATGCTGTTTAAAGCTTAAGGGGGTGTTTCTCTCGAAAATAAAAATTTGCATTTTCCTAACACAGCTCTATTTCAGCCACCAAATATTTTTAAACAAAAAATGTCAAATATTGAGGAACCCAAATTTGACATCACAGTGACTGAAATTGTATAAGTGACACAATAGAAGCCAGCACTAAAAACTAGCCCAAATTTCTTAATTGCTCCTTCGAGTTGCGCCAAAAAAAGTGACACTGAAAACAAATTGTTCAGTTTATGAGTGCTAAAGTAAATTCGTGAGATTTGCTTATTTTCACATGCTCCTAATCTTGAAATTAAAAAAGCTTTGTTCTCAGTTTCCTCATCACAGAGGCTTTCTTACAGTGCTGCAACGTCATGCGACAAAGCTAACACAAAAGCATGTGCCCTATGGCAAAGCCACTGGTGTGTGGTGGAAAAGTAAACTATTAGCAAATTGTTCAAAGGTTGTCATATTTACAAGCCTCTACTTATTTCTTTGAATATTAACCTCATTTTAAATTGCTGATAACCCCTTGGTTTTGCTGGGTGTTAATTTCTGTAAAAGAGGCACACAAAAGAAATGAACAGTCCTGTGTGTGCAACCTCAGTGGGACACCTTGTAGCATCCCACACAATTTTATTTTTGTCTGGTGGTGGCACACATACAGAATAATGAACATGAGCTACTGGCAAGAACACACTTGAAAGCCTGATAAAAAGTATCAAATGTTCTGTGGTGACAATGGCCATCTTGCTGGCACAACTCCATTACACAGTGTCATTTCTAGCCAGTGTTATTGAACCATCACATCAAATAATCAGATGAAAGCTCTGAAGAGAGTACATACTTAATTAAGCATAACACACCACCCAAAAAAATTGAGACAAATGCATAGGAATACGCACATTGCTGAAAATGACAATATTTGTAAAGTGTGACAGAAAACAAAATGAAAACATTGACTAGAACAGAATGCATCACTACAAAGCAAAATGGTTGAGCTACAATGTAGATTACAATCATTGCAAAGGGGAAAAAATAAATTCATTGATGCATCACTAACCATGAAAGACAATATGAGTTGTAATGGTAAAAAAAGGGGTCCTATTCAACTGCGTTTCCCATTTGAACACACCTTTGCAAATGCAGTTATGCAGAACGACCACAGAGAGTTCTGTGTTCACTACTGGTTCTTTGAGAAGGGAGACTGTTCTTGTGCTGCAAATACTGACACTACTGATTGTTACACACCAGCTGAACACTTTTTTTTTTTAAAAAGAGCCAAATTTTCAAACCACAACTCAGTCAGATAAAACTACAGAGACTACAGAAGCTCGGCAATTTTCCCCTAAAAAAAAAAAAAAAAGAGTAGGCAAGAAAAGAGGTGAAATAATTCCCTGCAAACGTATACACAGACTGTGTTTCTATTGAAAATAAGCCAGATCCTGCTGTGGCGGCAATCAAAATGAGCGAAACTCATTTTCCCAGTGGGAGTTTTCTTTGGTGTGACTGTTCAGCCTGTTTTGTAAGTGTTTTAAGGAGGCTTTTTTTTTTTGCTTTTTGGAGTTGGCTTATGAATTCAGATGGCCTCTGAGGGTATGAGCCACTTCATAAAGGTGAAAAAAAAATGATCCCACGGAAGAATTTGAAACGAGCTGCTAATGCAGCTAAGAGGACTTTCCCGCTATTCAAGTATAGTTCTACTGTTCCTGAAGCCCTGTTGTTGCATACTTTTGATGCCTATTCCCTCCAAAAGTCCATCGTACCATTCTTGAAAGTCAATTTAAATAAAGTTCTCATGGGAATGCCGCATCAACTTGAATGTTTCAATTCAATGTGAGCCAAATGCAAACTTATTGCTCAAATTCACTGCACTATTTTTAATTACTTGTGGCCTTACACTTCCCCTAGTTTACATGTGAAACATACGTGGCTTTGACAGCGTTGCATTTATTTCTGGTAACAATATTGCAATTTCTTCTCAAGTTCACTTTAGGTGGATTTGACTCATTTAAAAAAAAAGAATAAAACTTTTTATCTTGTGGGAGAACAAATCTGGCTGCTTGCCCAACCTAACCAATGAAAGAAATAGGAGAGGTGGGTAAGAGCGGCCACTGAAGGGCATGTTTTAAATTATTCACACAAGCTAGTATCCTCTGTACTGCCACGCAAGGACCTGGTTTGAGCTTATTTGGGTGACAAGCTGTGAAACAACACAGCCAGCACAGCCATTAGTACTAGGAAACCTATTCATTATAGACCTGGCAGGGAGAAAAAATCTGCTGCTTTTGTTGCAAATGTTGACAAAAGACAATAGTTGACTAGCACCCCTGCCAAGTAAATGCCTCCCTTCTCTCAGAACAGAATAGTCTGTGGTGCTATGAAAAAAAACATTATACAGTGGAACCCCGATTATACGACTTTCAAAGGACCGTGAGAAAGCGTCGTATGACCAGGGTGTCGTACGACCAGGGTGTGGGTAAATGCTGGCCTAGTAGACGGTCTCACGCGACAGGTGGGCTAACAACTTATTTAAACTACTATATTTAGCGCGTTCTCGCGTGATTTGCGAACCTTTAGCTGATTCCCAAGTGAAAAAAAAAACAAGACACCCTTTGAATGGTCCCGCACCGCCGCTGTTCGGTGAAAGTGCTCAACGCATAGCTGTTTTTGTTTCACATACGACCAAGCAAGGTGAAATAGATAATTCAAACTTCACGAGTAAGCCGTATTGCGGCGAAAATTATAGCGCGGTCTTGCTACAGTGACTTGCTGCGGCGGCCAGCGAGTGACCCAAAAGGGCGGTGTCATCGTATACGTGTCTCCACCCTTCGTCTCCAGGCTCCGTCCTATGAAGCGGACCGCGTGCACCCGAGCGTCATATCATCGGGGTTTTTAATGCATTGTCTCTATGGAGAGTTTGCCGGGATTGAGGTGATCTGTCACAAGTGCGGGGGACGTATCAGCGGGGTTCCACTGTATGTATTAAAGGAGCCATGAAGAGAAAACACAAGTTTGGTTCATTCAAAAGATTGTCTCGTTAGAATCATACTGACACCACTTTTAACGTAAACTTCGCTCAAATAAGCTACATAATTAGGAAAAATGGGAATGGTCATGCGACCCACCAGCTCATTTCCCGCAACAGAACCTGTGATGTCACATGGGCTAAGCTCTGCGATTGGCGGAGGCTGGCAGAAGCAGACGCAAATTAGGTAGAGCTTACAAACTAGACGAACGAGCGATTTGCGCTTAAATTTAGGGCACATTCTTTACAAAGCAATAAGAATGATGGGACAAACAGTGGAAGTTACGAAAGCACATGTAAACATAGAAGTACTGATGCGTTCTGCTGTTCGTACTGCGCACAGCATGCTTTGGTTTAGCTGCACAGCACTACGGGGCTTGGGGTTGTCGCAGACGACACTGGCCGATTGACGCAAGCAACGGTGTCTTACGTGACCCCACTTGTCGAGCGAGCACTGTTTCAGGGAACGAATATTTTCTCCCAGAACAAAAACAAGCCAGGTTTAAATGTGGGCAAAAAAAAACCAAACGCTTGCCACGGTATGGTGGCGCCATCTAGGTTACGGAACGTAAAGAAACGCGGGAACAAACCAACACCGCTGTACAGGGTGGAGACAATTTTTGAACGGTCCCGTGCCGCCGCAATTGGGCCAACGGGCTCAACGCGTTATTCTTTTCGTTTCCCACGAGACCTAGCAACGCGAAACAGACAATATGATTCAAACTTCTTCAGTAAACCGCGTTGCGGCGATAATTTTAGCGCGGTTTTGACACAATGACTTGCTTCGGCGGCGAGCGAGCAACCGAACATGGCGGCGCCAGCGTTACGTGTCTCTACCCTGTACGGCGGATGCGTGAATGAAGGTACTCTAGGCTGCAGAGCGGTCGGTTCCGTTGATGTCACTTGGGACCACGAAAACGCACGATTGAGTGGGAAAATCAAAATTTTAACCTAAATTGTTTAATTTCTCAGTGAATAAAGCACCGTTTGTATCCGGACAAGCGCTGGGGGCACTATAAAACACGAAATCTTTCGAATAAAACCAACTTGCATTTTCTCTTCATGGCTCCTTTAAAAACCACATAACATGTCTTGGGTACTTAAAATAAATACAAGAATTGTTCAGCTGTGAGTATTCAATGGAAAGGATATAAAAAAAAATGAGGGGGAAGGGGGGAAAGCCACCAGCACAGTTTGCATGATCCCTCACTTTTTGATGCTCTCAACCAGAGTCTGTATGAGTTTCAGGTGCGTTTCCTGCTGAGCAGCAAAAGACCGACGTTCTTCAGCCAGGATCTGCAGCACCTCGGCCCGGGCACGCTGCTCCTCTGCCCGCTCCTCGGCCCTGATGCGGCGTTCCTCTGCCCGCTCCTCGGCCCTGATGCGGCGTTCCTCAGCACGCTCCTCGGCCCTGATGCGCTGTTCTTCACGCCACTCTTCCGCCCTGATGCGGCGCTCTTCTGCTTGAGCGTCCGCCCACATTCTTCGCTCCTCCATTCTATCCCGCATTTCGTCACCATGCCTCGTCTCCTTAAAGGCAAGGAGCCTTTCCTCGTAGGCATTACGCCTAGTGGCCTGATCTGCATCCTGGCATCCACGCCTCTGCAAATATTCCATTACCACCATATTCTGCCTTGGCCCACCTGCACAAAATATCATTACCAATGAGTTAGGAAACAATAAAAGTGCAATTAAACAACAACAAAGTCGCACTAATGTGTCATGTAAGAGCCTCACGCTCCTGAAATCAATATTCTGTAGACGGCACAGCTTCAGTGCAGCATTGAATAAATCTTATTGTTACAGCATGACTATTCAAAAGTAGCCTGTCAGAGCGTACAATGTGATGGCAGCTATCAACATGGAAAACACAGACTAAGCATTAAAACAAGTGCCTCACGAATTCTAGGCGGTGTGTGAACCATTGGATACTGATTAAAAATGTTGCTAAGGGCTCACCAACAGGGTTTGACTCATTTAATTCCACCTTTAAATTTTCTGGTGGTGTTCCTACCGACTTTTATTAGGGTAGCAAAATTTTTTCCTACATCCTGTGAAAATGGTTAACTTGTGCTGCTACCCAGTGGAAAGTGTTTAACATGTTGCTTATGGCATAAAGACTGCCATTGTCGCTTCAGCGAAGAGTGTCACTCGTGACGAAAGACTCGCCAGTGGAACGCCATTGGCAGCCTGCATGGCATACTTGTACATGGCTCTAGCCGTCGTTCTGTGGTGCGGCCTGCAAAGCATAAATAACCACAATGACTTTGCCAGATCAGTGAATGTATGATTTATGCACATATTAAGGAAATTAAACCACAAACGATACTGAATGTGCCAAGCTACAATGTCAAGCTGACAGTGCAAGTTCACTCCTTTGTGTAGCCGTTGTAGTACACAAAGCAAGTATTCTAGCCATATCTGCGGAAGGTGGCACTGGGTGTTGCGAGCTCTGTGTCGCCCTCTGGGTGCTGTCCAGTACCTATAGCTGCAATATGCTTCACTTCAGACAATTGTTTTCATACCACGCATTGGTGCCGTCCGCACAACCGATGGAGTCTGCATTGTTGGCGGGGGCGTGATGGGAGGTCTGGTTTCAGCTGGAGATGGGGGTTGTGCAGGAGGAGGGCCTGTGGCAGCTCTGGTTTCAGGTGGAGTGGGGGGTTCTTCAGCAGGGGGACTTTCGGTTGCCCTTTGTGATGGGCCATCCTCCTCAACATCTGGCTGCCCTGTGCACATCTGGTTGATGAGGTCAAACACTGTAACTTGGGCGCCATTCCCTGCAATGGAGAGACAATCAGCGAGTTTGTTGTGTAGCAGTTTGTGATCTTTTGCTTTTGCATTCATGCACAAGTGGCAGTAGCATCATTTCAGGAATACACTGCACTTTAGTCAGTGGTTATATAATGGGGCTGCCTTTATGGTAGTGCTGCCAATTATTCTTCCCATTCTTAAAGTAATAATTCTCAAAAAAGTATTTTCATTTTCTGTTACAAGCCTACTACAAGCAAGCAGATTATTATATAAAACTGAAAAAGAAAACCGCTATACTACATCACACAAACAAAATGTAACAATCATTGTAAGGTCAAAGGAAGACGACTCTGGTTTTTGGGACTGAGGACTGACGGAGGGGCTATCTACAAAAACGAGCTATAAGAAATTGTGAAGCAATTTGGTTGAGTCATATTAGGCATATATAGGGCATGGAAAAGACAAAAACAATTAGCTTTTATCCCATCTACGCTCATTTTTCATCCTGCTCTTGCTCTGATTACTTAACACATGCCCAGAAACTGCCCCAATGTTCTTCAGCACACCCGCTGTGGGACCTTAGTACAATAAAATAAAAAATGCAGATTGCTCTGCTTCTGTGCTGTGTTATATGCAGCTGGCAGTAAAACTTTAGGAAGTGAATTTCTCTGCCCTGTGAGGGCCTCGTACACGTATCTTCTTGCGATGGGATTTGTGTTTTTAATATCCATGTATTGTAACTTTGCATGTGTTAAAGTATGTGCATGCTTATGTTGGCAGCAAGCCGCTGCTGCCGTTTTGCCTTGTACACAGGGCCGTGGACCCTGTCAAGCCCGTTTGGTGGCTTGTTTTCACGGTCCCCAACACAGACGTTGTTGAAATAAAAAGATTGATTGATTGATTGATTGGAAACCGTTCCACCACGTCGGTTTGTACCATGGGGTACGAGAATGTGGGAGGTACTTCGGTACCGCTAAGCACCAACCAGTAAAAATTGGTACAAGCACCCCCTGCTCAGGGGATCTTGTGCTTGGGAAGTTACCCGACTTTGTCGGGAAATGCCCCGGTGGAAGGAGTCGTAACCGGTTTCTTTAATAGGTACAGGCGTCCCTGGTCGAGTGCGGACCCTTCAAAGGGGATTCCACGTCTGGAAAGCTGCCTTTACCCTATCGAGGGGCCCCTGACCCTTGTCCATCTGGCGGGGCCCCCGGCAATTATGCTGCGTTGCGCCATTGCCGGGGGTGAAAAAGTCTGGCGGCATGTCCTGCCACAGGCAGTTGCGAGTTGAGCATCCACCGTGGCTGTGGAAGGCACCATGTGCGTTCGTGTGCCTTGGTGGCGCCGGGCACCTACCGGTAAAATAGGTACAAGCGATTCCCCGGCCTGGCGCTCGGCCCTTGTGTGGGACTACAATGCTTGGGAAGTTCACCTGGCTGCACGGGAAATCGCCCCTATGGAAAGGGGCGGCTGCAAAAACTCCGGAACTGTTTTTTTTTTAATCACTTCATGAAGCTCGACTAACCAGTGCTTCAAACGCTGAAGGTGCATTTTTGCTACACCAGGCCATGCTGTCTGAAGAACCTTCAACAGATAACATAAAAATTAAGAAAAAGGTTGTCTGGGCAAAAATGGTGCAATAAAAAAGGAGCAAAAGTGAAGATTGAACCAAATAGTTGACCCCCCTCCCCCAACGTGTGACAAGTATTTTTTGCAAGGGGAAGAAAAACAAGAAAGCGAAAGAGAAACGCGTTAAAACTAAGGAGCCAATTTCAACCATTACCTGCAAACAAACAAAAGGAGAGGCCAACCCATGAACAACAAAGAGGTCAACCTGGAAACAATTATCAAGTTGAAGCCACCCAACTCAGCCCCACCCTCCCTCCCTTCTCGACATCGGCCGAAAATGCAACTGGGAGACGAAATTCCCAAGAACAAGAAGGTCAGTGCTAGTCGGGGTGATGATCAGGATGATGATCGCCGCCGTTTGAAACGTCTATTTCATCATCATCGTAGGCAACATATTCCCACTTATTTTTAAGAGTATCTCACCTTCCTGCTCCTCCGGTGCGTCCTCCTCGAAGCCCATGCTCTGCGAGTCGCGGTAGGCGACAGCGTCGGCTCTCTGCAAGTGCGTCGTCTGCGAGCCGGTCCCCGTGACGCAACTTGACTCGTACTCTTGCGCCTGGAGAGTTTGCAGTGGCTTCCTCTTTCGCGTTATCGGCTTCTTAATTTTGTGGCCGCATTCTTTCATGAGGTCAACCACTTGTTGCAGGAGGCGGTCTCGTTCAGAATATTCTTCCTCCGTGCCCGATCTGTATGTACAATAGAGTTTTGCCAATTACAATGCAACGTTGGGGATAAAAAATACGCAGTGTCTAGAGTGCAGTCCTTTAGCTCAGCACTGCAGGCCAAGGGCCTTACTGCAGGCATGGCTAGAGCACTATCCGACGACATTCGAATATTTAGCACTATGCTACTCCCCCCCTTCCTTTTCTCCGAACCATCTGTTGGTGTGGTGTGGGGGTTCTGTTTTAGCTCCTTCATTCCAAGGATGGTGGCTCAAAATCAGCTCCTGCCTCTTGTTTTGCTTGTTTCGCCTTGAAATTGAACTACAGTTTTCATGGCTTAGCCCGCAGTTTTAAATGATTGCTTTCTCTTCGTTAGGTCGTTTTACGTTGGTTTAGATTAGGTTACTTAGCTTTCCGTTAGTATGAGCGATGTAGTTCCAAATGTGGCATTTGTTTTACAAAACGCAGGTTGTCCATATGTGTGTCTATTATCACGGCAACCATGAGAATTGCCGATAGTAATTTCTCATGGCAGTTGCCTATGATTGGCTAAGCACGCCACCCACAGATTCGGTGGACAAATATTTCGTAAAAACTCGTTCGACAGCTGCTCCCATTGCGCTGTAGTGTCGCACTTGCTTTTTTTAACCAGAAGGCCCAGGTTCAAATCCAGTAAGGGGGGCTTTTTTTTTTTAGCTTTCAGAATTTCTGAAGTTTTCACTCGCGATTTTGTTTATGCTTTTTTCTTTTTTAATTCTGGTTATTACTATATCAAGAGATCCCCACAGAAGACTTCTGGAATGGGTTGGATGAGGTTTCATATAGATTGAGTGTTGTTGGGCTGGGTTAGGTTAGGTTTGTTGGAATTGGGTTGGATTAGGGTAGTTTATGATACGTTTGGTTAGGTTACGTTAGGTTAGGTTATGTTAAGTTACGCTTGGAGGTAACGTTTGGAGATTATTGAGCTTGGAGGTTACGTTGGGTTAAGTTTGGAGGTATTCAGCAAATTTTAGGTCATCCAGCTTTTTAAGGAAACTGCCGTTAGAATTTCTCGGAGGTCATTCTCACGGCTGCCGTGAGATTAGACGCAGCCTATGCTTATAGTACCGTCGGACGGCACTCCAGACACAGCGTGAAAAATAATGGCCAAAAATCGCGTCTACTTACTTTTGGAGGGTCTTCCTCTCGTTGGCCACAAAATGTCCACTGATGAGGTCCACCCTCTCCCGCACGCTCCTCACTGTGTAGGACCGCTTCAGCAGAATGTTCACCCGGTTCACCAGCTCGAACCACCGGGCAGGTTCAGAGAACGGATTGATGTTGATTACTTCTAACAGGATGGCAATGTCATCACGAGTGGAGAATCGCGCTCGTCCGGACGCATTTTGAGGCAGCGGCTGCGGCGGCGGCGAAGGCACCAGAGCGAGCGCAGGTGAAGGCATGGTCGCGCGCCGTACACACCGTACACGTGGAGGAGAACAACACAGAGAACAACGCCGATTAACTTCGAACCCAAAAACTACTAGGCCCGATCATCACTTAGATCAAATCTTCAACTCAGGAGGCGCTGACGTCTATAGCGGATGTAGTTGGGGATCCCACTTCCGCGTGACTGTGGATCGGCTCTGTTCACCTCCGTAAAAGCCGCTTACGGAGCACGGCTGGCCACCATGTTACGTAAGTTACGGTAACACGGAAACAGCGCAGGGAGAGACGCCGGCCGCGCACGGAACAACTGGCGCATGCGCAGTCGGGTCCCGGTAAACCCGGTAGCAACGGTAGCAACGTAACGAACGTAACGAACGTACTGCTAAAACTCTCTATTACCACAGTCGAACGCGCGCATAAAGAGCACGCGCGTACGGCTTTAGAATGGTCCACCTTAACCCTTTGATGCCCAACTCGAACAATTTTTTTTTCTCTCGCACTTTGTGATTTTTCTAGCATTTAACACCATCTATCGACAGACAAGGATCCCGGACCTTCAAAAATTAAGGCAAAGAGGGCAGCCCGTACTTCCGGTGGCTAAAAAATTTTTGTTTAAGGGTGCCAACTCGCATCGAGCCCGGGTGGCTCAATGGGCTAGTGACAGGTAACCGAAGTTGTTCAGTTTCATTGTTATTAGATACGAAAGCAATACAAATTTTACGTTGTTGTCTTCATTTGGACCATAAATCATGGTGATCAAGGTTCAAGGCTCTCTTGTTCATGTGATATACGGGCAGCCAGTGCCCAGTGTTTCCCAGTGTGTCCTAGTGTCCGTTTTACTGAAACAATTTTTTTTTCTGATTTCATATTTGTGATGTCAGGAGTCCTTTAGGATCATAAAAAAAAAAAAAAACTTCTTACACGCTTAAGCAAAGTAATAAAGTTTGGGGCGTCAAAGGGTTAAAGGGACCCTGCCACACTTTCGATAAGCGCTTTCCCTCTTTCCTTCGCGTCTGGAACCACTGCGAAAGCCATAGTTACCGCCAGCACGGAGCGGCACTGCGTGATTTGTTCGTCGCACAAAAAAACGCCTCCCATTTCTGCTTTGTTTTTGTGGCTTTTTTTTTTTTAAGTTGCTACCGAAAAGCGTTCACTGCTGCAACTGAAGAAAGACCGGCCAACGGCCGCTACATGGCCTTAGTGACGTAATTCGAGCCGTCGAAGGGCGTCAAGACCGTTAAAGAGAGAAAAATCTTTTGAGCGAGTTTACAAGTTACCTGACGGGCACAGTGCAGCAAGTTTTGGCTGAGGTACTTTGCGACCCCTTAATTAAGTACTGAGTGACTTGGCTGACTACGTTCTGCAAGCATTTAAGATTTCAAAAAAAAAATTGAAAAAAGTGTTGCAGGGTCCCTTTAAACGCAAAAGGAAGACGGCAGGACTGGAGGAGACAACACAAGGGACAGGCGATATAGACATCAACTTCCTGTGAATCTCCCGATTACTACATGCATTGCAGCGTCGTATATATGTACTCCTAACGATTCCACTCATTCCCATATCAGCCCAATTACCTGCTCTCGCAGACAGTAATTAAATATGTGTACCTACGGCTTTATTGTGTTACTCGTGATGCACCGACTCTGCAGGAGGGCACTTCGTAAAACGTTCGCAGAAAAACAATTTCCGAGGTTTTAAATATTAGAAGCGTGTACAGCGTCTGACGTATATTATCGGTGATTACAGGATTGCAAGGCCAATTTAAGAGGCGACGTTTTCATAAATAGTCCGCGGGCCAAGCCCACAAGCCCAGGGCCAACATGAGCGGGCGAAGAAACCGGAAGCTGCAGCGCCCGAGTCGGCAAGTGAACGCCAGAGCAACTAAGTAGCATCAGTAGAATAAGTTTCCGGTTCTTTCTTCATTATTTGCAACCAATTCTTAAAAATATACGTACACAACGCAAACCGTAGGGCCAATAGGCGAAGCTAGTTTAGCCAATAATTTTTTTTCAGAGAAATCGCGCGCTTCAGTTTTTGGTCCGAAAATACCACAAATGGACGCCATAAAAATGAAAAGAAAAAAAATGCGTAAAATGTTTAAATGAGTTACGGAACGTGCATGAAATGTAAGCTAATCCAACACCTTTAGCGACCAACCGTCCGCGTGACCCAGGAGTGTCATCAACTAGTATAGGCCGCGAAAAGTAATGGCTTAGAGTGAAGGAGACGTTCCAGCGATGATGCGAAGTACAGTTGAACCTCGTTATAACGAACACTGATATAGCGAATTATCGGACATAGCGAACTAAATACGATCTTTGGTTGGTCCCCTTTTATTTCAATGGCCCTTATTATTTTATAACGAAACTGATACCATGAGCCACGCGCGATATCGGATATATCGAAGAAATATTTCACCAGGAGGCTGAGAAGCTACTTGAAAAAAAACCCCGTAGTCCGAAACTGCAGAAGTATAAAGGCCCTTTTGTTCGTAAACACTGCGGAAAACTCCATCCTGCTCAGTGCTGTACAGCAGCCACCAGGTGAAAATCCCATTCTTCATCAAATAAATAAAGACTCCGGCCTGTTTTGTCAAGTGGACCTTGCTTTGTTGTAATTTCGCGTGCTCATGTTCCGGCTCATTCAGCTTGAAATGCAACAAGGAGAAAGGTAAAGGTTACCTTGTTTATGGGGATGGAAGCCTAAAAAATGCATTTTTGTATCGAGTATTTTTGCGCGAGCCAGATTGTCGATTTGTTACACCCGATTTGTACAACTGCTGTTATAACGGATATCGTATATAACGAACTAATTTGCTGTCCCGATACCACTTCGTTGTAACGAGGTTCGACTGTACGTGCTTCCAGGCGCTCCACCGGGTGCTCCGCTACCATCCAGTCAAATTTATTTATTTATTTATTTATTTATTTATTTATTTAAGAAATACTGCAGGCCATAAGCGCGAGCAGGAGGGGTACATACATCGCACACAAACAAAAAACATCAAAAGCATCTTGTGTACATACTGAAAAATACACAAGATGAGCCAAGACATCGATAGTATCAGTAACTTAAATGACAAAACAAGAGGAACAACAATGGGTCAGAACAGTGAAGAAATGCAACAAGTGAAGAAATGCAACACCTGACGCTCCCCCAGGTGGTGATCATATATAAATTTAAGAAACTGAAGCTTAAAACTCGTATACGATCAAAAGGGGCGCCTGCCAACACTCAGACGTGTAAACGACGGGGAGCGTATACGGTGACGAACAGCAGTCCATACTCCTGCGGAGCAATTTCCAGTGACAATGCGACAACAAAACAATGTCGCCGATTATTCATCTCGTACCGTAACGAAATCAATAAGCTCGCTTAGCAGCAGCTCGCGCTGCTGTAACGAGGCGGCAGGACAGATGACACCAACCATGGCGAAGAATGAGGCACGATTATTTACAGCATTTACAAGCGGCCATGGCCGAGTCCGCTCAGTCTGCCCGCGCCCTCTTCCTCGTCGTCTTCCACGCCGATCTATACCGCCGTGGGGCATTGTCCACGGGTCGCGTGACACTACCCCCCGGGCAAAGACGACTGTCCCGGTCGAAGTCATAGGGATACGACTCGAAGGCGGTGTCGTCTATTCCTTTCGCCTGCGAGGGTCTGGGTCGGCAGCTCGGCCTTATCTTAGCAGTGCTCGATTGCCAGCCGCAGTGGTTCACGCGGATGCTGACAGGTTGAGCGCAATTGCAGAAGACGGGTGCTGTGCGGTTGGAAGTGCCTGTACGGCGTTCAGCTTTGTGTTTGGGGCCTCCGCTGTGCTTGCACGGCGTCACATTCGGGTGCTCGCTTTCAGCCAATTAGGGCTTGCTCAAAACGGACACTTTTGAATCGGACACAAAACGGACAAAACACGAGAATACCGCCCCAGGTTCGTTGCAACACGCGCTTGAACTGGGTATACCTTTAGCGCCGATCGGTAGCCGAGGCACGCACTCTGCTACAGCTTTCGCATTCGAAGAGGAGCCGCCGCGTTTTCAAAGTTTTGCGCTGTGTGCACTCGGAGTGGATGCAAGCCGCGCCTTTCTCGCCTCTGTGTCGGGGCGCCCCTGATTTAGGGCAGAGATGGCCTCTCTCTCTCAAGAACGCCGACAGTCCCCTCGCAGTGTGCGCGCCATCTGTTATAAGAAAAAGAGGAAGATGAGTGCAGGCGACTGCACACGACAACGACGATCCACGCGCTATCGAGCCAGAAAATCTGTGCCATGTTTGTGCAAGCAGCGTGGCAGCGAAGTAACACAAAAATAAACTGCGTACCGATACTACGAGAACGAGGTGCTATAGCCGGTATATATAATTACTTTTCGGAAACATAATAAGTCAGTGTTAAAGGACGCGAATGATCGCGGTTGTCGTTTGCATATACATGCTCTGTGGTGTTCTCAAGCGTTTCCATGGCGGTCGTCACGAAGGTAAAGGAACAAATAACGAAACGAAACGAGCTCGAAATCTTTGTAAGGCCCCCTCGAAGAGCGCCCACCCGAGGCTTGGCAAGCTGCGAAACGCAGCTTTCAACACCCCCCCCCCCCCCCCCCCCCCCACCACCACAAAAAAAAAAAAAAATCATGTTAAACTTGTGAAACGGATGAAATTCAATGTACGATGTCGAAGCGAGGAAACAATATTAACAAAAGGCGTCCAGAGGGACCCACTGCTGTGCGTTTCTGCACTAGAAAGGGATAGAGACAAACACAGGAGTTTGCGGTCATTTTCGCACTGTTCTACACAGATATAACATGCACCTAAAATAAGAATACAAAGAACGTGAACGCGACAAGAAACAATTTCGAACGCTTTTATTCACAGTCGAGTCATCGTCAATCTAGATTTCTCTTTAATGGGGCCATGAAGACAGAATAGAATAGAATAGAATAGAATAGAATAGAATAGAATAGAACTTTATTTCGCATCATTTGCTTTGTCCCGAAAACAATGACACCGATTTTATCGCAAGCTTCCAACAGGCCGACCAACGCTACTGCTCAAAAACATGACTGCCGTTTTTGTAGTGGGCCCTTTAGTTCCCTTTGATCGTATCACTTGATGGCGGACGTGAAGTCAACGCACTGATAACCGTGTTTTTAGTCAAGGCCTCCATTTCGTCACTGCTGTCCATAGAGCGTGATTGTAGGAAATATTTCTATACTAATTCAGATTCTTGGGGCTTAACGCACCGAAGTTATGCCTGCAGGCTATGAGGCGCGCTGTAGTGGGGGTCTACGGATTAGTTTCAACCACCTGCAGGGCCCTTTAACGTGCGCCGAAATCTCGACACACGGGCGTTTTCGTTTTTCCCCTCCATCTTCAAAACCGGCCACCGCGACCGGGATCGAGCCCGCGTCCTTCGGCTCAGCAGCGCAACACCTACGCCACTGCGCTACCGCGGCCGGTGAATATTGTTGTATGGTCAACCTCCAATGTCGATTGGCATCCGCAGCAACATCGGGGCAATGCGCGTGAACTGGCAGCGCGAGAGATTTCTAGAACAGTTCGCTCTTGTAATAAACTGGTGACGCGGAGCCCCCGGGTCTGCCTCTTGCTTACGGCGTGCACCTGCGACCGTCCTTAAAACAAATATTTCTACCCTTTTCTTTTTTTGGTTAAAAAAAAAAAAAAACGTCTTTCGACGATGGAATATGGCTGACAGTGTTAACAAAGGCTACTTATTTTTAAACTGAACCAGGTTGCATTGGACCGTCATGACGGGAACAGATCATATGAGGCCAGCGATACTGAGCGTAGTCTTTTTTTTTTTTTTGAAAAAAAAAAAAAAGAAGAAGAAAAGAACAACAAACAAAGCGGGCGTTGATCGGGCGCAAGAAAGAACGCCAGTAAACGATAATGACAGGCAGACGGCCTTTGTAGCTCACGCTACACCGCTCCACTAACTTCTGAACCGGTGAGCACACTCGCACAGGAGATAACGAAGACAAAGCAATTACTTCCCGCTCAGACCACACGCGACCGCGTGAATGTCCTTTTTATCTCCGCAGCGACACGCGTCTATAGGGCGGCTGTGCGCACACGGAAGCTAAAACGCTATATAGCCAGTACTGCGTGGACCACGGACTATAATAATATATGAGGGCACCGACTCAGCTGATAAGAGAGCGCGCCGACGCGTGACGACGTAGACAAGCATGTTTCACCACTAATTCACGAGCCTCTCGAAAATGGTGCGAATTTACGCCCGAGTTCGTCAACGCGACGCAGCTCGCGCTGCGCTTTTTCGCACCTTCTGAACACTGCCAAACGCTTGGCACGTACAAACTCCGCCGCGATTTCAGCAAGTGTGGCAAAGAGGCGCTTCAAAACGGAATGGCCTCTATTCGCTTCAATGCTCACACCAAGAAGGCTGTTCAGCGAAGCTTATGGGGCTAGAGTTCGGCGCATTTTTAGTGTCCGAAAACAAAATCTCCAGATGCTCCACGGATCTTTGAAGCGCGATGCGTTGGAAAAAGAACATCCAGGTGTGTGTGCTATTAGTACACAATGGCCTCCAAAGTCGCACGCCGTTCAAAACATGATTTGGACCTCGAGCTTATACGCCTCGGCACCTGCATCTTAAGTGGATCATAGTTAACAATAGGCACCTCTTACATATCAAAACGTGACTTCGACCTAAAGCGTGCACGCTTCATCACTTGGATATGAATTCTGAGGTATCAATAGTCACCACTTTCAGGATAACTACAGCGGAAATGAAAGTGCCTGCGTATCTTTCTTAGGGATTACCGCCGTCGACACTCCAGAGAAATTCTTCGTCACTAGACAAATTTGAGTGAGCGCTTGTGTTTGTCGTCTTTCTGTCGTCCTTGTTGAATCGCGTTCGAAGTTTTACCAAATATGCACCAACTTTCCCGCCCAACAGCATGTTCTACTGAAAAACATTTTGCCATCGCGGCTACGGGACCCGAAAAGTTGGAGAAGGCGACAAAAACGCAAACCACCGCCGTCCTTGCCTCATAGAGTCCAACTTAGGCCACAAGAGCCACGCGATATGACGGGTGTCACGTAAAGTGCTTCAAGCGAACGCCAACCGAGGTTGACAAATGAGTGGACATTGGAGCTTATCAATGCATCGCCCTTCAAATTACATCACGCGACACATAGTACATAGCGACGCTTCACGGCTCGAGGCGAAAGTTCTTGCCACGGATCGTGGCCTCCGCGATTTGGCAACGGCGCGCCGCCGGCACCCGATCGCGGAGGCCACGCACGGATACCCGTACCGGCATATCAGGCATCGGGTCCTGTTATCACGAGGTGTGGCATACCGTCTATATGCGGAGGACGCCGACGCCGAAGAGGAGCCTCAGTGGCCGGGCCTTGTGACCCAATCATACTGAAAAACAAAACAAAAACAGTGCTACCTAATGGTGTGATACGGCCGCAATGGGCGTTTGGTGTTCCCTCTTCCAAACTCCCAAAATGGGCGCCAAACGTAAGCGCCAAGACTTCAATTGGTTACCCGCGAGGAACTGCGCAATTCAGAGAAATTGAGTTCCACAATGGCATTTGCTGAAGCGCCGTTTGATGAAACGGCGTGCGATCAGATATCCGGTCCTGTTGATCTGGTGACAACCATCGTAGGTTCCTGCGGATGACTCTCGGTGATTCACGTGCCAGCAAAAGGTGTTCCACTTAGCGATGGCGATGTCTCCTGCAGAGTTAAAAACAGCCCATCGCTGGAAACACGCTGACGCGCACACCTCACGGTTGATCGACAAATTAAAAAAAAATGAAAGCGGCCGCCGAGACTTTTCCGTTAACAGGAAGCCGGCGCACGCCGGTCGCTGTCTTCGCTGCGATTCTGCCCATCCGGTGAGCCACACGGCATCTGCTGATTCCCCCCTTATTCCGCCCAGAAAAGATACATACGCGTACAAAAACGGAGAGACTCGCGGAAAGTACTCGATATTCGCAAAGACGGATACTCATTCGAAACGTCGCCCGCCGCGCGCAGCAGCAGCAACAACAAAAAACCTGGAACACAGAATTCCCAGAAGGGAGCGACACCGCCCCCATTCAAAACGGTAAAAAAGAAAGGGGGTACACGTTAGAGAAACCCCTCTTCGGACATGCGCCCCTTCACTAATGGACAGACGGCAGAACTCCGAACAAATCAAATCAGGCCGCACAAGGACGACGTCCCGAAACGAAACACAGAGCGCTGCCCTGTTGCCGACGGGACATTCGACCAAGAAATAAAATATTCACCAACGTCCACCCTTCATAAAGAAACCAATTGGAGGAAAAGGGGCTTACCCTGGAGTACCGCACAAAGCAATTTTCTTTGACCTGGCAGTATGTGGGTCCCCAGCGAGATTCCGTTCCCTAGTGGGTACAAGCCCGGCATTTCCTGTGAACACCCAGCGCCACCTACTGCATCGCTTGTAGCACTCCTTGTATTCTTTTATGCAAGCGCTATTCCACCTCGGTAGCCTAGAGATCGAATCGTGGGTTCGGGTGAACGCTCCGGGTTCGAGCCCCGACAGCGCTAGCACTTCTTTCAAGACCCGTGATTTTTTTTCCATTGCGAAATGTTCTCGTAGCTCAATTCTGCGCATTATTTTCGTAAATAAAAGTAGTTTGGTATGTTTTAGGCAAATTTAGGGGTGGGACGCAGCATAGATCAACAAGTTTAATTAGCGTTTTGCGTCGCACAGGAAGTATCGGGCTTGTACCTATCTTGAAATGGAATATCGCCCCGGGTCCACGATACGAGTGTCCATATGCATGTAGTCTCCCCTATATAGGCACTCCAACTCCTTACCCACGCGTCAGGAACCAAACGCCAAGTTCTTCATAAATGAAAGTATCGCATCTCTGCGTTTATGTACTTCTCACTTCGAAATACCGCACAAATTCGTCCAACTTGATTTTATTTTAGACCAAAAGTTGAAATTTAAAACGGCCTTATTCGCTGCGACTGCTCGCATTCGAACACCTCTACAGAGAAACCGCTCAGCAGCCCAACGACTCAGTAGCCACCGTGACAGGGACACTCTCTTCTCCCACGCTTCAATCTCACACAGACGTCGCACCTTACGTGGCGGATTTCGTAAACTTTCCACGGTCGTGCGAGGTAACAACAGAAAAAAAAAAACTGGTCACAAAATACAGAATTGGCCTGAACACAGTGCACCACAACACGAAGGAATCCAATCCCCGCGCGCTATACAAGTTTGCTTCACTAAAAAGACTGCGTTGTCCCAACAATGGTACGAATTTTAGCAAAAATTCAAGCGAAAAAAATTGGCTCCAATCCACGCTGTAAAAGCGGTTGAAAGCAAAGCTGTAAACGACATTCACAGCAATTGCCCATGCGACGTCACTTGAATTCACACACGTGGCTCTACGAAGAGTGAAATCAGAGAGTCTGCCAGCCGTTCTTTGGGATTCGCGGGGCGACGTCCCGAACTCAGCAGCGTCGGCGTACGTCGGCAGAAAGAAAACGGAGAGGAGCGTCTACCGAAGTGTGAGGAGGAGGGCATCTCCCTCACTGCCTCCCTGTCACTCTTCTTTATGTATCACCTCCAAAAGGCGCTTCCGTCCTCCTCAGTCACTGAACCAAAACCATCGTCTGTCTCCCCCGTCTCCACGTGTGGGTGTAGCTTAGTCACTAAGACGACGGGCTCTCACTCCGCTCCTCTTCGGGCGCAGGTTCGAACCCTGGCGATGCCAGTTTTTATCTAGCCTGGCTGGGAGTTTCTTGTGGCGCACGCCACGACGAAACCGTTGACAGGTAGAGGTAGAAAGTTTTGTTTTAATAATTGAGATATTAAAGAAGACACATGAAGCAGTGGCGACTACCCAGCGTGCACTTCCCGGCGGTTTCTCTATGACGTCACAGAACCTTGTTTGTGCGACTGGCGGCCGCAGACTTAAAGGAGCCATGAAGAGAAAATGCAAGTTGGTTTTATTCGAAAGATTTCGTGTTTTATAGTGCCCCCAGCGCTTGTCCGGACACAAACGGTGCTTTATTCACTGAGAAATTAAACGATTTAGGTTAAAATTTTGATTTTCCCGCTCAATCGTGCGTTTTCGTGGTCCCAAATGACATCACAGGAACCGACCGCTCTGCAGCCTAGAATACCTTCATTCACGCATCCGCCGTAAAGGGTAGAGACACGTATACGCTGGCGCCGCCATTTTCGGTTGCTCGCTCGCCGCCGAAGCAAGTCATTGTGTCAAAACCGCGCTAAAATTATCGCCGCAACGCGGTTTACTGAAGAAGTTTGAATCATATTGTCTGTTTCGCGTTGCTAGGTCTCGTGGGAAACGAAAAGAATAACGCGTTGAGCCCGTTGGCCCAATTGCGGCGGCACGGGACCGTTCAAAGGTTGTCTCCACCCTGTACAGCGGTGTTGGTTTGTTCCCGCGTTTCTTTACGTTCCGTAACCTAGATGGCGCCACCATACCGTGGCAAGCGTTTGGTTTGTTTTTGCCCGCATTTAAACCTGGCGTGTTTTTGTTCTGGGAGAAAATATTCGTTCACTGAAACAGTGCTCGCTCGACAAATGGGGTCACGTAAGACACCGTTGCTTGCGTCAATCGGCCAGTGTCGTCTGAGACAACCCAAGCCCCGTAGTGCTGTGCAGCTAAACCAAGCATGCTGTGCGCAGTACGAACAGCAGAACGCATCAGTACTTCTATGTTTACATGTGCTTTCGTAACTTCCACGGTTTGTCCCATCATTCTTATTGCTTTGTAAAGAATGTGCCCTAAATTTAAGCGCAAATCGCTCGTTCGTCTAGTTTGTAAGCTCTACCTAATTTGCGTCTGCTTCTGCCAGCCTCCGCCAATCGCAGAGCTTAGCCCATGTGACATCACAGGTTCTGTTGCGGGAAATGAGCTGGTGGGTCGCATGACCATTCCCGTTTTTCCTAATTATGTAGCTTATTTGAGCGAAGTTTACGTTAAAAGTGGTGTCAGTATGATTCTAACGAGACAATCTTTTGAATGAACCAAACTTGTGTTTTCTCTTCATGGCTCCTTTAAACCACCGCCAGTTAGGAACGATATAGGGGCGACCTTAGTGGGGCCTCTGGCTTCGTTTGATCGTACCGCTTGAGTGCTCACGTGCCATTCTATGTTTTTAGGGCTGACTCATAATACGTCCCTCCTGCCCATACCACGTCACCGAAGCTCGATATTTTGAAGTTCAATATTTCTAGGGTATTTTTTTTTCCTTATCTGTTAAAACAACGCCTTTCGTGGCTGGAACGGAGCTAAGTGAATTACCAAAGACTAGTGCGTCCAGTAAGAACAAAGTTGTATCGTGTTTTCACGGCCCCTTTAAGCGCGGTTTTCATCTCCGTGCGAATTAGCTATGCGCAAGGGCTCGCGCACGTGCGACGCAGTGCGCCAGTAAGCGTGCTCTCCTTAGACCGAGCGTTGCCCGGCATGCGTAAAGAGGCGGAAACGTGCACGTAATGCGGGCAATTACGCTGATGGATCCCGCGAGCGGCACTCGCGAGCGGGCAGAGCCGCTCCAGTACCCCCCAAGACACGCACGCTGTCACTTGAAGGCACCTTGGACGAGTTATCCCCTCTCAGGGCCGGGTCGCTACGAGACCGCGCACACACGACGGTAATGAAGCCCTCGCACGAGCGCAGCGAAACTGAACGTAAATACGCCTTTGTTTGGCGCGTTCGCCCTCTCTTCCTCCCGGCTTTTTCTCTTCTTTTTCGCACAGGGAAACTGCATGAGGGACACTTCCCAGTGTAAACGACGATGTTGGTTGTGTGCACCGAGACAAGCCGCTCGTTTTAGTTGGCGTCCATACTCTCAAAAAAATTAACGCGAAACAGCGAAACACGAGAAAGACAATACGAACAGGCACGGCGCTGTGACCGTTCGTAATGTCTTTCTCGTGTTCCGTTGTTTCTGGGTTTTTTATTGGGCGAGAAATAAATGAGGCACGTTGGAAAAACGTTCGTGTCGCTGCGCGTCCGTGTGTCAACAGAAGAAGCGATAGAATCACACGACGAGAGCAAAGGGAGTGCCAGGAGAGGGCTGCCTACGTAACGCTTGCCACGTTGTCATGGAGACGACCCCCCCCCCCCCCTCCCTCCCTCGGTGGCTCAGTAGCTAAGGCGTTGTGCTGCTAAACACGAGGGCACGGGTTCGATTCCCGGCCACGGCAGCCGCTTTTCTGATGGAGGCGAGAAGCAAGAACGCCCGTGTGTCCGAGGTTTCGGCGCACGTTAAAGATCCCCAGGTGGCCAAAATTAATCCGGAGCCCTCCACTACGGCGCGCCTCATCGCCTGCGTTGAGTCCGCGCGTTAAATCCTGCAATCAATCAAAGCAATGAAGACGAGCGAACGGGCGGCGCGCGAGCTGCCCTGCCTCGACGGGTCCAGTGCCTCTAACCACCGCGTTGTAATATCGAGTCTGCAACCAGTGCAGACAGGGAAAAAAGACGAGGAATGAAAACGACGGCGACAAAAGGCCGATACTGGCGGCTAACCAAAGAAGCGAGAGGCACCCAATGTCACTGTAAAGCGAGCAAAAGTGGCCACGGAGACGGTTACAGCGCTAAGCACGTTGGCACGGTGTGCGAGATACGTGCGAGAAACTCCGCGTCGCGTACCCCTGAAGCCGCCGCAGGGCGTGATCACTGGGCCGAGCCTCAAGCTCGTGAGGGAAAATGGCGATACGCGTACGCATTCTTAGAGATATACACACATGGTTCTTCAATCATTTTTTCTATTCTCTCAAAACGTACCAGCTCACCCAATCTACTATTTTCGCACTGCACATCACGAAATACGGCACTTAGAACGATTAGCCCATCACACTACCCCTCTGCCCCCCGCCCCCATTTTTTTTTTTTTCATACGTATACAGAGCTCAACCAAAACTGCAGACTACGAGCCAGCCAGTGGAACGCATCCTTCTCAAAATGACACGCACAATAAGGCGCGTTTCCTTGGACTGTTTGCAAGCGAGCACACATCAGGAACAGTTGCGCACGGAAAAATAATTTTTGCGCACCATCGGAGTTTCGCTTCCCTTGGTACGCATGCACATTGCCCAACAAAGTCAATTCAAGATATTCAAAGATATTCAACAAAATATTCAAAGTCAATAGCAGTGTATTTTTTCTGCGGAGCGCCTTCGTATGAATCAAAGTGCGCGTTCAGGCTACGCCAAAGAGAATATTTCGCTGACTGACCCAATTGTGCGCCTTTTAGCGACTAGATTAAAGTACCCTACCCAAAGCGGAACAGCTGCAAAAAAAGCCTTACAAGGCTGCAAGCACTGGCCTTTGTACTTTTGTAAAACACTACGTACAAAAAAAAAAACAAAAAAAAAAAACGCCTGCAGTCTAGAGTAACATAGCTGTGTCCCCGTTCCTCACAACCCGATAAAAAACACAGACGCCGGTCAACGCCGGACGGCGGCTTTTTCGCTGAAGTGGCTGAGGAATTCCCCAGTAGTGCGTAAGCTTTCTAACAGCATCCGCCGCTCTTTTGCAAAATCCTCTTAGGCTTTCTTACGTGGCGTATTCATTTTCGTGGGTCTATCTTTTGTGTTTGTTCTGCTTTGGCCTCGAGACGCCCCTTCTTAACCCAAACGGCGTCCTTTCATTTTTACGTGTGGGCGTCACAGCAATACGCAGAAGCGATGTGGGAAAGCCAAGTTCACAAAGACAAATCGCTGATTCCGGTACTGATTACGGCATTTCTGGAGACACTTTTCCAGAGTGAAATATTAGTGGCCATATCAAGGTATAAATTGCCTGGGCCTTCTATAATGCGTAAGCCTAAAAATGAACTTGACTGATAATTAGTATTAATGACTCTTAAAGTGACTATTAAGTAGTCACAACACAGTCATAAGTAATTGTAAATCGCAGTAGCCAGGCGTAGTCATAGGGCATTGTAACTAATACCTCCATAAGACCACGTGTGCAAAGTATTACGTTACGGATGCACGCAAGATTTGCCGGAGGGTCGCGGGTTCGTTTCCCGGCCGCGGCGGCCTCTTTTCTGATGGAGGCGAAAAGCAAAAAACGCCCGTGTGTTCGAGATTTCGGCGCACGCTAAAGATCCCCAGGGGGTCAAAATTAATCCGGAGCCCTCCACTGCGGCGCGCCTCATCGCCTGCGTTGCGTCCGCGCGTTAACCCTACAATCAATCAAGATTTGCCGGAGGACGGGGCCCTCGAATGCTTACGAATTAGAAGCAATACAACTCTCAGGAATGTGTTGTAGCGGCCATCAATAGTGTTGAACGTATTGGGCTGTGGTTAGATTCATGTGTTATACTTAAAGATGATATCGTGGAGACGCGTACTCGGGGTTACTGGTAATAATGAACAAAGCAGAACACCCCCACACAAACACAAAACACAACAAAGACGGCTCGTAAAGTACACCTTTTCGGTGCTATAAAACTCATTTTAACCGTTTTTCCCGAGTTACGGTTTTTTTTTTATGTGTTCGCCAAACTACACAGCCAGCGAAGCCGAACGCCGGCACGCCAGCGGGACTACGAAACTGCGCTGACATCGCTAAGGCGCTCGGCGGGGTCAGCCTTTTGCGCAAGAAGTCGGATTTACGGCAGGCCGTTTGCTCGCTCCGCTGCCAACCGAGGTGATTTTTTTTTTTTTTCAGTATTTTCACAGATATTTTCAACGGCGACCGCTTTGTGAATTTGCTCCTATAGGAACACTTTCCTATGAGCAAATTAATATTATTGCTTCATTATTGTTATTGTGCGCTTTTTATTGGCGCAAATCTTAGCCTATAGTACCCCGTAGCCGTGCGTGTACCAATGTGCTTGGTACTTGTATCATACAAAAGGAATGCGCTCCCGGCCTCGTGCCATGCCAGGCAACGTTACTAGAATAAGCTATGCCAAGCGTCACCTTTCCTCCATGGGCGTCAACACTACATCATAAGCTGCCGCTAATGTATTCACTGCGGGAAGGGGGGGGGGGGGGGATTTTGAAGTTACACTCTTGCGTACCTTAAAAAACAAGGCACAAAATTCATATTGCGAATACACCAGTAGGAATTAGGTTAAAGAAAGCAGAAAGCAAGCATAAATATCTGCTCTTTACTGCTGCCGCCCGCCATTTCCTCCTTCCGCCGTTTTGTTTATGGCCCAAGAAGACGAAGAAGCGCAGCCGGCACGGTTCCTGCTTCAGCTTCTTGACCGTTTGTGTCGCCATTCATCGTCGTTTTCGCTCGCATCACCATAATGGGGCTCTGGGGACGAATTAAAGAGGAAATTTATGCTAACTGGTTGTGCGAGAACTGGACGTGCTAACTATACCGCAAACAGGCGGGAAGGAGATGGAACGCATTACGAGGGACGTCTTTTCCATAGAGAGAGAGAGACAGCCTTTAATAGAAAAGGATGACCACTGGTCACGATGGGGGAAAGGAATGGGGAGGGAGGGTAAGAGAAAAAAAAAAAACAAATAAATGCTGGTTGTTCTCAGTAGACTCAATAGTGATCTCTTGTTCGGATCTAGTTAGTGTGTAATAATTATTAGGGAGCATTATCGTTACAGCTATCGGGAAAGTGTACACGCCGATGTTGCGAATGGGTCCGTATGGTACGTTCACTGTTTCTTGGCGATGCCAGGATTCAACGTTGGGAAATGACCGGACTGCTTTTTACGCCACGGAAGAAGGTAAGCTCGATGAGTTTGGATAAGGTCAATAAGAGTGGTGATAATGATGATCGCCTTTTTTAAGGGCTACTCGGCCGTGCCAAGAAAAATGGCTGCGGCTTAGCTCAGCTTTCCTCGGATATGCAAAGCAAAAGCTTAGCTTAGTCTGGTTGAGTCTTGGTTTCGCTTGGTTATCATTTCATGTAGCTGTGTTGCCGACCACGGCTCAAAGCCGTTCGGTCCCGTGCAACGCTCACAGAAAGAGGCCCGGCCTCGCTTTCATTCGCGACGAACGCGGCGTTCCTCGGTGACTGGGCGATAAATGCTCTCTCTCTCTCTTCGTCGGGAAGAAGACGACTCACGTAGCCCGAGACGACCCAGTGGAGCATGCGTGGGAGTCGGCGGGGTTGGTCGGCTGCCGATCAGCTCAGCGCCCGCAACCGCTAGTTGAGCAGAACGACTGAAAACGGGGCCTTGTGCGCAGCGCCGAAAGCGGATCTGGCGAATCACGCGATGCGCTTCGAGGGGTGTGTCGCAGGAGGTGTCTGCGGTCAAAAGGTGAAATTGCGAATCCGCGGCGAAACCGCTGGACGATAGTACAGCTTTGCTTTCAAGAAGTGTTGTGTATACAGTTGTAAGCCGCTTGTTTTTGTTATATGCAGTTATCTGAAATTGTGTGTGGCGCTAATAAGTAAAATGGACTATAAAAGCAATTAGAAGCATATGAATTAGACTGGGAATTAAATCATGGTGCCTCGGGGAGAGTGCTTTTAAAAAACCACGGCAAGTTTCAAGAAAGAGCCCCCAGCACTGTCCTCACTGAGGAGCAGGCTGCCGTCACATGCGGTATAACCTTAAGAGCAAAAATAAAGAAAAAAAGAATGTACGCCAACAAGGTAGTCTAAAGCTCCTTCAAAATTTTTTATTTCTTCATCTGAGAGAAAGTGCGCTAGGTTCTGTGGGATGTGTCGGCGAAATGTTGGCATACTTCCGTTCCAAGCTCCATAAGCTCAACTAACACATGGAGGACAGAGCGAGTTCCTCCACATCTAGCACAAGTTGGCCTCGGTGTTTTGTTCAGATGCGCAAGTATCCCAGGTGTGCGCAAAGTTGTTTGGGTTCCAGGTTAGGGACATGCAATGTCTCCATTGTTAAAAAATGCAGAAGCAGCTGCTTCCCTGTCAGCAGCCTCGTTTCTTGCTCTTCTACCACTGACTGTGATTTGGCGCTCCATATAGTACGCTGACATGATAGTCAAATACTAGAGGCATTTTTGTTACCTAAACTGGCTGCACTGGTGCAAGCAGTGCGGCATGTGTTCATTTTTTTTTTTTACTAATAGATATCCCCAGTAGCATTCTGCACTGGTCTGCACGACACAGCACTAATCTGCACCAGTTCAGGTAAAAAAAATGCCCCCACTGTACTTTTAAGAAGCTTTCCTAAAGACAGAGCTGTCACCACACTCTGAGGATCTACCCAACCAAGCTAAGTATTGTGTGCTGTATGTCTTACAGCCGTCACGATACCATGTGCTCCACCTGTAAAGATTCCCAAGTTAAAGGCCAACTGCACTCAAATTTCACCTCGGCCAAATTTGTTTTTAATGCGTAGTAAGTACCCCCAAATAAGCTGAGACACAAGTGGCAGCCCCGTGAAACGCCTCGTTAATCAGTCAGAAGCGTTTAAAAAGGCTCCGCCGCAGACCACTCTGCACCTGCCGGCGGATCGCGTAAACAGCCATGACGCGCCTGTGACGTTCCAGCCTACGGTGGCTTTTTCCTCTGGCCAGCCACGCAGCGGGAGAACCGGTCGAGCTCTGCTGCCCCGTGCGCGCGTAGAGCTTGCGCGCAGACATTCTCCCGAACTGGTGACCGTCCGGCCGCTCGCTGGACGGCTGCAACGTCACTGCAATGGCCGCGCTCTCCTCGGTTTCGGTTTCAAAATCGCCGATTTTTGCTGGCCGCTTGCGGCGTCCACGTGCGTATTTCAGCTGTTGTATTTTGCATGTTGCTTTCTTTTTAAGCAGACTATACGGAAATAGGGTTTTCAAGAAGTCGAAATTTTGAGTGCAGTTGGCCTTTAAGGTTCAGTGGCTTTAAAGCACAAGGGTCAGGTCTGTCAACAGCATATGATGCTGCCAAGATCAACAAAAGGGCTGGTTGCATGCTAAAGGAGGACAGTTTATGGTGCGTACGTTTGTACATTAAGATTCCTGAAACAACTTTAAGTGGATCTTGTTGAAATTATGAACACATGACGTGCTCCGTAAGTCACTCTTTTGACAGCACAAGCCATGTTCAAGCATGCCTGGTGCTGTGTGCCACTGTTGGATAACCGTGAGATCGAGTGCAGCATAGGTATCCATTGTTTAAGCTCGGTGGTACCCATTTTCACACTACTATGGCTCCCCGCAGGTACGCCAAGTGGCTGGATCCGCTCACTTTAGGCCATAGCAGTGCTGTTTTCAATGTAGGGAGTGGATGGACTTGGAGGTGGCACAGAAGTAATACTATGAACTTGATGTAGTTCAGGTTTTTTGAAGGGCTATCTGAATCCTTAATTATGGTAGATGGTGCTCAAGACTAACAGATCTGCTTAGAGTTTGATAACGATGGAGATCGTGTTTGGGCAGCCCTGTCCTTCAATCCCAATAGCAATACCGTCAGAGTGTATGCCAAATCATGCAGATAAATCTCATTCAAGTTGATGGAACATTCGATCTACTGCCAAATTGAAAAGTATGGGCCCAAGGATGGGCCCCTGAGGGACCACCAGATCCAGGTAGTATGTAGGAGGAGTCCATCCAATCTGGGTAACACGAAGACGAAGTGGTCTACTTAGGAGAAACTTGTGTACTATAAGTTGAGGCTCAATGGCTGAGGAGCGGTTGTGCTAGTTCCTTTACTATGACTGTCTAATACACTCAATCAAAGGCTTTACAAAAGTCCACTCTAGGACATGGTCTGGTAGACCCCAGATTCTAGATTATCTGTTGGTTACCCATCTGAATAGCCATAGACAGTCCTGTGTTCCCAAATGGGGACAAAAGCCTGTTTTGGCCAGGTGAAACCACGGGCTCATATATTCTAGATGATATGTTAGTCTTGTGATGACAAGGTGCTCAGTTAATCTCCACAGTGTACAGGGGAATGGAGGTTTGACGGGGTTGAGACTGAAGTAATCAGCGATTGTTCCCAAGTATTACTAATCAGCGCTAGCAACTGTTTTTTTGCAATGACCATTAGAAGCTGAGTGTTTCCATTTGTTTCTTCTTACCACTTGTCTGAGCAGTTGTTCCCGCGGGGGATGCAGTTTGTAAAGTATAGCGTAGGCATTGCACAACAGAAGAAAGACACTGTTAGTAGAGTTCAATTTCTGCTACAAGTTGCATTATTAGTTTCTGCCCAAGCCCTTTCTGCTGGCTCTCCATGCCATTTGGGGATGTTTACAAAAATCTCCCAACTGCAGACAGGACATTTTCCCTGCCACTAATCACAGGACAAGTTGACCCAGGATAAAGTATTTGAAGACACATTTATTGGATAAGACGACTTCACCATATCCAACCAAACATTCTCATAGAATGGCAAATGTTCTATCACGTCTGCTCTCATTTTGACAACTTGCCCGCTGTCGCGATAATTGAATGACGAGTATGTTGGTCAGTATCTCGGGTATAACACTGACAAGCGCGTAACCAGTGTTCCATGAAGTGCGCAAGTGCTGCGCTAGGTTACTTAAGTCCATCAAACCAATTACACCACAGTGCACTGCCATTCGGCTGAATAAGGGATTGTTTTGTTTGGAAGTTTCAGGGCCGTGAAATTACAATCAGTTCCACATCACACGTTGGCTTCGTGACGTTGGTATGCGATGTTGGCATTCACATCATGGCTCGGGGTACCGCTCCCTATAAATAGTAGAACCCCACTGATACGTTCCCTGTCCATACGGTTTTACGGTTACTGCTCTCTCAACTGTGAAGAATAAAATGGTCCATAGTACGTTTTCTCGGATAGTACGTTCCTCGCTCACGTTTTTTTTTTTTTTAACGTATCAACGAGGTTCTACTGTACTAAGCTCCAAGGCTCCAACGCATACAATCGTAAAATTCCAGCCGTGGAAAGCTACTATCGACCGTGGGTCGATGGTCGATAGTACCAGTTACAATGGGATGCCGGCCAGAGCAACCTGCGACTTTTTTTGAAACGCGATGCCACAGGAGTTGCAACGGCCGCGTGTAAGGCAGCGCTACAGCCAGTAACAATAGAGTAACCGCGATAGCTCTCGTTAAGCACGATTTTCGGAAGTGCCGACAAACAGGGGCTCCGCATAATGTGAGCTGTTCGCGCGAAAAGACGTGGAGTGACATAGAAACATACACCGGCGTAACACACGCACTCCCTCCCCCCTTTCGGCAGTTCTTACCATGCACACGGGCGCACAACTGTTATTACAGCTGATCCGCGCGGGCCAGAGAAAACCGGTTTCTACGGGAAGGCTTCGAGGAGCGCGCTCATTCTGCGGAGCGGCGAGGAATCTTTTCGAAAACATCTAAAGAAAATCCGGCACGGGAAAGAACGAAGAGAACGGGATGATCGCAGCGGTAGCTGGCCGTAGCCAGCATGTTGCAAAGGGGGAGGGGTCGACCGTCTCGGGTATGCCGTGTGTAATTTGCGAAGGTGAAACGCTTTCCGGCAACACCGCGCTACCGCAACAGTGCCGCTGATCATGTCGTGTTTCTTTTTCTTGTCTGAGGTATTTCCAAACGACGTAACAATAGTATCGGATGTTGCGGCGCCGTGACTGCGGAGGTTTCGCTTGCACGGCCTGCATCGAACTGTCAATTCACTCTGCAGTCTCGGTCCAGCGTCCAAAACTTTGCTCGTTAGCTCCCCTTTTCCCTTTACCAACTGTTGACTAAAGCAGTGAAATTCCTGAAAGATTTCACTCCAGCAATAGTGCAAAACACAGGCAGAAGCTGCGCAGCGGCCCTGCTTCGACGAGACGGCAAGAGCCGCCCGGTTTTGGCAACGTTAGTCATACAGGCGCTGGGTGGGCGTTCGTCGCCGGCGGAACGGTGATGCGAGTGCGTAGAAAACGAATCGCTGCCCATATGAGAAGACGGCGGGGGCAGAAAACGCGCCTGCAAGCTTCCGCCGAAGCTCTTTTTAGCCGAACCGCTACGAAGCGCAGCGGCGTCTCTAGGCCTCGCCCGCAGCTACGGGCCGATTTTCTCGTCTACTGGGCTCGCGCACGACTCACCTTCGATGCAGACGACGTGCTCGCGGATCTGTTGAGCCAGCAGTGGGTCCGGAATCACTTCGAGAAATTCGTAGATGGCATAGATGCTCGGGTGGACGCTTTCGAAGCGCTGGATCTCTTGCCGAATGGCCAGAGAGTTGTTGTAGTACGGCTGCGTTCGGTTGTTCATCGCTTGCGCTGATCATAAGGCCACACAACACTCCATTGCAGCATCCAGTAACCGCACGCTTTACACACAGGGGTACACAAGCACCATCTTCGGAACAGCAGTCTGCAACGGACAGAAACACCGGCGCCGAGCCGCCGAGCACGCAGAGCCCCCTGAAAGAAGCAGAAACGGCCGCGCAGCGAGCACACGGACGCAGACAGACGCGACGCGAGATTTCCTGCTAAGGTTCAGTGAGCACACGCGACCGTCACCGCCACAGAATGGGAGAGATGCTCATACACGCCGCTTGGAGGCTGACCATTCGCTTGTGCTACGGACTGTGGCGCCATCTTTGACCAACGTTTAGCTCTAAAACAGTCTGGGTTGTTTGTTTGTGCGATTCTGCGATTGTTTTTGAAAGGTGTCTCGTGCTTGAAAACTGTTCTGGCAAATAGTTTCCCCATGTCTCAAGTGCTTCTGTGCGATTTCATAACAATTCCGGGGCTGAGCTACTACTGTCGGCCTCGCGTGCGCGAGAAGTTAGAGATTGTACGTTCCCGCGCGCGTGTGCGCCGTGAAAGAAATTGATGGAACAGACATCGTTGCGAAGTCCCATTCTCAGCAAGTGTCAGCCGTGTCCGAAGCATCGGATAATTATCGCGCCGAGAATGCTTGCGCCGAGAGGCGAAAACGAAAGCAGACACCGGCGGTCTGCCGAGGGGACCGGGCTCGGATCACGAAGCACTCGAAACCACCACCGCCGCAGCGACCGCGGCCGGATGTTTACACCACCGAGCGTGTATGGTGCGAGCTTTGGACTCTCGCGTGGTGCGTGTGTGTGCTGTTCGCCCAAGGGTGTCGTCCCACGCCCGAGCAGCGCGTCAGACGTCTTCTTTGAGTGCTCCTCCGTCTATATATGTAATCCCAGTTTTTTCAGTTAATTAAACATCTTTTTAAATTCTCAAACCCCAGTGTTTTCCCACTCAATATGAGCCACGATCAAGCTGACACAAGGGAAGGTTATTTACTGCGCCAATTCAGGTCAGTAGCCAGCGTTTACCACGGCGCTCCACGACAGAAGCGTGTCTGTGTTATTGTTTCCTCTGTTCGCCCAACCACACTACAGTTACTTTTTCGGTTGCCCTTCTTCAGCTCGGTTGGTGTTGTCACTGATTAAAAACGGATTCCAAACGTTATTAGCTTATGACAAAGTAAGCGCAGTTCACACAGTTGGAAATCTGCTGTGGAGCTGCGGTTGTCTTTACGAAGATTTCGTTTAGTTTCGACTTGTATCTTGTGTGTAATGTTAGAGTCGTATAAACGGCTAATTGTGATACAGTTTGTTCAGGCCGTTCAGAATTCTCCAAAAAAAGTATTTCCTCCTCCTCCCCATCCTCTGCTTAAACAATAGCAACCTCAACTTTCAGAGTACGCAAAACGCATTAAAGAAGTCAGCGCGAGTGAATGCAACCTTGCCTTTGATAGCTTTCCACGCTCTCGCTTGGAATGCGAGGTCGAACTCTGTACACTTCGGGAAACAAAGTAGGGCAGCGTCTTGACATTGCTTTTGGCATCACCCGCGAAGTGCTGTGAACATATTCTTGTGCCGCCTTTTGGCATCCATTCGGTGCTGTGAATGTCGCTAAAAAAAGGTTAATGCTGATAAAACAATTGTGGGGGAAGCCGTAATACTTTGTGTTATGCAAATACTACGACGGCATGCGATTCATCGCATCGCGCGATGTGTATGGAACACTGAATGCAAACATTTTAGTTTTACGGCCCTTCGTGTCTGTGCTGCGCATAAACAGTCATTGTACTCATAATACTCCTTCCACTGACAAAAAATGTCATGGCTTTCTTACTGCTATAATCCATTTCTTGCGACGCTGCCCGAGAAACCTGTACAGAACGATGGCAGGCTGCCTTCCGCGATTGTGGCAGTACTTCACGCAGCAGTAGCGGCGTGGCCACTAATTCTTTCCTGCAGCATTTTGATCCTTTCGGATACTGCAACTTGCAATTATAACTATGTTTCTTAAAAAACTTCCGCCACACAACGTCGAACCGCACGTAGCGCGCGTGTTTTTACGTGCGCTGAACGGCCGGTCGCGACATCCACCGACCCGGAGTTGCTAAGCGGCGGCGAGAGATGGCGCTGCAGTCGCGCGCAAACTTCACTGTCCGGTGCGTGGAAAATTAAAAACTGCTGTTACTGAAAAACCAAAGAGCTTCTTTGGAGCCGTTCTAAGAGACCAGCACGGCGCGACGGCGCCAAAAAACAGGAAGCAGGAGGCGCACTTGCCGCGGGAGATTTGAAACATTCTTTATTTTAATAAGGCCCAATATTCCCCATTCCGTCCTTTTAGACTGCCTGCAGAGCTCGACTTTACGAGGCATAGAGTTAGCCCTACCACCATTTAGCGTAAAATAGCTGTAGTTACAGGTGTAGCTACAGGATTGCGTGGTATCTGGCCTTCCCGGAAATCGGCGGAAATCCTGGGATGGGGCTGCCAAGCTCGGGCAGGGCAGGACCGAAATGTATTTTCAGGCATGCTGAGCAATACCCACGTACGGCCAGCGTTTTGCCCTGAACCTTTATGACAACTCATATTGCAAGTAATTTTGCTGGACTTGCAAATCAGCAGCATGCTCTCAGCGTAAGCCAGAATCCTTGCCTTCCACCACGCCTCCCTCTTAGGGTTAGCAACCGTCCCGGATTTTGCGGGACAGTCCGGGCTTTTCATACGTGGTTCCGAGTCCCGCGCCGTCTCTTATAAGTCCCGGATTTGTTCCGGACCGTCCAGTTAGAAATTTGTATGTGCATGTATGCATGTAAACTATCAATAAAACTGATAAAATACTGCTTCACTTAAGTTGAAAAATTTTAAAAAGCACTTATTTCATTGTCTACGGTTTTTTTGCATTTTGTAGTACTTTTATATGACGAATGAAATATTTGTTCTGCAATTTGCAGCTGTACTTAAATCAGTCTGGACTTCTTGCAAAATAAAGCAGGTTATTGCCTGAAAAAAAGTCTTACAGTCTGGCTCTGTCATGTTATACAAAGGTTGACCCAGAGGTCCCATGCATTGTCCCGCACAAGGCTTAGGCCATTAACTCCAGCCTATGCTGCATAATGATGTCGATCGATGCCTTAGGTACCGCTATTTTCCCGTTGTCATCTAGGGGTACTTAAGTCAGCATGTCAATGTTTTGTTTGTGGCAGCACTGTGCATCAAATTTATTTATACATATATGACTGTCTGTATTTGCATGTACACACACACAAACGACGTGTTTGAAAAGTATAGAACCTTCGGTTAACAGAGATTTGTTTACTGATTTGGAAGAACACCCAAATCCCTTTCAAATTGTCTCCTTGGCAATGCGCATGATTTTTGCAGTGTTCCTGTCATTGTGGAAAACACTAATAAATCAGATGGGCCACCACATTCTGCATGAGGTCTTCTCTTAACTTAAATCCTGTCAGGGGCGCAATTTTGAGTTGTGTCCGTTTCAAAAAATGTCCATTTCGCATTCAATTCAGTATTGATGTAGTTGCGCTTGCGAGATGTATTGCATCACATCTGGTCACCTGCTTTCAGCCAGTCAGGGCTAGCTCGAAATGGACACTTTGAAATAGACATCGAATGAACAAAACTGAGAATTCTGCCCGTGTTTTTTCCACTTTTGAAATAGCCAAAAGTCATACGGAGCCACATCAAGGGTAAATTAAGCCTGACAAACTGCATGAACGTTTTGAACAGCAAATGAAGTCTGGATCAAATGCACACTGGACGAGTGCGTTATCACAACAGAGCAAGTTTGGTACGAATTTTGTGGACATCCTCCTCATGTCCAAATTCCATCAAAATTTATTGGACCTATACAACACTTACCCCTAACTAATGTGCAAAATCTTGGACTGTGATAAAACAGTCCTGCATCCTGCATGATGAAAGTCCACACTTGCTCAGCGGCAGTCTCATTTCGGCTCGTTGAGTGTGTGTGCATGGAAGCGGTACTGTTCACTGTTCACGGCTGTCTTCGAAATTGTTGTACTGCTCCTGTATGCAAACGCTGTTGCGTCATTTCTGAAGGCCTGTTGAATTTTGCAAACGGTTTCCACCTGGGTATCGGCAAGCTTTCGTTGGATTTCGACAAGCGCTAACTACACGTCCTCACTCATAGGCTGACTGCCAGCATCCGACGCTATACGCAGGTGGGAAAACATTCATGCATGAAAATGAGTGTCCCCTTTACACGTTCACCTAAAGAAGGCACCCGCACTTCATTGGTTTAGAGAAGGAAGCAGAAGAATTGCTACCTTTTTAACACATTCAGTACGTACATGCATACATGCATACATACATACATACATACATACATACACCCGCCACGGTGGCTTAGTGGCGGAAACTAATTAAAGGACCATTAAATAGAGGAGACATACACAAGACTCCTGAAGAACATATACAATGGATGCACAGGCAGTATAAGCCTCCATATGAAGAGTGAAAAGTTCTTGATCAGGAAGGGAGGGAGGCAAAGAGGCACTCCTTCCCCAAAATAGTTCACAGCCTGTCTCACGGGGGTATTCAGGCAACTTGACTTAAAGGGAAAGATACGACTGAAGAGACAACTTTTCATTGCCTGCGTTGTGTCGTCACGTTAAACCCTTCAACCAATCAATCAATCAATCAGTCAGTCAGTCATACATACGCTGAATTTATAGATTATGAAAAGTGTGAGACACCACTAAAATACAGGAAACATTAAAGAACCATTAAATGGAGGAGACATATACAAGTCTACTGGAGGACATATACAATGAATGCACAGGCAGGATAAGCCTTCATATGAAGAGTGCAAAGTCCCTGATCAGGAAGGGAGTGAGGCAAGGAGGCACTCTTTCCCCAACATAGTTCACAGCCCGTCTCAAGGGGGTATTCAGGAAACTTGACTTAAAGGGAGAAGTGAAAGATACGACTGAACCGAGAGTGCTTAAAGCCACTTCAGGTTTGCAGCTGACCCCTGTTCAGTAAACCAGGAGAGAAACTACACAAAGAGTGCTTAAAACGAGCTGCACTCAGACAGCTACAGATGGATATGAAAAATAGAAAGTAATGTTGAACACACACGCAGAAAGCCTCGCCTTTAGCTTAAGTAATGTAATGTTGAACACACACGCAGAAAGCCTCACCTTTAGCTTAAGTAATGAAATACTTGGTAAGGTAGATGAATACGGATGAACTTGGAAAGGTGGACAAGTTGCCCATGTTGACCCCAACAGAAAAAAAAAATACAGTGTAGAATTAATATGGGCTTAGGGGCATTCAGTAAGCATGCCAAAATAATCACAAGTAGGCCCCTCCGTTCTACAAAAGAAATGTATGCAATTAGTTTGTACTAGCAGCGATGACCTATGGGGCAAAAAGTTGGCACCTTATTGAAGAAAAACTTAGGTCAGCCCCACAGGCAAATGAAAGAATGTTTACAGAAGTAACACTTTGAGATAGGAAATCAGCATCCCATATGGAAAACAAACTCTGGTGCAAGACAACATACCTCAAACTAGAAGGAAGAAGCGTGGAAATTTGGGCTTGTTGGTTCATAACTTACAAATAAGTGCCGTGTGTGTCTACTTGTCTGTGTCTCTCGTCTTCTGCGCTACATATTTGTAAGTTAGAAGGAAGAAGTCGACTTCAGCAGGACATTTAAAGTACTGACAATTTGGTAACAGCTAGGGTGGCTAATAAGGAATGAGACTAGAAGTAGATGGATTGATTGATTTATTGTGGGGATTAACGTGCCGAACCTGGGGGGTTAACCTGGGCTATGATGTGCGTCGCAGTGAAGGGCTCTGGACTAATTTTTATCCCCTGGGATCTTTAACATGCACCCAAATCTCGACGCATGGGCATTTTCCCTTTTCGCCTCCATCAAAAAAACAGCCACCACGGCCGGGATCGAACCTGCGCACTTGGGCTCAGCAGCACAACGCCGTAGCCACTGAAACTAGAAGCAGAGGACGGCAGTCAACTCGATGAAGGGATGGTAAAGCTGAATTAAAAAAAAAAAAGTGTATTCTTACATATGAATTTTTATGGGACACATGGGTTATGGCCAACACTTTTTCAGAAATAAATAAACAAAAAGCATGGGTAAAAAGCAGGCTCAGAAGTAGGTGTATTTCTGTTGATATAATGACTGCCTAGTTTGCAAATTAAGTGTGCTAGGCAACAAGTATTAACTGTGGCATACGCTCTTGGCTGTCTGCGATGCCACAAACTTTGGGGGCAAATTTGTAAAGCTTTTATTGGCCTCAAAATATCTAGATCTCACGTGCGGTTGGGAAGTTGCAGGAAATTTACCTGCAAAATTTCGGTAAGAGGCTTTCGCTTTGCAGCTAGAAAATAGTGCTGCCACAGTTGCAATTTGTGAGGGCATACGTTACGTTAGCACATTTTGAGGGGGTAAAAAAAAAGAACAAGGACAACTTTCTTATTTACCAATTTTTTAGGTACAGCAAACACCTTTCATCATTGAACAAACGCCATGCAAACTACAAAAGGTCCAATCTTGGTGCTAAAACAAAAACTTTGTTTGCCTTTATTGTTACATTAAAAAGGCCAGAGTTTATTACCTAAGGTAAGCACATGTTCCTTATGTTGTATCAGCCTACATCCAGCTATAACCCTTGTTTCCTCTTCATATCTTTTATGGCTTCCTGAAAAGAAAATAAGACATAAAAGTATCCGAACAGGCATCAAAGCGGCAGTTTGGCCAGATAGCACAATAAAGTTTTGCAAGTAAGCTCTCGTCTCCTTGGCATTTCGCACTCCGCGCTACTTCGGTACAACCTGCTTGCTGTAAGGCGCTTAATGAACCCCATGTCGAAGTACGGATGCCTCTTGTACGTATTTTTTCTTTCTAGTATTCTTCATTTAGCAATTTCGCATCCACATGCTTTGTTCTTATTCATTTGCAAGTGCTCATTAATTTTTTAAAAATATTTAGAAATAAAGAGGAACACAAAATCTACTCCGGCTTCTCAAATAACGGATGAGGCGACGTAGGAGGCATTTTAGGCAAGTGAGACCCGTGCACCACTGGCATCTCAAATGTTTTCGAACTGAATGTCGTTGAGCTCAAATATGCAAATGCTACAATACTCCACTAGGTTTTTCAATGGTATTCACTTCAAACATGCTCCGAGCTCACACGAGGAAAAGATCGTTGCAAACAACATTCGAGGTTCGCAATAGCCTTCAAGATGCAAATGCTTGCGCCCTTGTCGCAGTGCCTTCATGCAACTTTCGGACAATTAGTGCTAAAAACAGGATACTGAGTTAACACAAACAATTTTGTTTAGTGTGTCACGCAATTGATTTTTCCTGATTTTCCCTGATTTTTTTTCTGAAACTGTTGCAAGTTTTATTTACATCATATTCTCCATCTCAGCAATGTAGAAAGCAAATATTTTGAGAGCGATTCACACTTTGTAAAGGAACAAACTACCAAATTACACTTTAACTAATTTTAAATACAGGTGGTGATCCTTTAATTTGAAGCCATTTTTTATGATGTTAAATGTTGTCCTACGCTATGAAAAAGGAACTTTACGGTGGTGGTACGTGCCACAATAACATAAGAGAGTGACACATAACTTTCAACTGCCATTGATGTTGTGGTGCAGCAAAGCTGATTCTGAACGTCATCCGAAGTCTGTCGATTGAGTTAAATGGCATTCACTTCGAATGTGTCTGGGACACGAGTAGATCGCAAACAAGGGTATCAGTTGCTCAAAATTTGAGTCGGGAGTCACACAAACCTCGTTCAAAATACACCATACCACTGGGCAACATTGTGCAGTGCTGATTTCAGAGCTGTATTTTAAACACCGCAGAGGTGAACTAAGAGGCAATTTCAGTTACTTTAAATGTTCAGAGTGGAAATGTGTACTAAGAAAACAAAAAAAGTGATGTTTTGCAGGGCAAGCGTTAATAATTTACAGAACAAAAATCTTACCTCCAACTTTTTAACTTTGTCTGATGAAACATCTTTGACTTGCTGAGATGTTTGGCCTACCCTTTCAACGAGTTTTCTCAGCAGATTAGATGTTGACATGAGTTCAATACTTTCTTGCCCTGTGAGAAATGGCAAGCAAATGAAAAATATGAACATTAACACAGATGAGCACTAACTAAAATTACAAGCAAAAGAAGGCATAATACACTATTATTGGTTAAGGCAAGCAAGAGATCGGCAATAAACCCACGTTCGCCCCATTAGTCAATTCTGCGCTTGTATTACTGGGTGTGAATGAGTTTCTAGGCACTCATGGCAACATTAGTAGCCTGCAACATACTTCGTTATAAGTTGTGAACAGTGCTTAACCACTTCTAGTCAACGAACAGCACAAAGCACCTTACCTAAAGACTTTCCTCGCAGCATTATATGAGCAGTGATTTGCGCTGCACGCCTGAATGGATATGAATCTGCCAGCTGTCAGTTAAGAAAAAAGTTGGAAAGAAATGATATGAATCACAGTTATTGTTTGCGATGATCTTGAGGACAGTTTACCGAGCAAATAAACTTGTCCGTACCCTTTGAATGAGCTGCTCATTGTGAAGTAAATACCTGAAAAAGAAAAAGGCAACTTAAAAAAAAAAAACCGCACAAGCATGCAAGCAATGCACAACAATTGCAATTTTTCTGTACTTAAAAATGACCACTAATTTTAAGCGACTTTGTGCCTGTAAACTAAATGCCTGAAAAGGACATTTTCTTCTGGAACCCAGAACTTGTGTAATATATATATATATATATATATATATATATAGCCAGCCAAAACGCTAAACGCTGCCAGTGATTTTGCTTGCAACTTTTTGCGCTTAAGCGACCTCGACTACTTTCGAAAGACATCCTTATGACGTTGCAAAAGTGGTAGTTTGGGCGAGCATGCTTCTAAAAGAAGTGCAAAAATACGACGGAAACATCAGGCTCAGAGACACGACACAAATCACTTACTTTGTTTACTTCCATTTATGCCAGCTGTTTGCTTTATTTTATTTATTATGTACAGTTGCTTTATTCTCAAATGTGAACAAGAAGCTGTACGAACGGCGTGTAACACGTACGGAGGACAGCCTATTCGGTATCAAATTCACTTGTGATATGCAACCGCGAATGTACTACGCAGCAATGAGACGCCCCACAGAGTTAGGAAAAAGTTCTTACCGTAGGAGCACACGGAAGACCATGCTGCTCAGTACGTGGCGCAGAAAATGAGTTCTTCACGCTTGAATTACATGCAGGAGTTACACTGTTTCATGAATTCATTGCGTAGTACTTGCTTTCAGTTTCACCATGCGCGCAGCCATCTTTCCCAAGTCGTGACGTAGTTACTCCATAGAGAAATAAAAAAATTCTTTCTCTATGGTTAGTTGGTTACTCCATGGCGCTAGACGTATGATAGAGAAGCACTATGGACGTATGTTACACAGAGTGTGCATCTGATCAGCGCAGAGGCACCAGAGCAGAGGCACTGCTGTGACATGCACAGAACCGACATCTCGTTTTGCGACACATTTCTGTCATCTACCTGCAGCCAATTTGTGATTGCTGAAAACACATACGTAAATTTCTCAATGGAAAGGAGGAGGGAGGAACGAACGCATATTCAGAGCAAAACGAAAGATGATGGAGCCGTTCAGTCGCGTAGGGGACGTGTTCCGTGGAGCCCGTAGAGGATGTCCCGGGCTCCCGGGCACGTGTAGCCAGCTGCGCCCGGCAGATCAGCTGAGGATCTATCCTCCAGGAGCTCCAGGAGGGAGCTGGCCAGCTGGCCCTCCCTCTCTCTGCTTTTGGGAATGGGGTTGGGAGAGGAAGAGAAAGATGGGCGGAATTGGAGGAATTTGCACGTTGGGGAAAACTGGGAGGGGTAAATGGGGTAAACGTCATGGATGAAAAAAACCGGAAGCTTTTCTGTTTGTGCGCTTCTGGTACTAGGGAACAAATACCAAACTTTCCGCCCAATCCTACAGCGCTTCTTATCTCAAAGAAAATTTACGAAGTCGAGATAAGGAACAACTGATGCATATAGTTTCATACGACGATTCATTCCTCCATGCGACGATTAATGCCAACGTTTATATCTACCATAGCTGAATCATTGCTGAGTATTGTAGTACCGTTACGGTTTCGCTTCTAAAAAGAGAAGAGTACTATGGAAAAAGCAGAGCGTGCGCGTCGTCGGAGGAGGCGCTGGCGTCGTTTTTGACACTCTCAACCCCGACGCTCGCTGTTCGCGCCCCTTCCACATTTTCGTCGTTTTCGTTTCCTTCGGTGCTGTCGGGCCGATTAGATTTCACGCCAGCGAGGTTAGGAAGCAAGCATCGTGACAGCCGCGTATTCGTTGACGGCTTGTCAACGCAAAATTTATGCCCATATTCGCGAAAATGCTGCACGGACATACGCTGTTAGTTTAGACAAACAAGTGCGTGAGTAAACATTCGTCATTCGGTTCTGTAGTCGGATAGATTGCCACGTCCCTCCGATATTCACTTGTCAGTGGGTCGTTAATCGCACGCCTGCAAGTGCGCTCGATCCTTGACTTGTTCAAAGGATACAGTCTAAACGTGCCAATTTTGTCTCCAACAGCTGGCTGTCAGCTGCTGCGAGAATGTCCGAAGCAGAGGCCACGTTGATCGAAGGGATCGGCGATGAAGTGCTTCTGTTCGGGTCCCTCTCCGTGACGCTGATCGCCGTGGTCTTCGCGGCTTTCTACATCCAGCCGAATGTTCAGCGGAGAAGGAACTCGCAGTCGCAGGCGAGTTTTGCTGGTGCTATCCTCTAGTAAACCATTGCAGCATTTCCCGCTCTCCTACGCGGCTTTTTATAACTGTGCGTGTGTAAATTATTAAAAACGATCTCCCCCTCTTTCCTGTGCCAACTTTGCTTGATTTATACTTTGAGGTCTACAGCGCACTACTGGGAAAGCTGGTCAGACTGGTGCACATAATAGCGGAGCTTACAGGCGGTTGGAGTAGGCTACAGAGAGTGAGAAAGAACGTATTACTTTATAGTCAGTTGTAGTCACTTTAATTGAGCAGGTCATTCGCAATCAAGTACCTCTGTAGAACTGTTTTTCTTCCCAGTGTCACGATACCCGCCACGAACGGTTCCGTTGTCACGTTTCGCATTCTGGCCGACTTTATAGAAGTGGCGGTGATGTTAGGTTTCATGTGGGCTTAATGCCCTGAAAGACAGTGCATCTTGTCTTGCTCGTTCTTACGGTGACTTTTCCTTGCACCTACAGCGTGCCAGGCGAGATGTCAGCCCTGCCGCAACTGGAAGCGACCATGCAGCGGGAGACACAGCCGTTGAAGACCGTGTTCAGGCCCCACAGACGCAGCTGCAAAATGACAGTCATGCAGGTGAACCAGCCGCAGATGAGGCCAACTCAGCTGCTGAAAATGGAGAACCTCCGTCACAGCAAGAATGCACCCAAGACGACACTGAGGCTTCCCAGGAGGAGGTTGATCCGGATGTCATTCGCCAGAGGCGCCTGGAGTTCATGCAGAGACGTGCAGGTGTGGAGGTCCTGGGCAGTGAAGAAGCACAAAGGGAGCAAGAACGCGAAGGCTCGCCTCCGGACGCCGATGGTGCCGCTGCTGTTGATCCGTTAGGTGACGAGGAAGAGGAAGCAGGTTTCTCCATCCGGCTAAAGTACTTGAACGACACTGAACGATGTGTCAGAGGCAGGCCAGATGAAACCGTGGGCTCATTCAAAAGGTAACAAATTGTTTGCCTTCTGTATACATGCCGCTGCTAGGTTATGCGTTGTGCATGTCAGTGGCTTGTTTTGCTCTGCGCTTGTCCTCAATTTATTGTTACCAATTGCTGTATAACATGTGGGATGCTTCTCTGTTCACCTTTTTCTTTGGGCTGTTTTGTTTGTTTGCTTATTTTGGCGTACATTTCACGGTAACTTAGAAGAAAAGCTTGCCATTGTTATCGACCATCTGCCTTGCTGGTTCAGTATATGTTGCATGCTCAGCGAGGAAATTGCCATTATGTCTTTCAGAATTGTTTGTATTGTACGTGCTTTTATTGATACAACTGCCATTTACAAATGCAATCATTCTCTCTGCTAGTCTCAGGCTACCTGCACAATATCTGCTGCTTTATGCCTGGGCAGTTTCCAAATGTTGAGAGGGATGCTAGGTATGCAGAAGTTGGAAACATGCTGGAATGCGTTGTCTAAGTGGTTATTCTTTCACCTGGTCAATGTGCATAGCTTTTGGACAAATGCTCAATGCGAAATGTTGGCACAGAACTGCATTCCACGCAGATGAAGCTGCAGATAGGTGTCATGTACTCACTCTGCAGTCGTCTTCTACAAGTTGGCATGAATTAATTCACTGGTTAAACCTGGGATTGCTATGCCAGTATTTCCCATGGGACTACAACAATACCTAGCACCCAGTGTTTTTCATGACGCTCTGTTCAGTTTCGCATCGCTCTGTAATCATGGGCAGCCATGGAGGAGCATAAAACGACCGGGTGGAGATAACATGCGGAGAGCCTTCAGAATGCTGGCCACGTTTCCATGGAGACAAGAACTAGAGGGCACCAGCTACAACTGCCTCAACAGGTCCTATGAATCCTGCTACCCCTTGTACGCGCTTAAACTCTGCATTCATTGCAGGTGGCAAAGGGGACGGAATGAAAGGGATGGCTACAAAAAGCTGATACTGGTGGGCTGAGTAACAGTGTCACTGCCAAACCAAACAAACATGATCACTAAGATGGTAGGAGTGCTAAGCACAGTTGCTACATCGCACGAGGGACGTGCAAGAAAAGTCACGTTGCAGACTACTGAGGCCAGAGTAAGGCTTGCACTCGTGTTGAGCCCCAAGTTCACAATGGACAGAGACAAGGTGCTCATGCATTCTTAGAGAGCCACGGATGGTTAATTCTTTCTTCTGCATGTGTATTTTACTGCAAACTTGGGATTTCTTATGCCCTGAATGGAGCTGTAGTCCTCTCAGGCAAATTGAGTAACATTGTGCCTCAAACCACACTGTTGTAGCTACATCACACAGGTTCAGGCCTCGCAAAATTAGCCATAAATTTCTTTACCTGAGCAACAGCTGTAGTGGTGAAAAAACTGGGGCTACTTCATGTGTCCTGGTGTTCAGTGTCCCGAAGAAAGTCAATAAGGAGGCGCCATACCTCTTTCTGCAGTCCCGTGTCTCTTTGAGAAGGTGATGTAGTCCACCGAGGTGTGTGAAGCTACTATTCTGTGCAACACCATAAAAAGAGGTCACCTGCTTTTTGTAGCATGCTCTGGGCCGCATCCTACACAATGATGCACATCTCCTACAACTGCACGTGACAAGCACAGAGGTGATCGCACAAAGCATACCTTGAATAGCCAAGGTGTAGTTTTTGCAGATCCTTTTCAGATGCAATATTGCCGATATGCGTCTAGTCATGTTCACTCCTATGTGATAAGGTTGACATTGGTAATCGCAGAGTGACCTAAAATGAGAAGTGCTTGCTGGAAGATGATTTGATGATTAAGGGAGACGGTAACTATTGGAACAAAAGACTGCTTCCGGTCAGCGATGCCAACATAGAATGGAAGCCTTGCTGCTGATTCAAGCCCTTGCTCTCACTCCTCCAGCATCAGTATCTCCTAGCCACATTTGCTGCATGACTAACCACTGCAAAGAGCCCCAAATGAAGCAACAGAAGTTTTCATTAAGAAGGACCTTCTCGTCTCATTTGTCGCTTTTTGAGGAACCTGTATTGCTGTCCGGAGTTTTTCCTGTGTAATAATTCTTCAAAGAGTTCTTGCTGCAAAACCGAAGAAAAGCTAACTGACAAAGCATGCGACTCAAAGTCGGGGCAGAGTGCAGTTAATTTAAGCATGGATGATGGGCAATTCCCTCTCCTCCCCACCTCACTGGGTCCCCGAAATTGCCAGTGTCCATGCAGGAATTAAGCATCATACAGTTGTGTCCACTGCTAGTCAATGGACTCAACCAGTTTACTGTCTAAGGCGACACTATTAGTGGACACGATAGTCTACCGTCTTGGGCAACACTAAGGAACTGTACGTAAGCAATTTTGCAGATGGCAAAGCAAAGTGTTGCAACGGTAACTTTTGAGGCCGTGCCAGACCATCGCTGCTTTGAAGCTACAATGTGCATCTAGTTACCTCGCCGTCTTTCCCATTTCTGCACGTCTTTTTATTTTTCTTTGGGGGAGGGGGGGGGGGGATTTCTTGTTTGTCAGAATTACCCATTCATTGTCTTTTCTTAGTTGAAAAACTAGGTGCTATCAGAACTTCAGACAAGTGACACCCCAATAGTCAACAAAAAGTCTTAGTGTCCTTTTTTCCATATTTGAACAGGACCACCTAATTATTTTACACCCTTTTTGAAAAAAAAAAAAAAAAAACGCCATTAGTGGGTTTACATTAATTGGGCGAAAATTCATTGTGTACAACTCAATCAGTGAATATTCATTATTCATTTTGAATTGCCCGAAAGCAGTACCAAACCAGCAAAAACAATCATTGTAACAGATTAAATTGCTGTTTAGGGCACAACCAAGAATGCAGTTGTAGAGTTTGGCACTTCACCCCTTTTCACGACTACCTCGTCAAAACGCATCCGTCCCATTTAAAGGTTATACAGTTGAACACGGATATATCGAATTATTGTCTATATCGAACAGTGCAAACATCCCCTTGAAAATCCCATGCAAAAGTATAGGGCTGTTGTGCGCGTGTATCGAACTCCTGATCACGGGCAAATTCGATATATCGAATTCCGCGCCGAGGGTGCCCCTGAAAGTTTGCTTCCTCTTATGGGGTGGAGTTGATGATAATGTTGACTCATCGCAGGAGCTGCCTAGCTTGGTGAGACAGAGGCGGCGTCCGCGGCATTATGTCGCTTCGATGGCCTTCAACAGCTGTTTTCACGCTAGCACGAGGGGCAGCTCCATGATAGCTAGAACGCGGATAGTGGTTGGGGCGAAAGGACATAAAGGAGCAAAAGAAATTGACCGGAGGCACTCTTTTTCTGTGATTGAGCTGTTTGGTGGCTCATGCAGGGGGACCAATGCGGCGTTGTATGTTTGTTTTGTCCAAGGCATTCATTTCGGACGAATGAAGGCGGGAATTCGTCGGGTGCAGGCTGCTGAAAAGATGTTGGTTGAAAAGGTGTTCGGAATTCCTCGCAGTAGTTTTGAGGGCGATGCATGCATCAACGTTGACGTAAAGGCGAATGCAGCACAACCCGCCCTGGCTATTCCGGAGCGTGTAGGGCGCAAAGCGACTTCGTTGCACGCCTCCAGATGGGGGAGGTGTTCGGTTCGGATGCTGAAGATAACGGCACTCAGCGCCTGACAACGTTCCCAGCCGCCTACTGCGGCCGAGGTTACGTCAGCGTTATTCGCCTGTGTTGTGGCACAGTGTACAGCGTTGATTTTCTCATTTGTGCGTGTTTGTAATTTTGAAGACAATTCGGTAAACTTTACGACGCAGGAGAAAAAAACAAGCGAAGCTCAAAGACATTTCAATGATAAATAAAGTGCGGTGGTCATCATGCTGCGGTTCGGATTTTTCGTGCTTTTAGGGTCAAAACAGTAAACTACCGTTTTCCACGACTTCAGAAAACTCTCAGTGATGTGCGGAGTTGTCACATAATCTTCAGATAGGCGTATTTTATATATCGAATTATCGATATATCGAATTCTTTTGCGATCCCCTTGGAGTTCGATATATCCATGTTCGACTGTAGTATCAACTCCTAACGTCGCACTGCTCAAGAGGACAATCCCAGAGTGGTTAAAAAAAAAAGTTCCACACAAGTGCATTTGCCCTTGGGCACTGTTACACTCGAAAATAACAAAATATTTCATGTAGGTCCACAACCGTGCATTGGTCAGTTTCACCAAGTGGCAGATTGTGTGCTTCGTAAAAAAGTAATGTGCTGAATCTGCACTGGGTGTTGCAAGCCTGCCGTAGTGGAGTGGTGTGGATCAATTCAGGCTATCTGGGAATTGTTCACATGACGTCATGATCAACAACAGGCCAGGTTTTCTTCGAATAGGTCATCTGCATGGTAATTTCGTATAGGCAGCTAACCCGCACAATTCTCGGGAGACCTAAGCCGTGAGACTTGTTCTGCACGGTTTAGAACAACACTGTCACCCAAGGTTCTGGGCGATTCCACCCTAGACCACCCAAGGACCACAGTTTAGCCTTTTTAAACTTTAAGTGCAGAGCATTTTATGGGCTCGCCTTGTTGTCATAGCTTGCTAACGGTCGATGCGACTTCCGGAATCAGGCGGCGCAGCGAAATAACGGACCCAAGTAAAGCCTGATGTACCGTCGTCAGGGGGTCACACTGAGGCTTCGAAAACCACATGGTTTAAATAGTCATAACCGTTCGAACCTCGTGAACCGCTGGCGCTTGTCATACATCTCCCCGTTGTTTAGCGCAAAGAAAACTGCAGGTACACTTCAGGCAAAGTCTGTGTATATAACCTGCAGCCCCCGCGTTCATTTAGTTACGAACGCTCGTTGGTTTGGTTTTTTAAATGAAAAAAGTGGCCGCGCAAGAAAAAATGGCGCGTTTGAAAAGCTGCAGAAAGGCTCCAGCTGCGCAAGCGAAAAATGGCGTGTTTGAAATGACGCAAAACAGCTCCAGTATACACAATTAAAGCAAGCACAAAAAGAACAAAACTCCCACTGGCACACTTTCAGGCAGGGGCGTGCGAGCACTATGAAGGCAGGAAATCTGAAATGCATTGGGTGGCAGCAGTGAGCGAATAACGGTGCTGCACTTCCGGCAGCTGTCACATTGAGTGGAATGGCTTTAATTTTTTCAGGGACAGGGAGGAGTTTCGCGAGAGAGCCAGATAGGGTTAGATGGCGTTAACAGCTATGTATGTGTGGGAGTGCACACTGCTACTCTGCACGTATTGCTACATCCATAAAATTGCTTAACTCACCATTGTCAGCAAGTATAAGTCAGTGATGGGGCAAACGGTGGCAAGATATTTCACATTTCTGTAACTGCACGTTAAAAACTGGTCAAGTCAATCAAACGCTCTTAATTGAGTTCGATTTCGCAAACATTATGTGCAGTAACTTGGGGCAGCACATCAGCCGATCCAGTCACACATGTTCCAGCGTCTACGTTGCTGCTCCGACGGGTGCATGGTCTTCCACTTCCAACGTTCCACTCATGTCAGAGCACCTACCACTTGTCATGGCTTCACCACAAATTGTAACAACTGATCGACGCTCTCGGGCAACCGAAGTTCGTTCTGGTGCCATGGTGGCCACTCAGCTTTCCCTTACATCTCTCGCCAACGAGGCCGTGCCATTGACGAAAGTGCCTGGCGAGCCCGTTGCTCTGCGGAGAAGCACACGTGTGCGTCGCCAACCGAAGAGATACAGGATAGAGTAGTCCGCAAGATGACGAGTGTGAGGCAACTGTCTGCACAGTTAGACTTGTGTGGATGTGTGCAGCTGAGACCAAACAAACTGTTGCCACTTCTGCTGGGAGCCAAAACGTGCCTTAATGCAAGAGAGACATTAAACAGCCATTAAAAAGAATACACTTCAGTTTTGCCAACAGGCAAACACCATTAAAAAGTGGCATACATCCCTGTTTCTAAGTGTAGTCCAACACCCCAGTAACTTCGGTTGTCTTCAGAGTACAAAACAGACTTCAAGTACAGGCCCAGATTTTTTTTTTTTTTTCAGAGCTTCGGCCAATCCCCTACTGTTGGTATGTGCCACGCTCTGTGTATGCATCACATCTCATGCTTAGGGTTAACAAGGTAACCTAGAGCACTGCAAGGGCCCGGGCTGACTGGAAAGCCAAGGCTCGAAGCGTTTGTCGGCGCGCCCAGGCCAGGCTCGGGTGGGGCTCTGGCTTAAATTCATGGGCCTGGCCGTTAATATTTCTGATGTGAAGTGTAGAAAAGGGCATTAAAAAAAATGTTCCGAGTTTATTTTCACGTGCTTCTTGATGTTAGTGTATGCATTATAGTAAAAATGTGTTTAGTCACTGTATTTGAATTTTAATGGAATTTCATGTATTGCATCAACATTTTATATTTTGGGGTATCGCATACCAAAGATACGATGAAAATGAATGCTGTAGCAGGTAAGAACCTGGAGCTGTACACCTATGTCTATGCACACATCTATGTACATCAAAATGTGGGTGTCGTGTGGGAATTGAACTTACATACTGGAGAAAAAGCACCGCTGAGCAACCACTACAGGTAAAACATTTCAGTGCACGCACTTAAATAACTCTTGGATTGAAACGTGGCACCGAAAATTTGAGCGTACCGACTTGAGGCTGAGAAAACCACGTGAAGTGGCCAAGAATCTGGTCATCAAAGGTGACAGTGTCTCCGATCATCAGAAGGGCCCAGAAATATAGAAATGCACCAGTGCTCAAGGGAGCCAGAAAGTAGACAGGTCACCACACTGAAATTTCCGTTGCCACGAGTCTCCAAAAGTCACCAGTTTGGCGACCAATCGCCAGACCTGGCCACGGGCCTGGGTCAGGCCTATGCAGTGCTCTAAAATAACCTTCAAGGTGAGAGCTGCGATGTTCCAAGCGGCATCCTACTTATACGTCAAGCTGTGGGTACAGGTTGACAACGTCAACCTTGGAACGTGACATTAGGCCTAACACTGGGCCGTCGCATGCCTACTTTTCCCACTCCTTCTTCTGCGCAACAATGTTAGTGCAAACGAGTTGCAAACTGAATGTAGGGAAGCTTCACAAATTTCCTGCAAAACTGGCAGAGTTGGGGTAGTAGTGCCTTTGCACATTTCGTTTTGTTAGCGCACGTTACTGCAAACCTCCCTCCTCCTCCCCTCCTTTGCTGTGTGAGCACTCTTGCACACGTTACATGGTGCACACCTCTCCATTAAACCTGCACTCGTTTTCTCTCTCAGCGCAGTGGCCTCTGTTCACACTTGATTTCACCCGTGTTACAGACTGTGAACTTGCATGGGAAAAAAAAAAAAACCTCAGGTGTGAGTAGTGACTCTGATAAATCATTTACATTTCATTCCTACGCACAAAAACCGCTGATGTACAAGGTGCACTGAACTATGAATCCGCCCTTTACGCATGCCACAAGGAACCCTGCGTGAATGTTGGCTGAATGATTCCTACAACCTTTTCAGGCGCCACTTTGCTCCTGAGCTGGCCGGCCAGAGGCTGGTGCGTCTCATCTACAACGGCGGCCAGCTCCGCGATGACTCGGCGAGCCTTTCCTCGTGCGGACTCAGTGACGGCTGTGTCGTGCACGTGCATGTGTCTACGGCGCCGGTCGTGCAAAACGCTGCCGCCCCGGCGAGCTCCAACGGCGAGGGGGACCTCAACCTGGGCGCCCTCATGTGGCCGCTGTTTGCGGCAATGCTGGGCCTCCTCTGGGTGCTGCACTTCCAGTACCGGGAACTCTTCAACACGTCCACCACCATGGTGCTTGTGGGGATATCGGGGCTCTTCTGCGTGGGACTGTACGGCCAGCACTACCCTCAGTCGCCCTTGCAGGCGGCTGCCACCAATCAGGCACCACCGGGGGGTCGACGGACTGCTCCACCTTCAGGAAGATAGCCCCGGGATGGTGAAGGATGTTGGAGCGAGGCCCTTGAGCACTTAGTGCACCCGTGCTGGTGACTGTGTTTGGCTTGTGACGCGAGAAGTGCAACGCAAGAGACGGTTTAAACGGCACTCCGCCTTTCAAGTGACGCTGTTTTATGGTTGCTGGAACTGTGGCCTTTGGCACTAGTTGACTGGTCTTGGTGTGTCTGAAGGTGTGCCTAGAGAAAATTACGGCGTACTGGGTTTACAGTGCAGTTGTTCCGATTCTATGCAGGGATTTTGTTGTGTAAAAGGTGCGGCGGAAAGACTGCTGTGAAGGAATTGGGCCGAAGGGGTAGATTTGAAGGCGGCTTAGAAGTGCACGTTAGCTAAGCTTTCTGGCACAACTTTTTTTTTCTTCCCAGGTGGTGTTTTATGCCAACCTCCTTTTCAAAACCTCACTCCTCCCCTCCCCCAAAAATTGCGTATTGTTCATAAATGCACTAAATGATTGAAGTGTTCTCTTTCTTTCCCACGTGGCTGTGTTCAAATGTATAAACTGCTAAGAGACCAGATTTAGGGGAAATCCCCAAGGTGGAGTAAGACCAGGTCCAGGATAAGATCCTGGACCAGGACAAATTTTTCTTCAATTGCGAAGTTTCTGAGAAAGCTGTATAGCTTTCCTTTGTAGCCGTAGGGCTGCATTTAGTGGATGTCAAACTTTCCTTCGTGTAAACTGTTCACAGCAAGGTGGTCAATATACTGCTATCTGCAAAGATACAATTTGTAGGTGTAGTCCAACTGGATATATAGGCTATGACTGCAGCACACTGAACATATTATTAGCAGCACGCTTTGAAATTATTCACGTTGTATTAAGCCAGACGTGCTTTAACAATTACTGTTGAGGACATTTCTCAGTCTATTTTTATTCTCCTCTTTGAAAAACCTAAAAAAGAATCTGGTTGCAAGAAACTTGAATCAAAGGGGGAAAAAAAAGTGCTATACACAACTGGTGAGATTGGTGTTGAGGATAGGCACTGAAGGTGGCATACATAGAAAATAAAAGCTCAGTTACAGGATGAGAAATCCACAGCACTCGCAGTATGGCTAATATTTCACCCCGAAAAGTTGAAGGGAGGGGTGAACAATGCAAGAGCCAACAAGTAACTGATTGTCATTACTGATCTACGCAGTTAGATTACGCTGGCTCGACGGCAAGGCTAGAGAGGGCAGACGATCATGTCCCGGCCCCGACCAGTCCCTCGATAGAAAACAGGCTGTAGCACTACGACTATTGCAGACCAATTTGTTTCCAAACCCAGTCCTGTAGCACCAAACGTATCCTGACTTATATGACCAAAAATGTAAATTTTGTTCAGGGTGGGCTACCCTCTCACACATGATGTGGAAGTGCCCGCACATCGCTACGAACCCACAGGAACACGGCACATATTTGCTAAACATACACAACGATGTGCAGTGGGAGGCCGCGCTGCACAGCTCTACCGCTTAAGATCAACAGGCCCTGGTCCGAATAGCAAGAGAGGCAGGCCACTGACTCCCATGGGGTCGGCCGAACCCTTGCAAGAAAGAAGACATAAGACAAGTCTTCTTATTTGGGCCCAATAAAGTCTTGTCTCTCTCTCTCTATCTCGATGCACAAATGCAAAGCAACGCCATTAGACAAACTAGTCATGGGCAGGCATGCTTATTTGGTTTTGAAAAACTGATACATGAGGGCACTGTTGCAAAAAAGAAACAAGATTGACACAATGGATGCTTAAGTGCACTTTCAAGCTTTAATTCTGGACACCATTCTTTCCTTGCCGTTCTGTCCGGTGTAGTTGGACAAGGCGGCGCACAAGTGGTGGGTCTCTACTCCGTGCAACTCCTTTTACAATATCGGTCCCCTCGAACAAAACTATGCTTCCCAAAGGATGCGGGCTTTGAAAGTGAAAGCAGGGCAACAATCAATGATTCGCAGACAGTATATCCTGTGCTGTGCTGAATGCATTCGCGACGAATTCATGGGCGAAGGTAGAGCACAGTGATGCCATCATTCCAGTGCTACACTACTACTATGAACAACTCTCCCATGCAAAGTGGGCTCCTTGCTCTCCCCAGACTGACTTTGGCAATTACAGCTGGTAGTAGTGGCAGCAGCGGGGTGCAGCGTCCATGCCTACATCCTAGGCCTTTGATCTAGAAACTTTCTTGCGCGTTTCACAGAAAAACACGGCAAAGGCATTTGCCTGCAGTCAAGCACGGCCAATGCAATGGGGCTTCACTTTGAGCAAGTACGGGGGTGGATGAGCCATGTATATCACCATTGTAACAAAAAAAAAAATTCACCATAATAGCGACCAACGCTAAACCAAGTGGACATTAATAGAAGTCGTGGCAATTTTTGTGTGGCTTGAAAGCAGGCTGCACGTGAAACGAGCATTCGAAACAAGGAGCTGTTGTGTAGTTTCTTGCCCGAAAATTTCACTAGATTGTCCGTCCTGCCGTGCGGTATAGGCTTGCGCTTCCGGCCAGCAAGGATTGATACAAGATTGATACATTTTGCACTAAGTATGACTAGGCGCGTGTGTAGGGTTTAAAGATAATGCCACACGGCGATTTTGTTTGTAACCAGGTAGATTAAAAAACAATAAAAAGGCTTCACAACAAAACTATGATCCTTTCCGCAGTGAAAGCCAACGGTTTTTGTCTTTCCATGCAGGTAACGTATTCTTGTACTACTGGCTTCTTCAATAAATGGTCCACAATAACGACCTTGACCATCTACTGCTTCCAAATGAACTGTGGCAAAGAAATTACTTGCAAAACACTAAGCAGGTTGTCTCGCTGTCGTTCAACGGCCAAAGGGGCAATTTAAATCGGAATTGGGGCTCGTCCGCACTGGTGACGAGAAAGGCATTCGAAATGCATATGGTGACGTTTGTGCTGACATCGCTTTGGAAGCACTGCACCGCGTCTAGAACACTTTGCCATTATGTCCTATGTCAGCAGTGTAGACGCCTTTAAAGCTGATCACGAGTAAAATTTTTGGTGCCATACAAATCCAAAGAAGTTAGACGACGAGTGGCTAAATAATTACTGAATTTCCCGCTCCACGGGGGTATTATTTCAGTGATATTAGGGTTTGCTTCGCCTCCTGCAGCTGGAGCAGAGCTAAAGCTCACTAATGCAACGCACCGTTTACACAGTTACCTGCAAGTGACTGACACCTTTTAGCCCTGCATTTGCTCAGCAGTGTTGCAAACGAATCGATTCACTGACTTGCAACAGGTGCATTGTGCAAAGCTGCAAAAACGAACTGAAAGGCCTTTTTTTTCCCTCTCTACGCCCGCTATCATTGCGCACAGCCCTACACAGCCTGCACACCTTTTTTTTCCCAAAGTAACGAGAATTAAAAACTTACATAATGCTTTCATCTTCGATGCTGCATTCCAGACTCACTTACACTAGCCTGTAACGTGGCCCCTACAGAACTGCTGCACCCAGCGTGTTCCGACCTCCGCTCAGGCCCTCGGAGGTTCAGAAAAACGTTGAACCTTGCCCTCGCTGCAGAGAAAGCACGAATAAGCCAGCTAGGGCCTGCGAGCAGCCATCGCCCAAGTGAGGAATGGCCTGAGGAGCTGCTGAAAGGCAGAGAGGAAAACCGGGTTGAGGAAGTGGGGGGAGAGAACCAAAAAAAGAGAGGCGCTGCCTCGCAGAAGAGCGGTGGGGGTTCTTCAGAGCCTGAGCTCCTTGTCGGCAGGCAGAGGCTCGAAGTAGGAGTTGACCTTCTCGTCAGTGACTTCTTCCAGGGTGGCCGGCTGCCACTGAGGATTCCCCGTGCGGTCGATGAGCACTGCGGAGGGAGCGAGGAGACGGGCTGAGACTTGCAAGCTGGCTGGAACTCATCTAATATGTGATACATGTCAGCGGTGCGAAAAGGAAGTGACACGAATGTCCCTACTCAGCAAGTAGTGAAGCCGATTGATAAGGCTGTCTACAGCCGGCCGGCTAAAATGCAGAAAAGTACTACTGTATTTGCACGATTCAAAGGCGCTCGCGAACGTAACTTGCAGGTCAGCTTCCTCAGGAAAATTTGGAAAAATCATTCGATGCCGATTCTACTGCACGCTGCCGTGTCAGGAAAAATCGCTTGTGCTTCAAACACTTGCTTGTCCAGCTCCTGCTGGCATTAAAGCTGGCGTGGAGAACATTAAGAGTGCTTAGTTCTGCTTTTCTTTTGTCAGTCACACACTCATGGCTCCGAAACGCCCAGTGCGGATCCCCTTGCTGTCAAGAAGTAAACTATTGCTTGATGGACGCTTCATAGTGGTACCTGTTTTGAGCTGTAACAGCCGAAAGGAGGTGCTAATCGTAGACACAGAAATATGCACAACAAAACAACTGGCTAAGGTATATGCCCATTGACAAATGGCTGAACCAAAATTTATTCACGTGATGTTGGATTGGAGTAACTTTTATTTTTGGAGAAGTTCGGGTCCACGGCGATGCTACTGGTTGCTTCGAAGCCGATTTCTATTTTTAGCCCGACTGTAACTCGCACCAAAATGTAAAGGTTACCTTTAGCAAAAAAAAAAAAGAAAAAAAAAAGGTGCGCATTAGAATCATGCAAAAACAGTAATAGCCCACTAGGTGGTTTTCAAGTTTTTTCAGCAGCACGTTCTTGTACACTTGGCCCCAATTTCTTTGCCTTATTACTCTTATCGCCCTCCTAGCAAAGATGTACGCATGCGTTCATCCTTTCCTGCATCCTGTCTCACGCACTGTTAAAATGCCACACTACTCAAAAGCAAGTGGCTTATCTCCCTGGCTTACTTGGAACAGGCTTGCATGTCATAGACAGCCTTCTGATGATCACTCATGCTGTGAAGAGAAATGCACTGGAATTTTGCACTTAGTACGAACAATGAGGGGCTGCCTTAAACCAACATGTTCGTATCCAGTCCTCACCAGAGAGATCGATCTGGTAAGTCATCGAATAAAATCTCTGGTCTTTCGACAGCCTAACTTCAATGAGGTCTTAAATAAGCAACCACATGCTTTTTCAGGGCCCTTATAATTGCATGGCACCAGTTTCAAAGTACAACGCTCTTGGATGGCCAGCACAAGTGTTTCAGCCAGCAGGACACATTCTTAAGGAGATCTGTTAAGCATTTTGGGACAGAAGCTTTGGAAGCAGAACCAACAATGAATTTCTGAGTGCAGTACCTTTGCTAGACAAAGACAAAGGAGGTCAAAGGCTTCTGTTCCGTTCTGGTGCATCCTTTTCTGGGGTACCGGGGCAGCGACTGACCTGATTTGACTCCCTCGTAGAAGTCAGAGTCCTGCATGAAGCGCTGGGAGAGGCGGAACTCCATCTTCAGGGCGTCTTGCAGAGTCAACCGGGTGCCCTCGTCCAGCTCCCGAAAGGTTATCTTCAGTGACAGCGGCGACTGCGCGGTTTAACAAGAGAGTCAGGTGACTAATCTCCTTGCAAGCACTGCCTAATGAACCCATGCGTTTGCCGCACAAGACCAACGCATATTTTGAGCAAATTAATTCACCCCAACAAACAAAAAAGACCTAAAAACAGAGGTTTTGCAATTCCACTTTGCATGCAGTACTACTTAAGAGGAAATTCGATGTCTGTGGCAGTTTTATCCTGGTGAAGGAGCGAGCTATACTGGAAGATTACAATTAACTCTTTCGCGACAGCACCGTAGTGCATTAACAGCCTTACTTGTAAGTTCCTAGTGACTGGTGAACATCAACAATGTCAACGGTAATCTTCTGCATTGCCAAAATAAAAAGTCAATGAAGAACACCTTCAAATTTTGTCCGAATTGAGAAGGCCACATTCAACTACCACATAGCAAGCTGTGGAAAAAAAAAAGAAAAGGAACGCACCATTTTGCTGAGTGTGGTCAGCTGCTCTTGAGCCCATTCTGAGGTGTCCTTCTTGAGATTTTCAATGATCTTCTCCACGCTTGGTGCGTCAAAGGCAGCGTTGATGCGGCCCATGTACTTCTTGAGACCAAACTCCTTCCGGAAGTCCGCTTCACACTGCAGTTCAAAGTTCAAAATAAGTCCTTTGTGTGTGTTGCGTTCAGAGTGCGAGGTGACACTATTCAGCACTAGCACCATCAGCTTCATCCAATAAGTGCTGCTGTGGGAGTTAGTACATTAAAACGCATGTTAAATGGTGTTGAGCAGTCTTGTACAGACACTTCTCGGCGGGTTATTGAACCGTGGAAAAAAAAGGCGGGGAAAGGGGGGAGGGGGGGGGAGGGAAGGCCCAGCCTGAACCAGAAAGTGTAACAATTCACAAAGCAGATCAAAACATAACACCAATCCGCAAAACATATAACCAGCCAGTTTTTATTGGCGTCCCTCTACGGGACGCGTGAGAACATAGTGTACCAGTGCCAAAGCTCACACAATTCTCCCTACAACACAAAGAAATGTGGAAGCTTTTAACCCAACCATTCAGAGCCTGCTGCAAACTATGGGAATGTCAGAAATGTGTGACAAATACCCTAAACAGCACATGGTTTTCTACGCATAGCGCAAGTTTTGTTGCGTCTGTACCAGCAATCGGGAAAACTCCCTTCCCTTTGGTACGCAGTCCGCATGCAAAGGTCACACCAAAAAAACAGTTCCCTGGACACTAAGGTCAACACTTTCCAGCCAGTTATGCCCTCTCGCCTCACTCCCATCCAAACCAGCGAAGTCTTGGGAACACTAGTGAGTTGTAAAAAAAATGTTAGCAGATTAGTGCTCATACTGCAACGACACTGCAACAACACTTCAATAGCGCAATTATGTGATGGGGCTATCACATAGCAGGATTAATTGTATGACACCGAAGCCTCGCCTAGTGTGCCGCTGCAAATATAGCCAGCCACCTTTCTGCCCAGACACATTGGGGAGGCTTATCTTTGTCCACTGCAAATCCCCCTCTGCAGGCATTAAAAGAAACTGCGAGCCTTGTTCCAGTTCACTCAATCCACTTGCTTGGTCTTGATTGATTGATTGTGGGGTTTAACGCACCGACGCAATGCAGGCGATGAGGCGTGCCGTAGTGGAGGGCTCCGGATTAATTTTGACCACCTGGGGATCTTTAACGTGCGCCGAAATCTCGTACACACGGGCATTTTTGCTTTTCGTCTCCATCAGAAAAGCGACCGCCGCGGCCGGGAATCGAACCCGCGACCTCGTGCTCAGCAGCGACTTGCTTGGTCTAAAACGCACTGCCTATTCTGTGGACCAGACCACAAAATAATGTTTAGATTTATTCTGTGGTCCACACCCACCACAGGGTTATGTTCCGTTTTGAGTTACTGCTAAAAGGGCTTCAGGAGTGCAGTGGTAGAGTCTTTTGTATTGGTGCTAACACCCTAGGTTCAAGTCCTAGCAGTTGTGTAGTTTTTTCTTTAAGTAAATTTTTTGCTGTTATTTGTTATCTTAAGCCAATTCTAACCATTCTTTATGCAAATAAGCAGGTATTTGTATCTTTCAGGTTGCTTTAGACGAATAAGGATCAACTATACCATGGTACAGTCCACAGATTGGACCTGAACATTGCCCTGTGATCTGGTCCACAGAATAATGCTTCACATTATACTCTGTTCATGATCATCATCACCAACTGGTCCACAGATTAGGCACTCCCTGGTCAAAACCTCATTGTCTTTGACCAATTTGCCTGAGTGGATATGCAATCACGCACTGCAACCGACATACCTGCCTTTAGAAAACTTCACGGGCTTCATGCATGCTTCTGGGCAAGCCAGGATCAGAACGATTTGCAGAAGTACAATCACTTTTAGGGGCGAAGCTCCTTAAGGCGTGGGTCTGTCCATCCTCGACGTATGTATGTAGCCACCTCTAGTTTAGTTCTTGGATTGTTTACTAGATGGCGGTACTTGTATATGATGAAAAGATGCGCTTGGATTGTTTACTAGATGGCGTGGCTACCTCTAGTTTAGTTCTTGGATTGTTTACTAGATGGCGGGGAGCGTTGTAATAAAATCCGTTTGCTGTTGGCGCGCGCTTGGAGTCGCCCGATGGATAAGGCTGCAGATGTGCGAGCCCGCGAGGCAGAAGCGCTCCGTGAAGCTGCGCGACGCCGCCGCCAAGATCCTGCCGTACGAGAGCGGGAGGCCGAAGCGTGTCGTCTGGCTGCGCGACGACGCCGCCAAGATCCCAGCGTTCGAGAACGAGAGGCCCAAGCGTCACGGCAACGGCGCGAGGACCCTGCCGTACGCGAAGCGGCACGGCTGCGGCGCGAAGAGGATCTCCAAAACGTCAGAGAACGGGAAGCGGCGAGAAAGCGCGCATATCGGCAGGCAGACCCCGATGCAGTGAGAGCTCGTGAGGCGTCTGCAAAACGCATCAGGCGAGCTCAGCCCCAAGGTGCCGACGCGCGGTTTAAGCGAGACTTTCTAGACGTTACGTTCGGACACAGATGTAGTGGGCGAACTTTCACTGAAGAGTAACGGTTTTACCGATGATTTCCCCTCAGGAGCTTCGCCCACTCATCATCATTCACCCCGTGGATATGCTGTGAATTTTTTTCGTTATTGAATTTTTTGCTGGAGTATCAGGATGGGGTCTTTGACAGTTGGCACATTTGAACACTTGGGTTTTTTGCTGTTTCCTGGGGGGAGGTCGCGGTATTCACAGTGTGCGCATGTTACTTTCCCACGACAGCTGTAGATGCAACAGACATAGCGTTGGCACTTAGCACATCTGCATGTATTTGGGATGTGTCGGTAGCACGTTTTCTTGACACTTTCTGCATTGCAGGCGCCGTTTGCAATCGGGCGCGGTGCCACCATTGTTGGATCTATGGGCTATCTTGGCCGAGAATAAAAGCAGCGGCCACAAAGGCTCGTGTCCACTACAAGAGTAACTTCAAGCGTAAAGTTAATCCTTGTGGAATTGGAAAATGGTGAAGTGTGGCTTAACCGCGGAAATGGCCAATTGGGTGGTGGAAGCTTGGCTAGGGATTCCATCAACAGTAGTTGGGAAGGCATTCAACAAATGCGGAATTTGTAACCCCATGTACAGCGCTGGAAACAAAATGCTGTGGTCGGAGAGTGAACCGGAGCTCTCCTTCTGAATGAAGTTCACTGAATGAGCAGCTTGTTGCCACTTGAAAATACGAAAAAGTTTGCACATTTCTTTTCCTTTGGCTGGAATCACATGCATGTCATGTTAGAAGCGGGGCAAGCAATTTTGTTTTCTATTTTTTTCCACTTACAGAAATCAGGGCACATTGTACTCTGGTAGCTACTAGGTCTGCCCAAGGCCTGTTCTAGACATAAGTAAACTGTCCCCCACCCCTCTCCCCCTCTCTCTCTCTAGCCCTAGCCCTAGCGTCCCTGTATTTAAAAAATAAGCTCTTTACCTGGTCTTGATGCTTGATAAGTATCTTGTCGATGTCGGAAATGTTCGGTGATGACAGTCGTATGAGGTCACTTTCGATTGACTCGATCTGTTTGGGAGGAAATCAAACGGCAATCAATCACCACAAAACTACCAGATGCATAGGGATGCACAAGGTGATAAGCTCGCAATTTATGCTGTTAATACAATAATAAAAAGTGCCTTTGCTGCCATTCCAATTCCAGCCACACTGACTCATGCAGCAAAGCATAAGTGGGTAAATTCTACCATCCTAACACGTAGCAACAGAAGCTTGAAGCCAACTGTGCGGCAGTGAATAGCTGTGGTGGCTTCGGAGCTTTTTTTATCATTTACAAACGCTGCCAGAAAAGAAGTACTTCCTACTAATTTTGCCACCAATTCATTGCTTAATGCCCTTCATGAAGCCATCTCTCTTTGAATTTAGGATTGATTAATGTGCTAAGTTTGGTCGCACAAAGATATTAAACAATGAAATGACCTGTTCCACGAGCAAAACAATAATGTTGGTGAAGGAGTGATTCAATGCACATGCCTGGAGAATATAAAGACCAACCCTGGAGGCATAAAAAAAGGCAGGACGGGAAGAGGGGGATGTGCGGAGATATTGATAGCCCAAGTCGCTATCAAGCAGCAAAAATGTTGGAACATGAGCATTTTAGAACGAAGTGGAGGGGAAATGCAAGAGAAATGCAAGATGGAAGTGCGCAGAGGCCAGAGAACGAGCAGGGCACGAGGAGTGCGACCCCTCACCCTTTGTGAGGAGGCAAAATGCGTGGCAATGCGACCCTTCAGGACGTCCCAGCCAATGAGGCGATGCCCAGTCAAGCCCAGGTAGAGGCCCAGCTTTCCCGGTAGCCGGGGCAGCACATAGCTGCCCCCGACGTCGGGGAAAAAGCCTGCACACGTTAAGACACACTCAGAGAAGAGCTCACAAAAGATCTGCACTTTGAACACTTGTGCCAACTTGAGAAAGAGCCCAAATTATTCAGGCACTGACTGCACAGAATTCCAAGAAACAAAGGGCCCAACTCACGAGTTAACTGCAAACTCTCCCTCTTTAAAAAGGGAATTAAAACAACAATCACCGATGCCATTTTTAAAGAGTTTGCGTCTTCACTTTTCAGAATGAACAAGTTAAAGCAGAACATGCTGCCACAGACAAGTGACCCAGTGCACCGTACTAAGAGACGAGCACCGTGTCCGAACAGAAAAGTGGTGCACTGTGGACCACTACTTCCTTCTGAATACAAATGAAGCAACACTATATCGATAATAGGGCAATACAGAAGGCAGCTCGGGTGCGAAAGGACGCATGTTATTACAAATGTGCTACAGTGGTAGCTTAATTACAAGGTACTAATACACAAAGGTGAACTACAAAAAGGAACTGGAGATTAATAAGAATTCTCTGTGAGCTCAAGGAAAGCAAAAATTTGTCACTACCAAATACAGGATCAACACTCTACATGACAACTAATTCATTCAGCTATTCTTTACAGCCTAGACCACTCTATTGATGTGCAGTCGGCTCAAAACTAAAACCAACTTGAGTGGCTTTTTTTTTTAATGACAAGTATGCCACAAAACATTACTCAGTTGAATTGTCGGCAATAATGGGCCTCGAAGCAGAGTAAAATAAACAAATAAATAAAACACCCAGCTCTCACCTATTGCAGTCTCTGGCATCGCAAACACCGTTCTTTCTGTTGCCACACGAAAGGTTCCATGAACTGAGAGGCCCACACCCTGGGATAGAAGACACAATATTCGCTTTCCTTACATCATTTACAAATTCTGTATCGCACATCCTTCATAGCCTGCGCTGTCAAACTGAGCTCACTACAAAATGCAGAATATTTGCTCATTCCCCTTTAACTACCCTTCCCAAAGCCAAGCAGAACTCAAGGTAGGAATCACTTCTCAAAATGAAAAGAAACAACTACCTGGGCAATGTAGCTTTTTACCTTGTCGTTACAATGACTGTATTGGATTTCGAAAGTGGAGAACATGATGATCCTGGCATTTACCGGTCCATATCGATCTTAAGCATTTTAAAGGGACACTAAACGCTGAATAAAATTCAGTTCCAACTGAAATATAATACATTTCGTAGCTATCTAGCTATCTAAAATATATATTAAACGTTCGCTTTGTCCAGATCTTTGTCTTGAGTGTCCTTGCATACAGAGGAAGCCTACAGCAGACTTTTTACAAGACTTAAAATTTGGTGTGTCAACCCCTTTAATGACCTTCGTTTGCATCTAACAACAACCAAAGTCATAATGCCTGCCAATGATGCTGCACCAGAAGGAAGAGTGCACTATAAAACAACAAGTTGCTGCACTTGCCAAACGGGCTAAGAGGAAATAAATCCCCACTAAGCAGCCCTAAAATAAAGTACATCCTTTCTCGTTCACCCCATGTAGTGATCGTGACAAAAAATTTGCTTCAACAATTCCTTGCACGGAATTATCTATAAGTACTTAGAGTTGACCTTGCACTGTAAGCTGAGTTGGATATTGCACACCACGATGATATCCTCCAAGCTTGCATCATCGTGTTTTGCCCTTTTCTGAAGTAGAACGCACTGTAATTATACAGTTCAGCATTGCATGGGATTCATCTGTCAGTTTATATAGAATTGCACAGTTTCACTGCCTCAGTCTGCACTGTATAAATTCATTCTTGCTTGAATTCCCCTGTATTGTTCACTGCTGCGTTCTGTCACGACAGGCCACATAAAAGGCCTACCTAGTGCGAACTTTTACCAACCAAAAAACACATGCATTCTAAAGATACGGAGACACACGCCAGCAGTACTCACCCCACCCATGGTGACACCATCCAAGAGAGCAACGTAGGGTACCGTCAAACTGGCTGCAAGAACGGACCAGGAAGGAGCACAAAATTAGAGAGCCCCAGATTCCAGGAAGTTCAAGCTTTGGAGTTTATTGCCTGTCCACTACAATCGGATAAGTGGTGAGCTATGGATTAATCTAGACCACGGGGAGCTCTTCGACACATGCCCAACGCGGTGCAACAAGCTTGAAGAATTGATTTTTATACCGAGGAATACAACAATGCCCAGCTCCAAGCAAAAGTCTGTCAATTTGTACATACATCTACAAGTCACGGCATTCCCACCCCAATTGTCATTACCACCATCATCATGACATGCTTCTCACTAGCCTTAAACTGCTGAGTGGAAGAACAATGCCACTCCTCAATTGAAACAGTGGCTAAGCGCTCTGTTTCTCAGTAACACGAGGAAGGGGTGGAAGAATGGAAATCCAACTCCTTAAGATGGCAGTCAGTGATGGGCAGGTAGCTAAGGGTGCATTGTGTGTCACTCCACTTAGTATGGATGAATGTGCCTTGCCATACGTATCAATGCAGTGAACACCTGCAACCACACTACGTTCCTAGTAATTCTTTCAAATGAGAAATTAATGCTAAACTTTTTCGCTCTCTGTACTCCAAAGTGGATTCAGAGGAGAGAGAGCATTTAGCATGAACCTTTCCATCGTGACTGTACTTCGCAAGCTTCATTTAAAAAAAATCAAGCATGAAAAAGCACTTATTTGTAACTAGACAGTTTCAGCAAAAACAACTAAGTTGTAGCCAGTCAAAAAGAAAAAAAGAAAGAAAATGGCATCCCAAAAATTTGTTTACAACCGTACCCAATTTTTATTTTTAAATTCTGGCATTACCTGGCCACGGAAGCGCCTGGCTTTTGCAATGAACTCGAGTAGAGTGCATGGCTACAGAGTAATTTGGAATGCCTGGGGCTGCTTAGAATTCTCTGAAATTTGATGGCTGCTGGCGTTCTTACATTTTGCCTCCTCAGAAAAAAAAAATGGCCATAATGACCGAGCAAGACGTTTTCCCTAATGTCAACACCTTTTTTAGATGTGTGGTAAACCAGACGTCTTCACTAAATCGACCAGATTTAGGGGAAATCCCCAAGGTGGGGTAAGTTTCTGTGAAGAAAAATATGACATCCACCTCAATGCAGCTGTATGGCTGCATTAAAATGGATGTCAAAAAAAAAAAAGAATTGTGGTTCATTCCTCTGTCATAGGAATTGGTAAAACACGAAAGTGAAATGTGCAGTGAAATCTGCAGCTGAGTATGATTTGCGGGTCTGCGCTGTCTTGTGGGTGTGTTTGGTGAGCAATGTCCTGCTGGCGGGTCGCTTCGGCAAAGGTGTACTGGCATCATTTCCATGATGGATATGACGTCAATGAAACCTTGGTGTATACCGACATAAAATGCTCTCGTGTTAAAATATAAAACCCGGAAATGAACACCCCAAGCATAACGTACTCTTTGGTTCTAAAGGTTGCTTCCCTACAAGAGGACCCTGTGTGCAGGGGTGCACCCTTTCCAGGCCACTTGCTTCGTTGCACTGGCGTCACTTCCATGACCGATATGACGTCACTCAAATGTTTGTGTATCCCGAAATAAAACACTCTCGTGTAAAAAAAAAAGTTCATAAAGCAGCTACTTTTCACCTCCAAACGTGTAAAAAAAAAAAAAAAAAAAAGAGCAACAGAAATCTGGCAGACTCATAGTTCATACAATTCCATGTACATAGGTAAACATTCATCAGAGACCTCCAACAAACTTCGCAAGTTCTCACTCAAGAGTTGCGACATCATATATCGGAGTAGAACAGACGGTGGCAGTACCACCCAAGCTCCAAGATATTTTTTTATCCGTTGTTCTTTTCCAATAGAATAGTTTCATTCAAGTACAGCATGATCGTTAACCTTGCTCATTCATCCTGTCAGTAAAATGAGGGGACAAGTTCTAGAGGAGTTTTTTTTCTTTTTTTTAGATGGCGAGCTCATAGTGTAAAATGAAATGCCAGAGAATACAGCCCTAAGTTATCCACATTATTTGAACATTGTGGACATTATGTGGCCATGGAAGAAAACTCGAGATCACTGGAACTCCTGGTTTCACACAAGGTGTACTGATAGCCGGGTGACTAAGACCACTCTTCATAAAAGAATCAATATGTTGCACTGCAATTTAGAAAAAGTACGAATATCCAGCAGGAGGCTTATTATGCAACATACCTAGGGTCCTTAGTTCATGGGTAAAGCCTGCTATTGGTCAATAGGATTTCCATTAACCCACACCAATCGGAGAACCAAGCACTCATTTACCAATCAGGTTGTTGAGGCGGTATTCTTCACGGAAGAAAGCATCCCTAAGCTCAGACTCTTTGCCCTGCGTCAATGCGATGGCCTTGACGTCGCCGCCAGCACAAAACGCTTTTGATCCCGCGGCAGCCTTGATAATGACCATCTTCAGATCGGGGTCTGTGTCCCATTTCTGCATCGAAAAGTGTGAAAAAAAAAAAAAAAAAAAAAAAAACAATAAGCATGCAAAATAGCATAACACCCTACACATGTGCACACGTGCCACATTCTTCAACATTCTTTGAAAATCGTGTGGATATTTTGGACGTGGTCAGATGGCTAGTGTTTAAGTCGGCATGCCTGTCGATTTTGACAGCAGCATTTATAAGGCTGCGAAAATATGAGGAAGCGTGTCGACCTCAGAAAGCAGTCGAAGTTTGGGAACTTTGAGACTGGGAGGGAAAAAATAGGCGTTTCCACCTCTTCAATGTTTCTCACAGCGGAACTGTTCAAGCTCAAGTTCCAGTAGTGCTGGGCATCACTCAAAAATTAGCGCAGAAAAGTGTAGCGGTGGAAAATGCTAGGCCAAGAAGTGTGCGGGGAAGTGGCAAGGAGGCAAGGAGCCAACGAGCAGGTGTGCGGGGAGTGCACATCGCTGCACAGATGTTCGGTTGGGAGGCGCGCTTCAGGAATTAGCAGCGCCTAGCGATGACGCAAGCTCAGACGGGTAGGTGTTCCCCTAGTTGAGAGAGATGGCATGCTCTCAGCAGCATCAGTGTCCGATCTACCGATAAGATGGGCAGACCTAAGAAAGTGCTCTCTCCTGAGGAATAAGCAGAGCTTCGGGGAAGGAAATGGGAAGCCGATCGCGAGCGTGTCAAGTGGTGTCAAGAAGATCCTGAATTCTGGGTGGGGCTTGACAAAGGTAGAAAGCAAAGGAGGGCTGAAGATCCCGAGTTGCGGGCCAGTAAAGTAGCTGCCAATTGACGCGGCCCACCACAAAGACTTAAGACTGGCAGCCCAGCAGTGAAGAGATTCCGATCCCAGCTTGCAAGTCTGGCAAAGCTATAGAAAAAGCCAAGTTAAAGCTACTGAAGACCAGCTCTGCTGTTTTCTGTCTTCACATCTCAATTGCTAAGGTTGCCTTATTTCTTTTTGGAATAGATATCAAGAAAACGGATGTCAATGTCAGCGGAGTATAACGATAAACTAGAGTATAAACTAGACATTTTTCTTACAAAGTAGGATGCACTGTGCTTGAGCGCTTGCAGAATAGAAGAGAGATAAAACAGAAAACAAAGATTACAAAACCACATTACAAAGAATGACTGCCAAGTCTCCACAGCACAACTACAAGAATTTCCACTTGTCTAGCACTGACCAGTATTGTATATGCATAGTTCACAATAACCAAATAACTTTATTGCAAAAATATTGGCGGCACATTTAAACAATTTCTCATGGTCACCCTTCAGAAGAACTTCTTTCTTGAAGAAAACCGAAAAGCCCACTTTTTTTTGTAAAGGACCACCAAATGCAGGAACAAAAAAAAAATTACCTTCAGAACGGGGTAAATCTGGCGGATCATGTCCAGAGACAGCGCATTGAGAGCCTTGGGTCTGTTCAAGGTGATGACACCCTTGTTGCCGACTTTCTCCACTATGACGTCTCCCGATTCCGTTGACATTGCCCTCTACAAGGACCAAGAAAAACATCTCACACGCTGAAATACGCATATATGCATAAACAAAAGCTTGATCCTGCATGACATTCACAACCGACTGTAAGAAGCACTTAATTTAATACATTGTAGCACTTAAGAAAGAAAATAAAACAATCTAGATGTCTACACAGTAAAACCTTGTTACCACATACCCATTATGCTACAAATAGTAGTAACGTTGAGCTATGAAGAGAGCACTTTAAGCTTTGTTGCAACTCACTGAGCAGTACTACTGCTTTTGCTTGCGGTTTTGTTTTGCCTCCCAGTAGGTATTGGTACGAAAGGACCAGGAAGAGGACTTGGCACTTCGCTTTATCTAAAAGCTCAAGCAGTCATAGCTCACCACAATTTTGTTAGGCGGTAAATGGTGCTTCCTATACAGAGGAATCTACATTTGAAACAACAGAGTTCAAATTACCTGTTCACTTCCCATTAATAAATTAAAATTTCCCCTGCAACGTACCGAAAGAGGGCAGACAAAATGGACGGTCAGTGTGCTGAGTGCATGCGAGGGGACGCAGTCTGGTAAGAATCAAAGAGACAAGCTATGTGGTTTAGTAAAACCTAGTGGGTGTTTAATCTCTGTTATGGTGTAGTTGCGGGTACTTTGCTTGCTTCAGAAGGTACACCTCGCACTCAAGTTTACATTCGTTAGAATTGGACAACTACAGCCCATCTTTAGTCACGATGCTCTAATCAGAAAACAAGCAATCAATATTTCTGTTATTCCCCGCAATTTCAACATCGTACCGCCAGCCTACAGTTAGTGTCAATGTGTTCAAAGAGCCAAACATACGGCGTAATGTCATCGAGCTGATCCTTTCAAATTAGCAGTTGCCTTTAACAGCACATGCCAATTCATACAGGCCGGCCAGATGACACCATCCTGCAACACTATTCAGCAAGTTCCAAAAATGCCTCCAGACGTCGCAACCATAGTTAAGCTTTTCCAGATATCTGACCACATTGAGTGCAGTTTGCACTAACCTTAGTCAATTTGCTATACTCCAAACGCAATCTTTTGATTAAAGCAGCCTTTGTGGTCCCTTTAGCCAATTTTTATTAAACTATATCGACAATGTACAATTATGGAGACGACCCAAAGGTTCATGCAGGCATTCTAATGAGAAGAACCAGCCTAACGTGCTTTTCAACAATGACACCGAACGTTTAGTGCATTTGCTCTCCTCAGCCATGCGGGTTTCTCTAACTTAAGAGGGCACTGAAGCTCCTACAGGCAGCAATGCCACACCCCAGAGGGGAGTGTCCTTAACTTTGGAGGAAAAGCTCACTGAAAGTCTCAGCACCACTAAAATAAGAGTTGTTGGAGCTCCACATACCACAGAATGAGTGCTTAAGCACGCTGGTCCTCTTAGGCACCTAGAAAAAGCAAGAGCATCGTAGATTTTATCAATTTACCGTGTAACTAGGACTAAAAACAACGTGCATGTCATCGTGCATTTTTAAAAGTCTTTTTTTATTTTTTTTCCTCAGTGTCCTAACATGGCACACGCACAATATTTTCGGTTTACAAAAGCGAATGATCTAGGACAGTGCAGTCAGCAGTAACACACAAAAATATCGCCACGGCTAGCAGTCACCGGAATTCGGCGCGTACGCAGGTGTCCAGCTGCACACGCAAGCAGGAACTGATCGCGGCCTCATATCGTATTCCAACGCCGCACCGCACTTCGACCGACCATTCCCTAGATGCCGCTACAAATAAGGGATGCACGTTGAAGGTCGAAACATTGTCCAGCGTTGCAATTTAGAGTTATTTAAAGCCGGACTGCGCATTCACTGCAACAAATGCTAATTATTACACACAATCTTATACTAACCTTTCTTCCCTCCACATTTTATTTTATTTTATTTCTTACGGGGGAAAAATGTCGTTTGCATTCAGCATCCGCCAAACTTGTACAGAGACTTGTAGCGCTCTTGCGGACATTTCTGTCCAGTCTCAAGGGCTTACAATCGAAGGTTTATTGAAAGTCAGCACGCAAGAATGTAACGCAATGCGGAATGTAACACGTGATGCGATGTTGTCGCATATGCACCGGTCACGAGAATCGTTGGCAGGCTCAGTTTGTGGCACTATCCGTTCGCCGTAATGGTAATGGAGACAAAGACGCTGTTTACCTTTTTGCAAGACCTAAAACAGTCGTCCGCATCACCTTCGGGATCGTCATTTTGGAAAGCACGCTCAAGATCCGCTCGCTCCTCTCGAAAACTCGACGCTTTCGCAGGCCCCCGCGTCGTCCACGTAGCGTCGCACGGACTTGAGTTTACAAGGGCAGCCTTCTATTTTCTTCTGCCACCAGTCAGCACGCCCATATGAGTTTTATTTACAAGTAAAGCCACACACAAACTCATAACCTTTTCAACACCTCTGGCCAGCGCCTCCGTTAGCTTTTCACTGCCTGCCGCGTCACGCAGATTCCCACTTGTTTCCTAGGTCGGCCTGTTCCTCCTAGTTGGCGTGCGGCGGCGCTAGCTTATTTTACCTTCCACACACAAAAAAGAGACTTTCGGATTCTGGTAGAGGAAAAGCAAAGTGTGCGAACAAATTTAACTTTAATCTGCTGCTAATGGAAGCCCTAGGATTAGAAGGGCATTAGCTTAATGCCGTGGTGAAATAATCACCACCGTGATTTCATTTCAAGTCGCGAAATGATGTCACTCTTATGTCACGAACAACAAGGGAAGGAATAGTATATCTGATTTGCAATTGTTTTGCAATATATTTTTATTGCAGTGGAGACAGGCTTCATAGTTGGCGTGGCTGGAATTTTGTGTTGCAGCCTATGGTTGCAGCCCTTGCACAGAAAATGAGGCGAACGATACCCACCTAACTACAGGGTTAATAAGGTGGCGCCCTAAGTGAGCACTAAAGAGATTGGTCGCTGGTTCGACGCTGATCGGGCAGGCATATAGAAATAAAGGAGGCACCGCCCTGATCTGCAGTTTTTGGTACCTGCTAGCGAGGCTAGACGACCTATTGCAGTTTCGGATTGTGTATTCTAACGTTGCGAGTTCGCAGTTTTGCAATAAAACTTGTCTTTAAATGTGCAATACGCAGTGTGAAAATTACGAGATAGACTCATTTAAAAACACTATTGTCATCTAGTAAAGCTCTGATTCTAGTTCACTCTAGTTCAAAGCACGATGACTCGGATGCTGTACTGATGATACTACCAATACTACCAGGTACAACCAGCGAACTTCTCTGAACACGCTGCAAACACTGGTGCGTAAACATTGATGGCGGCTTTTAGCGCATCGCAAACTGTGCACGACCGTGTGGCTTTATGTTTGCTGGTGATTTCATTAGTTTCTGTGTTATGGGTTGAATCCACGTTTCTTTACACACGCGCCCACCACCAAGTGAACTGAGTTGGGCTCGAAGACATACGCATGTGAGGAAGGAGCTGCGCCCAATGTGATCAGCATCGGAGCAAATAGTTCGGCTGTTCTGTAAAAGAACCGTGCTTGAATATAAAAAAAAAATGTCGGATTTAGAGCACTTCAGGTCTGAGTGGCTGCACGAACTGAAAGGACATGTTACGCAAAGGTCAGCTGCGAATAAACGACACGCAGAAAGTGAACCTGCAGAAAGTGAAACCATCGAAGCACCTGATAACGAATATGGGCCACTTGTGACTTGCACGAACTTTGGCGACTTGGATGCGCACACCGCCAAACGAACCGAAAAACGGCGGCTGGTGAAGCTCGAGTCGAACACGAATAGTCAGGAGAACCCTCGAGCCTTCGACATCGCTGATCGCTTGCTGCAGGGCGAGATTCTGACAAATGGCGACCTGTTCCGCAAGCCCGGAGAGCTGTGTCCACCTGGGAGTAGCAAAACGGCAGTGGAATGTGCGGAAGTGCCTGCAGTGAAGGACTGCCCATCGTTGCTGGATATGTTCATCAGTGATTTGGTAAAACGAGTTTCCTCTGTTATGTGGGCCTGCGTCTACATGCCGAGAGTTGTTCAAGAATGTTTCACAGCGTACCGTACCTGTCCCGATGCCTTCAATACTAGCTCCTTAGTGGCGGCGTGCATTGTATTGACATCTAGAAAAGATATCATAGGAGAGGGAAAAGGAAGGAGCGTATTATCGGTACTATCAGCACTGTAGCTATGTATGATCCCTACCCTGGCAAATACAAAGCAATAAATCTGGCCTGGTGATGCTAGTAGCTTTCAATAAACTGTGGTGCATGCGCGAGGCGCGCAAGGCCACCTTTTTGTTGTCGGCATATTTGCTCTTTGAGATAATGTGATAACTTATGAGATAACGCGTTGTACTGTGGCCACAATAGGCTGCCCTGACAGAGGATATCTAGATTCGGCAAGGTCCTCGGAGGCGTTGCCAAATCACCCCCCTACCCGGTGGGTAAAATCAAGAGAGACTGATCAGTTGCAGTTGTGAAACGACACCAGCGAGGATTGCTGTACTGGATGGGAACAGTCTGTCTTGATTTTACCCAACCGGCCAAACCGCTTCCGCTCACTGATAGGCCAGCGTCACTGTTAATTATTGATTGTGACGCTGGCTAGTCAGTGAGCGGAAGCGGTTTGGCCGGTTAGGTAAAATCAAGACAGACTGCTCCCATCCAGTACAGCAATCCTCGCTGGTGTCGTTTCGCAACTGCAACTGATCAGTCTCTCTTGATTTTACCTAACCGGCCAAACCGCTTCCGCTCACTGACTGGCCAGCGTCACTGTTAATAATTGATAGTGACGCTGGCTAGTCAGTGAGCGGAAGCGGTTTGGGCGGTTGAGTAAAAATCTAAACAGACTGCTCCTATACAGTACACCAATCCTCGCTGGTGTTGTTTCGCAACTGCATCTGATCAGTCTGTCTTGATTTTACCCAGCCGGGTAGGGGGGTGATTTGGCGACGCCTCCGAGGACCTTGCCCTAGATTCTCTTGCGGGAACAGTCAGAGTGACGTAAATAGAATAGCAACAAACAGCAAAAATAAGCTTTTTTTTCCTCTGAGGTAATAGAAACTGACCGGAATTTGTTTGTTCTTTGCAGAATGAGATTGACCAGATTCCTTTCTTCGATGTTTGTCTTCCGCGTGAAGTGGCCATCAATATATTTAGGCATCTGGACATAATTGACCTCTGCAGATGTGCCCAGGTGAAACATATTTGTTAAAAAAGTATGTGTACATGTTTTGCATGCAACAGTAAACTACCATTCCAGACAAAAATTGGCACTTAAAATGAGAAGCCAGGAAAATTTTATGGATGGGAACAATGTAAAGCATGTGTTTAAAGTAGTAGCTGGCAAAAGCATCTAGCTGGGAAGACGTCTGTCAACTTAAGTTTCGGTTAGGTCACTGAGGGCAGCGAATCATGTTGCTTGTTCCTCTCTTGTGCCACTTTTGTTGGTGACACAATGTATGTTCCTTATGTTCACACTTTTGGGTGCCCCATTAGGTGGAAAATGCTTGAAGTAAAAACTGTCATCACAAAGAAAAAAGCTCTGCACTACAACAAAAAAATCACTTTGTCTTGCTTCTTACCTATAGCCACTGAATAGGGAAGTCAGGATTGTATTTTTTCAAATCCTGGACTTTCTCAAGATTTAATGGTACCAAATAGTCTCCGTAAATCTCCGTGAAATTCTCCGTAAATCTGCCAACCGTTTGGAAATTTCAGAGTAAGTTGTCTCTGCTTCGCCGTAATGTCTGTCACGAGCCAATTAGAGACGACTTGTTCCAGGATAATGAGCATCTGACAAATTCTTGGATTTCGGGGCGAGATCAGAAAAGAAACCATGAACACCCACGGTCAACCCAGGAATGATAGTTGGGGAGGCCTTTTTATGCTTTTGCTTATATACATCTGCAGAAGTTAGCATAGTCAAAGCTTGTGGTGGTGTACCTGTTGCTGTTAGGGCTGAGTTTTAATTCTGTCGTGAGTAGTAGTAACAGTTCAGAACATTTGTGTACGGTGCTGTCTAAATGCAATCATTCTCTCAAAAGGTCAGTCGCAGTTGGAAAAGTATAGCAGACGACGAGCTGCTGTGGCACCAACACTGCTGTCAGATGGGATATGCAGACGACATGGTAATAGCAGAAAGGTCTGGCTGGAAAGCCTACCTCAAGGAGCAAGTGCAGAGGGAGCAGGTTCTTCGTCATAACTGGAAGGTGTGTGTCTGTTACTTCTTATTCTAATAAATTATGAACATGCGTCATGGTTGAACCGGTGATCGAGACCTGTTCTGGGACCAAATTTTTCTATCCCCTTTGTTAAAATGTAGAATCGCGTGTTGCCACAAGTTGGGTACCAAAGGTGCTTTATTTTGTATCGCTCTTCTTTTGAGCTTTGCCAGCTTAAGGTAATGAAAACAGGAAGCAGCATCTACAGCAAAAGCAAGGCACTACTATGAAATACAACTGGAACAACACTTCTGCTTATGCTGTCTCATAGTGTGGTTTCAACCATGTAAAATCTATACAAAGCTCGTAGTTAACAAAAATTGACATGTGTCGCAGCAAGTAGGTGATGGCAAGTGCTGAAGATGTTTTCATACTACTAAGATGCTATAGGCAGAGCGTTACATGAAGCAAAATTATTTTTTAAGCTGTTAAGAGAATTCACTTGTCATAACTTGGGTTTATTTTCTTGGGGAAAACTTTTTTCTTTGCCATGATTCAAGCTTTTGGTGCATAAAGAATAGCGACAGAATTTTCGTATTTCAGAATCGGATTGGCCGACTCTATGAGCTTGAGTACTCGAGAGCTGGTGTGCTGTCAGCGGTTGACTCGTCAGAAGATCTGGTTGTCGCAGGGTATGTAACTGAAGTCATCAGCGCGGCACATGAAATTGTGAGCTGTTGAGGCGGTCATTTTGTATCAATGCAGTTTTCTTTTTTGTTTCGAAGAGGTGAGAATTGCACTATAACTTGTTGCAGGCCTGGTTGGTGTCATAAAATCCTTTGGATATTTCCTTCTGTGTACCGTTGAACTGTTGAACAAATTGAGCAAAGTAATTACACAGTTTGATAGAATATGTTGGCAGCTCAATCCAGCTCTGTTTTGGGCGACCAAATTTGTGAAATGAATTCTTTTGAAGGAAATCTTTGTGCGGATACAAACATAGCTAGTAGTAAATTATGCATTAGAAATGCGACTGCAGAATACTCGCCGCGGTGGCTTAGTGGCTAAGGCATTGTGCTGCTGAGCCCAGGGACATGAGTTCGATTCCCAGCTGCGGCGGTCGCTTATCTGATGGAGACAAAAAACGACAACGCCCATGTGTTTGAGATTTCAGCACACATTAAAGGTTTCCAGCTGATCAAAATTAATCCGGAGCCCTCAGCTATGGCGCGCCTCATCGCCTGTGTAGCGTCAGCACGTTAGACCTCATAACCGATCAATCAATCAGTTAGGAAGTTGTTTATTTGCTGAACAATGCTGAATGCCACATTGCTGAAAACCAGAATTTCTGAATGCAGTGCAAGCAGCGAGATGAAGCTTTTGAGCAGTAGTACTGCTTTTTGCTAAATAGTGTAAACAGCTTGTATGTTTCTTGCCTGCAGATACTCGAGTGGTGAAGTGCGTCTGTGGCAGCGAACTGGCTCTGGTGTGCAGTTGCGCACCATTGTCTTAGACCCGGCAATCTGCCTCAACAACTTCAACCATGTCACCTCTGTAGGCCTGTCCAAAAGCTGGGCTGTGATCGCATATGCGGAAGGTACTAACTTCATTAACTTATTGCATTTTATTAATGAAGGGTATACACATTTTTTTTTTTAATCTTCACCAGGAGTGAGGACAAAATTGAAAAAAAAAAAAAAATGCTTTTCTCTCCGGATGTCCTCAAAGGTAACTGTGTAGTAGATTGTGCTTAAAGGGGCCATGCAGACAAAACACAAGTTTGGTTCATTTGAAAGATTGTCTCGTTAGAATCGTATCGACACCACTTCTAACGTAAACTTCGCTGAAATAAGCTACATAATTAGGAAAAAAAGGAATGATCATACGACCCACTAGCTCATTGCCCGCAACAGAACCTATGATGTCATATGTGGCAGCTCTGTGATTGGCTGAGGTCGGCAAAAGCAGACGCAAATTAGGAGGGCTGCAAGCTTGCCAAACGAGCTATTTGAGCTTTCATTTAGGGCACATTCTTTTTGTAGCAGTAAGAATAGTGGGGTGAACAGTGGAAGTTAAAAGAGTACACATAAACGTAGAAGTACCAATGCGTACAGCTGTTGGTACTGCGCGCACTATGCTGTTTTAGCTGCACAGCACTGTGGTGCTTTGGCGTTGTCTCCTCAAGAGAAAATGGTAGCTGGTCCATGCTGGTTTATGGTTTAATTCCTAGCTAGAACCAGCTGGTCCCACCTGGGACCAGCTAGGACACCAGCTGGGAATTTGACCATAAACCGGCTGGGACCAGCTACCATTTTCTCTTGGGTCAGACGACACTGGCCGATTGATGTAAGCGACGGTTTCTTACGTGACCATATTTGTCAAGTGAACGCCATGTTTCACGAAATCATTATTTTCTACCTTAACAAAAACAAGCCAGGTGCAAATACGGTCAAAAACAAAGGCAGAAAACGGCCCGCTGCGGTATGGTGGTGCCATCTAGGTTGACTAACGGTGAACAAGCCTCCCCAGTACATACAACATCATTGCAGACGTCATGAATGCACACAATTTGGTGGGAGAATCAAAATTTTAATTTAAGTTGATTAGTTTGTCAGTGAATATAGCATCGTTTGCTTCTGAACCAGTGCTGGGGGCACCACAAAACACGAAATCTTTCGATTAAAACAAACACATTTTTGTCTGCATGGCCCCTTTAAATCCCTCAAAGCAAGTGTACAGCACTGGAAGTGTCTGTAGTTTCGTCAGCACTGCAGTGATTAAAAGAGAGTGTGAAGTCATTCTTGGAAAACAAATTCGGAAATGTTTAGAGAACTGCAATGCAGCATTTGAGCTACACTGATTGTGCATGCCTTGTTAAGCAGAAATGAATTGTGGTTGAGTCTCTCCTATGGAGTAACCAAATGAGGGTTAAAAAATGGTGCTGTAAATAGTAGTTTTGATCATTATTGTTGCACAATTAGTTCTGTTAACCTTTTTTGTGTTAAGTACACGACAAATCATGTAATTTCTCATGCTCAAATCCAACAACAAGGCATAATGACTGTGCTGTGCTGCGCAGTACTATGTTGTACCTTCTGTGGTCATTAATTTAATGCTCTTTTTGGTGTCTTGCAGGTGAAGTCTGCGTAGCAGATGTCAGCGAGCACTCACCATTAGCGGACGTATGTCGTCAGACAATCGTGCTACCAGGCCCAGCCAAGGTGACGGCGTCGAAGCAGGACAACCATTTCGCAGCCTTTGGAGGAACACACATTGTCCTTGTGGACCCTGTAGGACAACCGCAGTCAGTTCGGCTATCCACCAAGGTGAGTACATCGCACGTAGTCTCTTACTTGGTAAAATTGAGGCAGTTTATGGCGCTCAAGATTTTCGGGAAGGGGGGGCTTTGAGAGGGGTTTATTTCAGTTTCAAAAGAGATGGCTTTATGTATCAAAGGTGCGGGAAGAATGAATAAGAAGACTGTGGACTTTTAACCGCCTCTCCGTAGCAGGTGTGCATCACTAGAGGGTGCTGCCCTGACCTTTCTTCTGCAATGCATCTGTGGGAATTGAAGAACACTGCAGTACTGCACAACATATTTTTTACGTTTGCGTTAGAGGCTCATGGGACTCACCATAATTTTGTTGTGTTTCATTCAAGTGAACATGGAAGTGTGATGTTTTTCGACTGGAATTGCTACTATGCAGTGGTGCAGAACCCTGAGTAACAGTAGTCTTCATCTGTAAAACTTGATGCAACACTGTTGCTCTGGTGCACCTCAGGCTTATAGGGTGTGAGGAAAAAAATTGGGCCCTTCAGAAGTAGAAGAAATGAGCCAGAATATTTTATTAATGCTCGAGCATCACTGACATTTTACTTCGCTGAGTTGGTGGAAAACGCAGGGTCCCAAGAACTGTGTAACCACACACAGTGGTTGAATGGCTGGAAGCTCTCATAAAAATTGTGTGTGGTGGGTGATTCAGTAGATGGTGCACTGTACAGGGTGTTGCGACGATAATTGGAACACCTTAAAAATTTTTCCTGTGCAAACCGCCGCCCGGTTCGCGCTCAAACTTGCCATGAAGGTCGCATTTTGTGGTCTATTTTGTTTGATACCGGGAACAATGATGGTACTTACCTGTGTATTCTGAAAATAAATAAAAACGAATGGGAAAGTGGTGGCTGATTTGGACGTGCGAGCCAGCGCAAGTTGATGTTGGAATGACGGAACCACCTGGGGTATGCAGAGCGAAAGGCATGTTTGGTATTCACGGTAGGAAGGAGCCAAATGGTGCAGCAGACGATCAGAAAATGCACCTAGGAATGAGCTAGCAGACGATCAGAAAACCCGGTTTTCAGGCTCGCGCATCCAAATCAGCCGCCATTTTCCCATAGGCAAAAATAAGTTTTATTTATTTTCAGGATAAACAGGTAAGTACCATGGTTGTTCCCGGTGTCAAACAAAATAGACCACAAAATGCGACCTTCGTGTGAAGTTTGAGCGCGAACAGAGCGTCGGTTCGCTCAGGAAAAATTTTTAAGGTGTTCCAATTATCGTCGCAACACCCTGTATGTGCTTAGCCACTGTGCCTCGTGGGCGACTTGCTACGTGGCATCATGATTTAACAGCGCAGGGAACGAAATGAGGAGCAGAAAGACATGGGACGAGCGCTGACTAACAACTGAATTTTTATTAGGACTGGGAGTTTTATTGGCTGAGAGTTTATTTTTGTTGCTACGTGGCGCAAGCTCGCCTAAAATGGCTTAATTGTACATGAAGCATAGAAATGTTGCAGCAACAATGAAGGCAGCATTCAAGATCATCATCTGTGTCCACACCATCTCATGCGCAGCTGAAACTTGGTCACATGTGGTAGTTCAGCGCTGGATAACTCATGTAAAAAGGTCGCAGTATGGCCAGTTTGTCGTCTTGTATGTTTGACAGCATATACACTCTGCAGCCAAGAACTCAGCAGCACAAAATTAATCGACACAACTAACCATCGTAAAATCGTGACAGAACTCAGCAAGAGGTTATCAAGTGCTGTTCACTGATTATTAAAAAGAAAGTTTAGGCGCCCTAGTAGTTTTTTGTTTTAATCTAGACGAATGCCTGCTGAACCATAAGCCCCCTGCGCCATAAATTAACTGAACCATTAAACTATGCAGCTGCCTGGTGTTATAGTTAGCACAAGCTTTACCAAATGGCTAAAAATTGTTTCCCCAGCTAGGAGTTGCTTCACTCCCAGGAACTACTGTAAATTAGCAGAGCAATATCTTGTCAATGTCTTAGAGGCTGTCATCAAGTTTGAGTGGGCTGTATACGTGCAGAAGTGTGCTAGCATCATTATTAATGGAATTGGGTGTGTTTCCTCTTTGTTGAATACCTCACAGAGAGTTTTCACCTGAAACATTGATTGTTATGAGACCACTGAGCAATTCTGCGTGTGCATGAAAATTTTGGTGATTTTGTGAAAACATCAGCCATTCTTTGACTACATGAGAAACTGATTTTGCTAGTTCATTTACGATATTTTTTACATTCTGAATTATTTTTTGTTTTCATCATTCTCATGTTATTGTTGATGCAATTAAATTTTTTTGTTTTATTTTTCTTCTACTTTCTTTATGAATAGCAGCAGTAGCCTTAGGTGCAGTTGCTGCGTGCAAGACTAAATTCTTGTCTGCGATCTTTTTGGTTGATTTTTTTGACAGGGGAGCACTTGTTACTGCATCACTTGCAAATGCTGTATCAAAGTCATTGAATATTCTCCCAGTTCTATTGGTGAACAAATCTGACCTAACGTGCTGTCAGGCTATCAGGAGAAAGATCCAGACAAGCTGACTTGAATAAAAAATGCTCCCGGTGTAACTGGCGAGTGAAAAAAAGTTGCAATCGAAATTGAAAATTTCAGGTCTCCCATGTGGCGCTGATTCCAAACGGGCATGAACGACAGCAGCCGCCCGTTGTATCAGCAGCAGAAGACGCAGTGCGCCTGCACGCAGGAGAGCGGTTCGAAGCAGATGGTGTCTCGATGCATCACCTGATTGGTGCGACCGTCACCTGCCTGGATGCGTCCCCTGCTGTCATTGCCCTTGGTGTCACGGACAGGTCCGCTGTCAATGTCTTCCAGGTGTGTGGTTTGGACCTGCCATACCATGGCTATCGAACTGGCCCCCATTTAATTTCTTCATCATTCAAACATGAAGTGTGCGCAGATGAAGGGTAAGGTTGGGGGCTGTTGACAGGGGGAGTAAATGACAATATACTGCGCTGAATTCACATTAAAAATTGTAGCATACCTATGCAGTTACACGCAGGTGTTGCGAGCCTGTGCCACTGCCTTTAAGTAATGGGCCGACTCTCCTGTACGCAAACTTTTTATCTGTGTGGATAGACAGCAACTTGCGCATTGACAAATTGCTTGTCGGGGAGAGCAGCATGGTTTGATGGCTGCAGTGATGGATGCTGCACCACTTGTTCCAAGATAAAAATAGTGCTCCATGCTACGCCAAATGGCCATTTTTGTAAAAAAAATTCCACCATTTGCGACAACGTGGAGCTTGAACAAGCCAAGAGAAAGTAAGTATGCCTTGAAACAAGCTTCGTGCAACACACTCGCACACCTCTGCCTGGCAAGCCAATGAAGAGCAATGTAAAGGCACCATTATGCTAAAAACTATATACTATAGGCGAAATCTTCGCAAAATACTACCACTGCTGGTGCAATTTATACGTGTCTACGTTGCTTACAGCACAGATTTAAACCTAACCACAAGTACATAAAAAAAAGTTACGACATTCTTTTAATTAAATATTCTTGTCAGATTGGTTTTTTACAAAAGTAAAGAAAAAGAAACCAGGGTTAAGGAAACACCATTGATGGAAGCTAGATAAAAGTGGAACGAAAACACAAAGTATAAAGATTGTACCTCGTGCTGTCACAGGATGCCAAACAGAGCAAAAACAAAGCATAAAATTGCATTTGGCTGGTTTGAAGTGCACGGACCTGGTCAGCTCTGGCCGGTCTCCAGATAAAAAAAAAAGAAAGAAAGGAAAAAGATGTGAATGTGAAAGAAAGATGCAGTCGGTGAAAATTTCCCACTAAAAAATTTCAGCCTCAAATTTTTTTTATTTCTGACGACTTCTATTCATTCAAACTTTAAAAGCGTTTCCCGGCTTTGACTCAACGTACAAAAGCTTTCTTTTTTGCATGAAGCTCCGTCAGTCTACACATAAAGTTTGCGAGAGAAAGTTTCGTGAACTGTGCCCAGGCAGCCTCAGCAAGTTCATATTTTGTGTGGCAGCCTATTATTGAAACACAGGGACAAGGCTTTTTGCAATCAAAGGGAGCTCTTGGGATTACAGCTGCTGCCACAGCAGAACAGCATTGCATACGATGGTATGAACGTGCTTATTGGAGGTACAGGAGCCAACAAAACTTTTCATTCAAACACAGAGTCGCATGCACAGCACACCCACCTTGGCCAACCACCTAGGACGACAAGCACAGAACTGAGGAAAACAATGCAATGACTGTGCTGCCAAACTGAGCACGTATGCGAAGCCGATGGATACAGATAGAAAGTGAGGGTCAAAATCAGTGCCAGCCAGGGTGGTGGCATCGCAGGGGAGACAGAGAGAGAATTAACGTTTAACGGTTAACGGTGATCGCCGAGCTGTCACTCGGTGGGGCGGGTTTGCCTCAGTCCAGGCACCCTTGAGCCTTGGCTGCAGCCTTGGGACGGGTGACCAGGAAGATCTGGTTAGCATGACGGGAGCTGGTCAGCAGGCCCTCCCACTTCTCGGGGGAAGGGATGGGATTCGGGGTGAGCGATGGGGTGCTTTGACAGGCCCACACCATGACGTAGGTAGTATTAAGAGAGGGGCAGAAGTGACAGGTGAGGGTGTATTGGGCAGGGGAGATAGCGTGGAGGATAGGTGCGGTGTAATAGGTGTTTGTTTGTAGGTGACATCGAATTATTGCTTCCCCCTGCAAGGTTGAGGCAATGTTAGGCGAAGGTTGCAATAATTGAGGAGGATGCCGTAGTAGCGTGATGGAACAGTGGGAGGTGGAGGAGGCTGGGAATTTCCCTGGGGGAATTTTCCTGAGGGAAATTCCCCGTGTGGAAGGGTGCGGGCAGCGGTGTGAGCTGTGTCATTTCCCTGAAGGGACGGGTGGCCAGGGGTCCAGACGATGTACGTAGAGGTCACAGAGGGGATTTATTGATGCGAGTGTGCGTAAGGTGGTAAGTGAGATGCATCCACATTGAATGTTACGGCAGGCTTGGTGGGAATGTAGTAATAATTGTGAGGTATTCGTAGGCAGTGGTAGCGGCGATGTCTATGGCAATTTCTTCAGCACTGGCTGTTGATGTGGAGTGAGTGTGAGGGAGGTTGGTGAAAAGTGTGCCTCCCGAGTTGACAACCGCCAGAGCATGAGCCTTGCGTGAGGGTAGAGGGCAGAATTGGTATAGTGAGTATAGGGGTGGAAGTGGAATTGGGGGAAAAAAATATTGAGCAAAGGCAGTTGTGGTGCACTGGCTTGGACGAGTGTTGGCAGGTTGCTATTTAGTAACCCGGCCATGTGTGCACTGTACCTTATTGGTTTTCTAGCCGTATGCAAATATATATATATATATATATATATATATATATATATATATAAAAGACATATTAGGTTTTTTACTGCCAGGCATGGATCACTCTCTAATTAAAGGATAAGCTCTGCTGTCAAAAAAGAATGTCAACTAAATTGCAGCGTCACAGTTAAGTTGGAAGGAAAAAGGAAATCACACTGTCTTAGAAGCCAGAGATGACCTTCGAAGTAGCTGGACCCGCTTCCATGCAGCTGCGTCATCTCAACTTGACAGAGCATAAGACAGCACAGCCCAACTTCAGAAAGAAGTATGTTTGGCCTCATATTTTTTAAGGCACTTCGCTGGGTTCGTTAGGATAGGGTCTAAGGAACTCGGTTCGACCTTTGATATCTAAGCTTTGGGGTTTTGTCTTTTCACTGCCGACGTGTCTATTTAGCTGCCTGTAATCTCACGGGAAGGTATTCATTGATTTATCCCAGTATGCTATGAGTGAGTTATGGATATGAATGTGTGGTGTTGCAATGTTTGCCTTGAAGGTTCCACTGTATGAAGCTGGGAACGGGCGGCTGCTGGGGACGCTGACAAGTCACACCAGCTCTGTTCTGTGCGTCAACATCTCCCAGTGTCCCGACCACCTGGTGCTTACTGGGAGCTGCGATAAGAAGTGCGCATTTGCTATGAACAGTTTTTCCGTCTTTTTTACTGCGGAGCTGGTTAGCAAATCATTGTTTTTTGTGTCCGCATTTAAAAATATCACGAAACAGCCGAGCGCACGTGAGTTACTGCCTAGCAGTTAAAAAACAAAGAAAAAGCAAAGCACTTCTGTGTGCATGTCTCTCGGCGACAGCCCAGTGTCTCCGTACAGCTTTGCTACCTTCCAAGTACAGCTGCCTTCAAGTCTTACACGTTAGTGTGAGCTTCCTTCATTTTTCTTTTTTCATTTAGTTAGGCTAAGTTAATTGTGAAAACCATGATCACGCTGCACAAGAATCATTAATTGGTCACCAGGAACGCATTTGCTGGTAGTTCATTAGCATAAATTTAATCCGTGCTGAAATAACCCCAGTGCAAGCCAACTCTAGTTGTGATAAACTAGCTGATACTACAACACTATGCAATGAATGCACCCATTGCAGCAGGACCGTGTTGGTATGCTCTCAGCTATTGAATCTTATAAGATGTTACGTCATGAAAGCTCGGTCCCACTCTGATCATTTTAGTTCAGTACAAGTTCACACGACATGCTTTCTCGGATCACATGTTTTCATTTCACAGTCCTCAGAAAAACACACCAGCAAGGTTATCGCATATTTTGTTCTCGCGACCTTGAGAGGAACAGTCAATCCAGAATTTCATTGTCTCTCTCATCCCCCTTTCCGATGCAGCGTGCGTATCTTTGACCTGCGGACACTTCAGTGCGAGGTTCGCATCAGTGCGCACGGCCTGGGCGTCAGCCAGGTGCAGATGGACGAGTACAGCTTGGTGACCGGAGGCCAAGATGGCCTCGTCTGTGTCTGGGATTTGCGCACAAAGGCCAAGCTGTGGGAGATGTTCTGCAGGTGTGACAAAAGTTTATTTTATTTTATTATTTATTTACAATACTGTAAGCCCTGTTGGGCTGCTACAAAGTGGGAACTATATCATACAATGACAATTCTAATTTAGCAACCCCCTCTCTTCCCTGTTGCCCCTCTCTCTCTCTCTCTCTCCCTCCTTTTCTATATCACACACGCACATACTGTGTGCCATCTATAAAGTTTCAAAAAAGAAAAGGTGGTTGGATCCTTTGGTGGCTATCCAGAATCGGGATTCACAGGATGGGTGTGTAATGTTGGGGCACGTCAGTGGATGATCCAGCTCAATGGAGCATCCGTATGTAGAGAGGGAAAAGCTAGCTGCCCAAAAGAAGCGAAGGCAACTTCCTCCCTGCCACTACATCACAGTAGTGGGCCAAGACAGAGCCAGAGCTAGATTGAGATGCTGCCAGACTGTGTCTTGTGTTCCTACTGTGTTCACACCAGGTGTATTACCAACCCACCCAACAAGCTATCCACATTGATTTTATCTGAAGCTCGTCGATTCCCCAGAATATACTCCTGAGTCCCTTACTGCTGATATCTGAGAAATAGGATCAATAAATGTGTTTTTATATTCAAAAATTGCACCGGCATCTGTCCTTGTCAGTAAGAAATCGTGTGTTTTAGATGGCTTGATGCAAAGTCCTTTTCACGAGCTGCATTCGTCAACTTCTGAAAGACAACGGTCGTAAACTTTATTTGAAATAGAGTTGTGTGTGGCCAGCTAGAGAAAAGAACGTCACGAGCGATGTACGTTGTTCTTAACCCTCAGCCGATCTTTCTCTTTGCAGGCACCCTGTGAAGCACTTGCGAGCCAACCCCACTACACTGATTACAGCCCATGTTCCCGACGTGCTTTTTCCTGAACCAGAAGATGGCAACATTGTTGTACACACCAGGTACGGCATCTTCCCTCACTAAGTGCTTTCATGTGACGGCTCTGGGCAGATACTCAAAACTGGGGCACCATTTAGTCTACATCTGCTGGAGTGAATTCAGATACAGGAGACATTTGAGTGTGGAAGGTCATATAGCCACTTTTATTTGTAGCATGTACTTTACTAAAAAAAAAAAGGAACTAGAACGTGTATTAAACTAATGTACTAAAAAAAGACAAACAGAAGAAAAGCTGCTTGTTATGGGCTAACATAACATACATCTGACATAACGTACGTCCACCTGCTAGCAAATTGAGTTGACGGAATTTTAAAAATTTATCAACAAATGCATGATTAGCGACATTTGTGCCTTTTACATGGCAAAGATTGAAGAAACGTTGAGCAAGGTTGGGAGTTTAAGGACAACGACAAAGAAACTTGTTATTTGCAGAGATAAGGTGTACTCATTCAGAGACGAAACTAATAACATAAAAATATGGGCAAAATTATGAAAGCGCAAAGGTTCTATGCAGATTAAAATTAGGCTAGGAAATGGTAGTGAAAGCTTAGGGAGTCAACAAGCAGAAAAACTGTGGACCAAAGTGCACTTTCTGCATCTCAGGTATCGTGAGAGAGTCAGTTGTCTGCTGTACAAACATGTTTGCCCTTGTAATTGCAGGAGCTTTCGTCACCTGCCTGTGCAATTTCTTTTTCCGAAATACATTTTCTGAATGCTATCAGTGCCTGTGTGAATTTCAAAATACAGGTAATGTTCAAACTTTCTGTAAACCCGTGGTACACTTTAACCTAACCTCGAGTCTAGGCGGTGAGAACCACAGCTTGCTGACTCACTGTCTGTTTTACTGGTGTCTCAGTGCTGTACCAGTGTTGTGCGTTACATTTGCTGCTTCCCCCCCCCCTTCTCTTGCTCCACTTTCTTCCCTTTCCACTGAAGACAAAGGGGATCTATTCGAATGTACGATTTCTCGGCTAACCAGCAGACTTCGGGGATTCCTTCAATATGCCTGTCCTCGTATGACGAGCCAGCAGGTTACAACTACAACGTTCGTCTGGCTGTACCTTACGATGATATTGTGGACATCTGAAAAATGTTGTTGCATCTGTTTGTTCCAACAACACAGCGAGCCTGTACATAGCTTCTAAATGCCATTATCTCCCTTCTCAAGATGGGAATTTGTAAATAAATTCATCATTTTTGCAAAGCATTTTTTTTTTTTGCTTCTTCCTGCTTTAGTAGACAAGAAAGGCCGGCACTTACATGCTGTAGTATGGTTGCGGTCCTGGCAAAAGTGTAGACTAAGTACTTATTGTTTGTTGTGTGTCGGGTTATAAGGGAATTTTCAGCGAGAGTCATGCATACTTATTGTGTAGAGGCATGCATTGAAGAACTTAAAGTTTATGTTTGCTCTTTAAGGGGGGACATGGCTCTTAAAACAATTTCTTTCAATTTTTAAGTCAACGTTGTGAAACTTGTCAGTTGGGTTCATTCTTTTTCCACTGATTTCAAATATGTTATTATTTTTTTGAGTCAGTCAATTAGTTCCCAAGATAACTAGAGGCAATTAGCCATTTTTGGATGAACAATAGACAACCCAGTGTTTATCATAAAACTGTGGTCTTCATATTTTCTAAAACTATGAATGAAATATAGGAAGCAGTTTTTTTGATGCACGGCTTGGACCTAATTTTACAGCTCATTAAACTTGGTGGATCCAGTGGCGAGGAACTATTTTGAACACCCATTTCAAACACCAAAGTATAACGAACTGTAAAATTAGTTCCGAGCAGTGTGTCATTTGCACTCATTTCTTGACTCAGGATTCAAAACCGATTGTGTGTTTTTGGACTTTGCTAAAGCTTTCAACACAGTTAACCATCAACTTGTAATACTAAAGCTCAGTCGGCTAAAAAGAACCGGTTCCTATATTGCATTCACCAGGGTTCATAGTATTAGAAAATATTAAGACTACAGTTTTATAACTAATGCTGTTTCATGTATTGTCATCCAAAAATGGCTAACTATCTCTAATTATCTTGGGAACTAATTGACCGACTAAAAAATAATGCCATATTTGAAATCAGTGGGGAAAAAAGTAGCATGACTGGCAATTTTCACACAGTTGTCCCCCCCTTAATATCTGTTCAGTGCTTATATAGTGGCGATTACTGCAGCGGTGCATACACTTGATTGTTTGTCTGACTGTGGAAATTGGCCGTCCCGATTGACTTGCTATATTTTCACCATAGTGGTTCACTGTGACAGCAGAACTGCCTCTATTATCCTAATTTCTCTGTACACTGTCCATCTGCTGTATTTTAAGAGAAATGAACCAGTGACGATATATTTTTGTGGTAGCAGGTCTAAATGGCTACAAGACTAAGACGCTGCATTTGGAATTTTCAGCAGCTGAAGACTGTTTAGTATCTGAGCTTAATTTGTAAAATACTGCCGCTTCACTCATTTAGCAGGCATACCCGTAACAATTTAGTGTTCATCCAGAGCAGGAATTCTATTTCTTTTTTCTCCAATGCTGCCTTAAAATAGTTGTCTTCAAACAGAGATTGCCTTCAAAAACCAAAGATTAGGTGTGGTTGCTGAACAGCGAAGTGACATCAGTGCACAAATTAAAGAAAAAGGGGTAGCCGTTGTGTATTGAGTGTTGTTTTCCCGTAGTGCATTTTTACTGGTGAATATGGGAGCAGGTAAGTACTTATTTAAAGCCTGGTCAAAGGCTTAGTGCCAAACTGGCTGGCATTCAATGAATATAGAACAGTGCAAAAGGTTATTGAACAGCAAGAATGAAGACAGAGATGCAGTGCTGACTCAAAACCAATTTGTTTTTCCAAATGGAGTGCTTTTTAAGGCACGCATAAGAAAGGGATAAAAAAGATAAAATGGGAGGTTACAAGATTAACATGGTGAACAACACATGCCAAAAAGCTTTTCACCCAAAGAATGGTGCAAAGGGTTGTGAATGTATCGAAAGTGAATGCGCTTTTATGGTAACCAGGACTTTGAATTCTTGCCGCTTCTGAAATTTTGAAAAAGTGTGGCAGTCCAAGGTATGAAAACTGCTGACAAGGTTAGTGATCAAGTACTTGCAAAAAAAAAAAAAAAAAAGAAGGGGTGGTGCTTTTATTTATGCAGAAGTTGTCCCACAGCCTGAAGCAGTTAAGCCAGCGCTGGGATGTCAGGTGGACTTTTCCTTCCCTGAGATGCTCTATTCCTCTCGTGTCTGTCCCCTCCTCTTTCCCAAAGCCCTCTCCCAACCCTCAATCTCCTCCACCTTTCTCCCCCATAGTTTTTCCCAAATATATTCCCATTCCTCGTCTCACCTCTTCCTTTTCCCTTCCCATCTCTCCTCACACACTGTGCCTCCAGATCTCTTCGCCACCGCCAATTCTCCTCCACTCTTCCCTTTCTTTTCCACTTGCATATTCCAACTCAACGTAGAAATAAAAAAAACGAACGAAGCTCACACTAACGCGTGAGACGAAGGTAGTAAAGCTGTATGGAACCTTCACTAACGACCTTTACATCTTTGGTGCTATAAATGTGAGCTTCCTTCATTTTCTTGGAAGTGGGGTGCACGCTATGACGTGTCATTCTCATTCTGAGCAAGTGTTGCCACGATTACGGCGAACGATGGAGATTTCTTTTTTTTCTTTTTTTTTTGGGGGGGGGGGGGTAATCATGGATAATCTCGCTAAGTGGGCATGCGTGGCTCGACAAACGTGCAGCGGGGACGCTGGGCGCTAGGCATTTTCTTTTAACTTCCGGGTGGTCGCCGCGAGGAACGCTCCCACGTGCGCTCTTAATTTTCTTGGTAGTTTCAACTGCGTTCACGCAAAATAACGATTTTCTAAACGGCTTCGCTGTTAAAACCTTCTCTGGACGGCGTTGCACACTCCCCCTCGCCCACTTCCGTGCACCACGCTGACTTTCCTCAAGCAAAACGCGAAAAGCGCACCAATGTGTATCCAATGCCGAGCGCTGGAATCTACCCGGCTTTCTGCCACGCGTTTTAGCACGCCGGCCACGTCTTGTGCGTGATACTGTTTCCCGGTGCCGGCGTGCGCCAGAAATTTACGGGCTTCCCTTTCGGATCGACCATCTCCTGACGGCCCCGCGGGCGCGTGAATGCCGCAAGCTCCGTCTTGAACCGAGCTCACCGAGTTCTGGCTTTATCTCTTCCAACATCAAATAGTTGCGAACGGAACGTGTACAGGTCACAGTTACGCTGTGAGCAAGGGGCAGTTATGATTAAACATTAAATAAAGAGTAAGTAAGTGTCTGATGACGACGATGATGAAATAAGCAAGGAAATAAAGAAAATTTTTTGCAAGAAACGGGGAAAAAATTGGCTCCAATTCACGCTGTGAGGGTGGTTGGAACCCACAACAATTGTCCATGCGACGTCACTTGAATTCATGCACGCGCGTGGCTCTACAAAGAGTGTAACCAGAGATTCTGCCAGCCGTTACCTGGAATTCGCGGGGAGCGGCGTCCCGAACGCAATCGTGTCGGCCACGGCCGGGTTAGAGCGGCGGACGCTGCCGCTGTAGTCCGACCGTGGAAAGAAAGCGGAGAAGGGCGTCTTTTGAAGGGTGAGGCAGCGGAACCTAGCCATCCTGATGTGCTAACTCGGGGCTACACCACCGCGCGACACAAGCGCAAACACCGAAACAATTCGGCATGTGAGCTTAGTGATTACCATCTACCGATTTAAGCTGTTATTTCAGTAAGTTTGAGAATTGCGAGAAAGCTGGGGGAACTTTTATAATCGCTATTTATCAGAACAAGTTGTTCCTTTTGCCTTTTGTAATACCTCTTAAAACACAACCGAAGTGGTATTCACCAATTTAGAAAACGATGTCCCATTCGTGGCAAGCAGTGCGCAAAAGGTAGCGTTTCTCTAGCGGCCAGATGTCTGTATGTGGGCTCTACAGTTTGTTTTCCCGCCCTGCAAGCCAGTTCTTAAGGTATCTTTGCCATACGACCCCTTAATTCCGTCGGGTTCGGGTTGCTCGAGAGGTGCTGTCGAATAAGTTAATCAAGCCGTTTGAAAAAACCGCGCAATAGACGCGAAGCTGCGCCAAAACAGGCCCAAAACAACCGTCGCTAAAGCAGACGAGAGCCGTCTCGCCGACGCGCCCGCCTGTGCGAGCAGGCACCTGCGCGCGGGGAACGCTGGATAACCATTCGCCGCGCCATCTACACTGCTCCGTGAGAGTTTCTTGTCGCGCACGCCACGAAGGAACCGTTGGCTGGTAGAGGTAGAAAGCTTTGCTTTAAAGCAAACGACGCAAAGAGAAAAGGGTCATAAGAATGATAATAGGGGGACTCAATATCCCCACTGAATGCTCATACATATGTAATTTGAGCATATTATTACGTGGCAGAAAAGCAAATGAGACGAAGCATGGAAGATTTGAACGATATATTTACATGGTGGTACCGCAGAGCGATGCGATCTATTTACAAGCGGTCACGATCGCTCGAGCCACGAGTCCGTGCCATTCACTCATTCGTCATCGTCGGTGATGGGTCCCTATAGGAGCTATGCGCTTGCGCCCGAAAATTGCGCTCCCCGTAACATTACCCCCTCGTCGAAGGCGACCATCCCGGTCGAGGTCACAGTGCTTGGACGGGTGCAGTGATGATGAAATGAGACGAGAATATACAGCGAAGTCCTTGCCGCCACGGATGATGGTGAGCTTGACCAAAATTGGCCCCGGAACAGCTGCCCCCGCCGACGCCATGAGGGAACGTCCGAAGCACCTGGAAACACGCGGGAAAACTGGGCAAGGGAACGACATCGTCGACTCGTCAGGTCGCGGTGATCTAGACGGGTCGTGGCTAGGGGCACGGGGCTGGAGAACGGGCGCGCCCATGCTCACCGGGGCTGGGGTGGCCGACGCAACCAACGAGCTTCGAGGCGATCTCTCCAGGAGCCAAGACGGGGCGAAGTTGGGGGCCAGGATGGGGATGGAGACCGCAACCTCCACCAAAACAAATGTTACAGGAAGCGCAAGTGGGCGCTGTCGCATAGCTCCTTGGGACCCATCACCGACAGAAGTAGCAAAGCCCCGGACGGGCTAGAGCGCCGGCGCGCGCTGTGTTGAACGCGCGCACGCCACCGCTCTAGCCCGGCCGTGGTATAGAATGTATACTATCATGTATGCACACTCGCCATTTTCAATCGCTGCTGTGCGACCAAGGGCGTGTGAGGCTTAAAGGAATTTTAAAGACGATAGTCTTTCTTGGGCTACTTAAACCCAGAAATTTTGGTCTATCTGTATGTCTGTATGTCTGTCCGTCTGTCTGTCTGTGACTCGATTCAGCCACCCGGCCAAAGCAAAAGAATGCATGCGCAATAGTCTTATATAGTCATAGCTAAATCTACCCGGCTTGGTCCGGTGTAATGTTCATACATGTCAACATTGTTGAAGAAGAACAAGACATTACGCAATTATGAGACAACAAATCAATACAGAAGTGATATTTGCAGTGTTCCTTTATAAAAATTCGAAGATGCTTGACTTTTGCGAAATTAAATACTTCATCAACTGCAGAAAAAGAATTCACTCCGCCGTCGCCTGCTGCCGCCCGCGCCACTATAGCTTCTGGCGACATTTTAAGAAATCAACCTCTAACAGTTACGCAAGGTTCCACTAGATAGTTTCCACGTTCTGCTTGCAACGCACGTAGAGTAGGGAAACGCGGTTCTATAAACGTTGAAGTAGGGTGCCTCGATTAACGCGTGTCTTCGCCGTACGGCAGCGTTCGCATCGAGACACCCGGTTTGGAGCAGTGGAACGCGCAAAATTTAAAATGATTTAAGCAAAAATTTGGCGTCTTTACCATGGGAGGAGCGCGACGCAAGAGGAACAACATGAGAGGTGAGCGGTAAAGCGAAGGGGGGCATTTACTTCGCAAAAGCGGATAAAGACTATCGTCTTTTGACGTCATTTGCAACGAAAGGAGCAGATACGTGGCCAATTTTTTTCAACAGCGGAGCTGTTTAAAGTTCCAGCCGTGCCGGGCGTCGCTTAAAAATCGGTGCAGCAAAGTGGAGATGAAGAAAATGCTAGGCCAATAAGTGTGAGGGGAAGTGGCAAGGATGCAAGGAGCCGACCAGCAGGTTTGTGGAGTGCGCGTCGCGGCGTGGATTTTCGGGTGGGGAGGAGCGCGTCGGGGATTTACTATTCTAGAGAAGAGCCAAGTTAAAGATACAGGGAAGGCCAAGTCAACAGCTATAGAAAAGACCACGTTAAAGCTAAAGAAGAGCCAAGTTAGAGAAAAGCACAGTCAAAGCTATATAAAAAAGCGAAGTTAAAGATATAGAAAAGCCAACTCAACGCTATAGAAAAAACCAAGTTAAAGCTAATGAAGACCACCAGCTCCACTGTTTCCTTAGTCTTCGCATCTCAATCCGCCTCTTTCACAACCCCACTGCGCATGCGCAATCCCCTAGCGGCCAAGTCTCTAAGCAGTCCAGTAGGGGCAGCAGACGACATTCCCCACAGCTCCCGCACAAACGGGAAGGGGTCGTGGTTGTATTTACATCGTTTGATTTTTTGTGCGTGCTCGTTGTGCGCGGAACAATGCCCACAACTTGTGCTACGTTCCGCTGTAACTCGGAGTGCCGAAAAGGGAACGGTGTCGGCTTCTATCGCTTCCCGTCGGCCGCACGCGATCGGCTACGGCGGCTTGCGTCGCTCGCGTCGGCTCGGCATCCTGGCGGATATTTGATCGCTGCTATCTGTGCAACTGCGAATGACAATCCGCAACACAACTTTTCACTACACTATCATCCCCTTTCTCGCATGTGGAACTCTATTTAAGTTATAACTGCCGTTTGAGCGATCGGTGACCGAAACATCTGCGTAGCCTGTTTCGATGCTTCCGCGCAGGTATCGCCATCTCTCGGCCGCTCGGCGCACCGCGCGCCGCGGCGACCGGTCAGCGTATAGGCTTGCATCGCGGCAGATATATCTGATCGCCGCTTTTAAAATAAGCCCTGACAACAATCCCTAGCACAATTTTTCACCACACTAACACCTACTTTCTCGCATGTAGAACTTTTTAGCGATCAGATTGATTCAGAAGAGCAGCGACAAGCGCGGTTGCTACCGTGGTCTGCGCCGGTTCGAGCCGCTGAGTGTGCCGAGCTGGCAGGCGCGGCCGGCGTGTGCGCGGACTGTTTCCGAAGGCAGAAAACGCTTCACGATTGCTTGCTTTATCCATTTCTTGCGAACAAACGCGCAGAATCTACAAATTCAGCTCAGCGATCATCGTAGTTGACCATGGAGCAAAAACAGTGGGCGGAGCGACGCCGACGACGCATTTCATGCGCGCATCGGGCCGTCTCAAATTCACGCGTACGACTAGTCGTGGCGACAGTCGTAACGATCAGTCGCATGCGAATCGCGTGTACCAATCGTACATGTGTCCAGCGAACTGCCGGCCTTTGTTGAGCTGGCGATCGCACTTCATGCCAGACGACTCCAAGTACTGCTCGCTCTGCTACTCGGACGGCACACGGATCTGTCCGAGATTTCTCTGCCAGCCCTCATTCAGTGATAAGAAGCCGCCTGGTATTATGTGATGACCAGGGGCTGTCGTCTTAAGGCGTTATAACACCAACACAGAAGAAAAACTTCGGCTGCTCCTCGCCGTAATGTGGGATTGCCGTGCATACAACGAGAACGCAGCCGGAGGAAACGCCGGCAAACCCTACAGCTTCAACTTCCGCTAGGCACGCTAGGTGGCAGCACACCGCAATGAAAGAGGCGGATTGCGAAGGTGCCCGAATGTTTAAAAAAAAAAGGGGGTTGCAGTTTTCCCCTAAAGTAATTATGTAACCTCTCTCAAGCGACATAACTCGCGCATTTCTGAAAACTTGTTCCCTGTGCTGTTGGGTCGTAAACAATAAAATATTGGTACAGATAACACTGTTTTATCAAGTCTCAGACGTATGTGCTTTCAGCCAGATGCGAAAACATTTTCCTTTAAATTAAACACATCTACGCTTCCTTTTAGACTCTGAGGTGTACACCATGGTCTGCGAATCGTCGATTGTGTAATGAACCTGAAAAAGTGTACCATTGTTTTGTGTTATGTAGAAGCGCGATGTTCTTATGGGATTACCTGCAGTGGACAACGAAGAACTTTCGCTATAAAATGATATTACAGTTGTCCGTAATGTCACTTCTACCATTGTGACGAATTTTATTTACTTGGCGTAATTAGTTCCCAATAAATAATTTCGCACATTTGTTTAAGCTTCTGTGTCACCTCTCTCTCGTGTGCCATCAGCTTCACTAGGCATGCACTTTCACAGAGTGGAATGGCTCGTGAATTTTTTGTTGTTGTCGGAAAGGTTTCAATAAAACTTGAGTTAGAGCTGTTTTCGGTAACCATACTTCTCCAGTAGATGCCCATGTGTTTACTGCAGACTGGAATTCCGTAACGTTTACAATTTCACTGTGAACTAACTAATTATGACAAGTATACGAAACTAGGTTAATGATAGAGTCGTCTTCGTGGCCAATCGTTACGTAATTGTTTAGAGGAAAGCTTGGATAAAATAAGGGTTGCAGCAGTTTTCTGCTGAGCGTTCGCGATAAATTTGGCTTTGCCTGAAGGCTTTCTGCGCACGCGCTGGAAAAGTGCCCGGAAAGCTTCGCTTTGAAAAGGGACTCGGGGCAAAATGTTTGTGATTCCCGCACCAAAAATGTGGAAATCTGGGTTCGATACCCCTCACGAAGTTTAAAAGTAATCTTATTTTTCAGAACTGTCCCCAACAGCTCTGGTCCGATAACGGTGACGGCGGACACACGGCAACAGACACACGCTGAGGAAAATCGCCCCCGATTATAACCTCTTTCTAGGTATCGCTGGACTACAGTCGCTGAATGGGGCGTCAAATAATTGATTTGATTGATTGTAGGGTTTCACGCGCCGACGCAACGCAGGCGATGGGGCGCGCCGTAGTGGCGGTCTACGGATACATTTTGACTACCTGGGGATTTTAGCGTGCGCCGGAATCTCGTGCACACGCGCATTTTTGCTTTTCGCTTCCATCAGAAAAGCGGCCACCGCGGGGGGTGGCGTCAAATCAAGCGAATCCCGGCCGCAAAAGAACAAAGGCGTGCGAAGCAGAAATGTAGAGTTATGTGGATATGCATTATTTAAATGCCTCTTGTGGCACTTGTGGGCGTCAAATAAAGTTCAACCTATATGTGAATCCCGGCCGCAAAAAAACAAAAGAACTCACATCAGAAAATCGGCCACCAACGCCGCGGGAATCGAACCCACGTCCTCGGGCTCAGCAGCACAATGCCTTACAGCCACTGAGCCACCGCGGCGGGTAGCTCAGTGAGACGTAACACAAAACGAGACGTAACACGCTACATCCGCGAGTACTTCGAAAAGAAAGAGGCGAACAGCTTCGGCACAAAATATTAAGGCATTTTTAAATGGACTCTGCAACAGTTCCGATCAACGCTTTCACTCATGCCTTTGCGCCTCGAAGCACTTCGAAAGCTATATAGTTATCGCCAGCACAGAGCGGAATTAACTGCATGATTTGCTCGTCGCAGCATGCAGATTCACCTTCCGTTTCTGCTTTGCTTTTGTGGCTTTCTTTCTAAAGTGGCTATCGAATGCGTTCATTGCTGCAACTGAAGTAAAGACGGCTAACAGCCGCTACATCGCTGTAGTGACGTAATTCCAGCGCTCAAGGACCGCCAAGACCGAGAAAGAGAGAAAAATATTTTGAGCAAGTTTCAAAGTTATCTGATGGGCATAGAGTCGTAATTTTTGGCTGAGGTACTTTGCGACCCCTAATCTAAGTACTGGGTGTGTTGGTTGGTTACGTTTTGCAAGCATTTAGGATTCCAGCATCCCCAGGATTGAGGGACACGCGCCGCGGAAACCTGACTGCGCCCCTCTCCCGGCGCTTCGCCCGTCCGGGGCGTAACTGAATGGGGCAGAAAAAAGAAACGGCCGCCGTTTAATAACGAAGACAGCTAGAAAAATCGACTCCGGGATATCCGTAGCACGGCTCTAGCGGCATGCCGTGACAAAATATTGGGCTTGTACGACTAACTCACGAGGTTCCCGGGCCGTCTAAAATTTTTCTGCTGCGGCCTATGAGAACAGGCTGGATTTCAGGTCGTTCCGCACTAGTTAACACAAAATTGTGGCGCTCAGAAAACAGATAGAAAAAACGACTCCCGGGTTTGAGTACTTCAGGTTATGGGCTACAAACCTGTTATTGTAGATTTTTTGCAACGTTGTTTGTGTAGGTTCCCTGCAACACTTTTCATGCCCGGGGTGAGGCGTATCGCCACAAACTTCGAAAAACTGACGCTACGTGGCGCCCCCATCCCCCTCCTTTTTCCTGGAAGGAGTGGAGAGGAGGACCGTCTCCACCCGAACACTCGCCTCTCCTCAGCGGAACCAGGGAGGGTTCCCATCTGTTGTCGCTGAGAGTAACAAAGAGGCAGTCGGTAGTGTGCACGAGGACGAACAAGGCCTGCGCCCCTGGTTTATCCCAAGGAAGTGGGGGAGATAATTGCTGCCACTGAAAAGGTTTGGCTGACTTGACTGTCCCCCTCCTCATTTTTAGATTGCGCAGAGCAAACAAAGCGTGCTCCCCTGGTTTTTTCGCGCGCGGGGGGGGGGGGGGGGGGGAGGGGGGAGGGGGGGGGAAGACTTTCCAGCACAAGAACTGTGCCTGAAGGACCTACGACGTGTCCACACGCGCTACTCTGTACAGTTTTTGCTTCTTCGTTTTCTTTCTTTTTTCTGAGGTGGCAAATAACGCTATGTTAGTACGGTGTCAAATGTGAAAATAAGTTATCCGCACGGTATCCTGCAGTGATGCGTTAAATGGTGTAAAACGTATATGTTTGCGCGCAGGTATGCCATTTTGTCTTTTTTTACATACGGATTAGTATGAATGTATTTGTAATCTGTTTAGCGTTTTCTCTTCTTTTGCTGTATTGTGTTTTTCTTTTGTATACAGGTAATCATGCCGTCCTTGTTACTGTATATATCTATTCCCACACATGCCTAAGGCCTGGCACTCAGGCTGGAAGTATGAAATAAATAGTAAATAAATAAAAATAAAGCACTATCTTAAAGTTTCTGAGACTGAAATTATGGCGCAAGGGGGGTTGCCAAGAGCTGAACGAGCGCCGCTTTTTTAACGCTATTATATATCGAAGCGGCGTCCGTTTTATCAAAAATCGTTTTCTCGAATGCCGGTTTATAGATTCACCAATGTTCGTTGGTTTTTTTCGTTTAAATTGTTATTTTATTCAATTTATGTACCATTCATCCCAATGCTATTTAAACGCTTTTTACCAGAGGGAATATATTAATTAGAGGTGTGTTCAAGTTTAATTAATTGTTTTTCATCCTTTTGAAAAATTCCCAGTATATTGCCGTAGTTTCGCAGTTTTTTTCCCGCAGCTTTTTGTTCAATATTTGTTGCCTTTAAGCTTTCCGAATTTTCTCATTCTTGTGTGCGCTCTAGAGAATGTGTTTGATATTTTGTTAATTGTAAATATTAAAATTGTGGCCGCGCTCCACTGCTTCCAAGGCGCTTCCATCAGAACAGCACCAGTTAAAAACTGATATGCGTTAAAAACGGTTATAAAAAGTATAAACGACGCCGTAAGAAGCATGAATATACGTGAAAAAGTCAATGGCGCTTAACCGAAATGGAAGCAATTATACATTTACAGCACACTGTTACAGTTAAAGTGTCGTGAATTATACGAACGCAATGGTAGTGCTGCACCTGAAATTAACCCCAATGTTGAGCATTGATGTTTGGGATTCCAAGTTACTACTATTTAGACGCCTATGAACGGCCCATTTTAGACGGGTCTAGGACATTCCGATGTACTGGAACATTTCAATGCGAGATGTTATGGTGCAAGCATTCCGGTGCACCGACATTTTCGTACGCCAACTTTTCTGCGAACGGATTTGTGCGCTTATTTGTGTGAAACTTTCGGCAACTTATTATTTGCGTAGGTATTAGGTTATGGATGACTGTCTACGCACTGATTGCATCGTTTGTGTTTATGCTTTGAAAGTTTTCGGTCAGAATTTGAGATTTTTTAGAGCTTTATTTAATAACTCCTTTAGGCAATACCAATTATTATGTATCTTATTTTTTTCTAGGGGCGCGGGCGAGGGTTCAGAAAGTCACAAAAAGAGCAGCTTCTTGCCGCCTTGTGTGGCGCCTTGCATCTGCGCAAAAAGAGATATTTAACGATGTTACGGCACATATAATGTTACACTGACGTCGAAAGGGACAAATTATGCAGCTCTTAAAGCTTTATGCTGTCGTTCATGAAACTTTGTGTAAATGAGCTGAAGAAACGGTTTTCATTAAGACTTGTAACAAATAAAACTTGCTCAAACGTAGGCACTTCCAAAAAAAGACGTCTATTGCTAAGCTTGCGCACCAAGCTTCTGAACTGTGCCTTTTCTGTGCACCCTTCGGTGCCACACACAATAATTGCAGCTCTCTTTCCTAGGTGTAAATTCCGAGGACACCTAAGCACTTTTTTATGATACAGTGATTGAGAAAGCATTAGTGTCCAGTTGCCGAACGTGCACTCTCAATCGTCCTTTTTTCTTTTCTGTCTGTCTATCTGTCCGTCTGTCACTCGATTCAGCCGCTGGGCCAAACATGAAACAATGCTGGAACAAGGAGTATATATAGGCAAAACCGTCCCAAGCTACTGAACCTGGCGGAGTGCATATATTTCTACGTGTCAATAGTGTTCAGAAGAAAAACTTGGCCGCGTATCTGCTCGCTTCGCTGCAAATGTCGTCGAAAGGCGATAGTCTTCTGCAGCCCCTGCCGTCTCATACATTCTCCTCCCCCCTCTCTCACTCCTCGCGCGTCTGACGCGATGGAGGTTAGCTAAATTAAATCCACTTTTCCCGCGCTGCAGAGCTCGCACGCCATCTGTTGGAACCTTTGCTACTGTTCGGCTTAGGGTTGCGCTCGAGCTCGAGGCTCGGGCGCCAGCTTCTTTTCGTATTTTTTGGTCAAACCATTGTTTTAACGCCTCTTTTTTAAATTGCTATCGTGAAAACCAAGGCCATGTCTATGCTTATTTAAAAGAACGCGCGTAATCCCGGTTATGTGCTTACATTTTGCCTCAAATGTACCTGGGGTTTCCTTCGCGCCATATTATTGGGACATGTATGACAAATCTTGGCAGTTTTAGAAGTTTGGAACGGTTTTGCGTATATAAGCGTCTTGTTTAATAATATTTATAACTTTTGAACCGGTGGCTGAATCGGTGCCGTCCACCGGGCGGGCGCCCTAACATCTGCGCTTCATGCTCGCCAAATAAAGATATTGTGAGCGCGAGACTCCGAAGCGTAGGAAATCATTTATTTCACTGCTCCATTATCCGCATCACCAAACACATCGAGGAACGCTTCGTCTTCTACGAGACTGAGGATCATCATCGTTGGTTGCTGGTCCGGTGTTCCGAGACGGCTTAGTCGTACAATAAACGCCTTACCTCACCGAGTAACCAAGGCCCTTACAATATATCAATCAATCAATCGCGTTTAAGTAGCCCAAGAAAGACTATCGTCTTTAAAAAAGCATTAGGCATAATTGAGGCAAAACATTAGTGCATAACTGGCCGCAGCAGCGTTCTTTTATTCAAAAATAGACGTGCGATTGGTTTTAATAAAAATGCGGTAAAAGACGGTGTTAAAAACAGGCCAGATAAAAGTAAATATAATAAAAGAAAGATGTCTCCTCAAGAGTGAGAGAGAGAAACCTTTATTTGGGGCAAGGCTGGCCCTAGGCCTGTTGGGGGAATAGGATCAAAGGAATGGGTAAGGAAGGGGAGCAGACCGGCCGTTCTATACAGCTCGTGCTAGACCGCTTGTGACTGCGAATACAGCAATCTTGTGAAGGATGGGAGTGCCCACGGAGTGAGGGTCTATGGCTATCGCGGGATCGTTGGTGGGGGCAGAGAAATTTCTATAGCGAGTTAATTTGGGGCAAAACCAAATGAGGTGGTGCAGATCAGCTTTGGTTAGGGAGTGGCACTTGTTCACGAATACCTCAGCAGCTCTTGGAAGCGTAGGTAGAGAAGCCAGGAACCCAGGCGGGGTGAGGTTTTTGAGGCGCTGTTACAAGAACAATTGAAAGAAAAGGTCCCAACAGGTGGCGCGCGAACCAAGAAAACGAGGGAAAATTGAATCTAATTCATCAAACTTCAATTGCATTAATTATGGGGGAGGCAGGGGGAGAAGAACAGCGTGAGGGGGAGAGGGGAGGATGTTACGAGGCGGGGGCGGCCGAAGGCTATGGTATACATTTGCAGCGAAGCAACCAGATACGCAGCCAATTTCTTATCTTCTCCTCGTGACTATGACTCGGCACATACCCGGGGAACGTACTGTAAATAAAAATACTACTTACAGTACGGTAGCATACCCCATTTCAGGTAGTATGACGGACAGGGCGTTTCACGTAAGAGCGCTAGTCCAAGAATATTGTTCACTGATCATGTCGCACACTAGCCGGTGGTTGGGGCGGGGAGTATTAAAATATTTTAGTGTACGTCTAAAAGAAAAGAAGAACCTACCCGCAATCAGTAGCACCTTTCTCTTCTTGAGCAAAGCTGCCTCAGGGGCTAGCGCGTGCAAGTCGATCCAGCACGTGCTCTTTTCAGAAGCGTTCTCGTCGGGCCGGCGTGCGTCTTTTTTAGCTTTGGAGGCACCGGAAAGCCCGTTGAGCGGACGCGTCCCACGCAATAGAAAACATTCATAACGTGTTTTTCTTTTACTTGCCGAAGACTTGCATATGCTCATCTGCTTGTTTTGGCACTGTCGCGTTAATTGCGTATTTCTTTGTTTTCCGTTACTCGTAATGTTAGTATACTTGCACCTCAACCTTAACGCAAAGTAGGTAAGGGTTGAGGCATTTGATTTTTGGTTTTTTATGAACCCCGAAATAATAGATTATGATCTTGCTCTACCGCTTGTGCTTTGCAACAATAACGCGAAATGTTTTTGTGCTGCAAATTATTTGTCAATGCAGATATTAGCATAGGAAAAATAATTTTCCTGAATTCGGGTGTGAATGTTCGCGCGTAGAAATTAAAAGCGAGCAGAAAAAGAAAAGCTCGTTTCGTTTAATTGCATGCGTCTTCAAAAGACGCCCACATATCAGACACCTGATTAATTCTAATGTACAGTCGGGGACTTAATTTTGCAGACCACGCGAGCGTGTGGCAAAAGCCACCGATGCGCGCTCTGGAGGCCCAGCGCCTGTTGTCGATACCGGCGCGGCGCGCATGCGCGTCCTGTTTTACTCGCAGGCACGCCGATTTTCTCGCTTACTGCAGCGGTGCTGCAATGGTCACTCAAGCACCGCATAGCGACGCCTTTGTAGCATTCCTTTCTTCGCGATGGCACATTTGGGGCCTAACGTGACGATTGCGACGCTTTCGCGCAAGGGCTCTTGGCGTCCTGATGAACACTTCCGCGGAATGTTTTCTTTGTTTGATTTGCGCTTTATCGTGTATAGACGATGAGACTAGCGGCTTGCGAACGGCGTCCCCGAATGAAGCGCGTACGAAGCACAGTCTAACGGCACCGCGCTACCGACGACTAAATGCCAGCTGTATGAATAGCCGACCTTTATTCACCTTGTTTATTTTGTAATTTGTCCACTGAACCTATATTTCAGCTCGCTCTCTGCTGCCCATGAAGTAGGTGATTTGCAAGTTTGATAAAAGAGATTATTTCAGTGTTTTTGCTGCCTACTTCATTACTTAAAGATGATAGAAATGCGTACCCATATAAATTGTCTGTTCGTTCTGCGCGTCGGCATTATTCAAAACGACACCTCAGGTTCCCATCGAGAAACGCCATAACATTATTCACTACTTTTCGCCGTGATATTAATCACCACTTAGGGCCTTTCAAATGCTTTTGTCACTAATGAACGGGTGTTCAACCACTGAAAAACAATCAGCTCCTTTTTCGTTGTTGACCTTGTCCTTCCGCTCCGCTGGGCATCTGCAAGGTGGCCCTTTTCTGATGGCGGCAAAAAGCGAAAAGGTTCAAGAGTATTCGGGGTTTCGGTGCATGTTACACGTCCCCAGATCAGCAAATTTAACCTCATAATCAATCAATGCATGCCCACCTTGAAGAATCGCTCCGGCCTTGGAGCAATTCATCCCCGTAGGCATGAATTCCTCCCCTAACAGCAGCTCTTGGCCTATTAGTAAGCCGGCAAATGTCCCTTTGAAAAACGTATTCTCAAAAGTAGCGAATAATTTCAATTCAATGGGAACCCGAGGTACCATTTTTACGAGTGCGACGGGTAGAGCGAACAGACAATTTATATTGGTGCGCATTTCTATCATTTTTAAGTAATGAAATAGGCAGAAAAAAAACCGAAATAATTTCTTTTATTAAACTTACAAATCGCTACTTTATGGGCAGCCGAGAGCGAGCTGAAATATATGTTCAGTGGACAAATTACAAAATAAACAACGGGAATAAAGGTTCGCTAATCATACAGCTGGCATTTAGTCGGTGGAGCGGTACCGTGAGACTGTGCTTCGTACGCGCTTCATTCGGGGACGCCGTTCGCAAGCCGCTAGTCTCATCGTCTATACACGATAAAGCACAAAACAAACAAAATAAAACATTCCGCGCAAGTGTTTATCAGGACGCGAGGAGCACTTGCGCGAAAGCGTCGCAATTGTCACGTTAGGCCCCAAATGTGCCATCGCGAAGAAAGGAATGCTACAAAGGCGTCGCTATGCGGTGCTTGAGTGACCATTGCAGCACCACTGCAGTAAGCGAGAAAATCGGCGTGCCTGCGAGTAAAACAGGACGCGCATGCGCGCCGCGCCGGTCTCGACAACAGGCGCTGGGCCTCCAGAGCGCGCATCGGTGGCTTTTGCCACGCGCTCGCGTGGTCTATAAAATTAAGTCCCCGACTGTACGAATCAATGTACCAACGCAATTTGTGCAAGTTGTTCAACAGCAAAAAAAAAGTTCGGGATGTGCCAAGTGCGAACAAGTATCATGCAAGCGGAAGGAAATAAAAATGCCCTGTGACAAATTGAACAGATGACCCCTTAATGTCGAAAAGGTGACCCATGGGACCTGAAAGGCTTTCGGAACCGACGTCCCCCAACAACACGTTTCATTCCTTGAAATAGCCAGGACACCGGGCTGGTCGAGCGGCGCGGTGAGCAGACGATGCGTCCGTAGCAGACGACAAGACGACACTGGCAAAAGTTAACTCATTAGCGACGCTGCAGTTGACCCGAGCCTGCTCGATACGTACTAACGCACATTGTTTCACAAGTCGAAAGAAAATTTTACCCGGGTCTTTCCTTCGAGTGAGAAATGCGGCACGAGCGCCACGAAAAAAGCAGGCGTCCGAGCGGGGCGAGCCCTCCCCGTCCACACGGGTAAGGTGCCTCGATGCGCGCCCGCAGAGCGGGGGCGCATCGAGGCACCCTACACACGGGGGAACCGCAGCCCATGCGGGGTCGTTTTGTGAGGGCTCCCCTCTTGTTTTTTTTTTTTTTTCCTTCCTGGTTCGGCGAATTTCAAAGGCGAAAAGCTGGCCTCTTTGGGAAACCGTCGCGAGCGGCTAGACCCTGTGTGAAGGCCCTGCTTCTCGCACCGCGGGGGAGAGAACAAGAGAGAAGGAATTGTGTCTTCAGGTCGCGACGCCACGTGGTGTCAGTTTTTCGAAACTCGACGCCGTGTCCCGAAATCCTGGCCATGAAAAAGTCGAACAAAAAATGTTGCAGGGTGCCTTTATACGCCTCTCCACAAGCGACCTCGTCTGTGCAAATGCGCGCGCTGGAAATTCGTGCTCAGAAACTAAGGTTAACTAGATCTATAAAAATATTACGCTGCCAAGTTCTAGTGATAAAGTCCTGTTAGTATGGCAGCTCATCGGAGAGCATGTATACACAATCACAATTCTGACGCGGCATTCAAAAACAAGCCATACACGGAGTTTACTGGTCGGGACTGAGATCATAACATTTTTGCTGCTGCGCGCCGTTTTATATATGCCGCAAATACGCCTATATTCATTGAGGGCTTTTTTTTTTGTTTGGGCGCATATTCCTGAAGCTGTTCGCACATATCTTATCGCAAGATCAGTCTGACTGGCCGGCGCCCAGGCGCAATCGGTTTCCCGCAAAAGGCGCAATGTAGGCTGTAGCCAAGACCTCGGTTACGTGCCTTAGCTGGTCAGGCATCTTTAAAAATGTTTTTTGTAGTTTCCTAGAGCACACGCAGTCCGTGCGGGTCTGATGCGCTGCCCTTTCTACGCGCTGCGGAAAAAAATAAACGTAAAATAAAAAGTAGAAAAGTGTTCAAGCATGACTGCTCGTTAATATCATTTGGCTGACTTTCCCCATTGTAGAGGACGAGTGACAACCGCAAGCGCATGTCTTTGTCCTTCACTGTTTTCCGTGTTTTCCCAGAGCTCAGCACCTCCCAAAGCAACGTACACCAACCAGTCATGGAATATACGCTCCTCGGATTAATATATTATTGATAGTCTTGTTTTGAGAAGCCGCAACCTTAACCCGCTCTTATTGCCACTTTCAAGACGGAGCTGCTTTCTTTGTGCGTTCAGATCGACCTTGGCTACGCTACATCCCCCTTTCCAAGAATTCGCTGCAGGTTTCGAGAAATGGTCGCGCATGGAACCAGTTCGTCCTCCTTCGACAAAGCCGACGGAGACAAAACAAACGACGCGCATAGTTCACGCCTTACGCGCGTCACGTACGCGTGCACGTGTAACGAGTCCATTAGGAGGGCTCTCCTTGAACGGACGGGGATAGACAACGCAGCGTTGTCGCCAGAAATCTAGGAAATGACCTAGACGTGACTATGAATTCGGCTGAGCGCCGCGAGCGTCAGCCCCTTTCTTCGGCTTGCACGTGTTCCCGCATACGTTGCATGTACGGAGGAATTCACTCCCTAAGTTCGTTCTGCCCATTTACGGGCGAAGATGTGGTGTGCGATGTCTACTAGAACTACCTTGGTGTAAAGCGCCAAGGAAAGCGCGATTAGAAAAAAAGGAAGACAGGCGATGCACTGGTGCAGGTTTAATGGTTCAACGCTTCGTTTTGTCTTCACGTCTCTGTCTTCGTGCTGACTTTTTGCGGCCGTAGCTGTATGAGATACACTTTGCGGCGTTTACAATGATTTTATGTTAGCTGTCAGATAAGCGAGCTCGCTGAATGTGCAAGCTCGCCTCTAGAACCCGTTCTCATTCCGGGCGCCCGAACGAGGTGTCTTAAACCTGTGCTACACGGCCGTTTCAAAGGCCCTCCGAAGGCCGTTGAAACAATTGTCTATCGAGTGTCCCATTGTAAATGTACAGGGCGCACTTGCAGGCGAGCGTTCAATCGTCAATTGAAAGTCGCCGTGTATCACAGGCATTAATACCGTCATGTTAATAAAACATAAACATCTGTGCTCGCTGTTCCTTGTTGAAGTCTCACAAACTGTCAAGTTTTGTGTCATTCTGGTGGGTAATTGATTGGCTATGGCGGTTTTAAGACGGAATAATTCACTATGCTAGCTTGCACTCTGGTTTCAACGGAAACCGCCTCGTTGAAGAAAGGCGCGATTACTGTCGTTCAACCGACGCTCAGAAGTGCATCCCGTATACGGCCGTTGGAAATAACCCCTAAGTAGAATACAAACTTGGGCTAGTTGGCACATTACGAAAAAAAAAGAGAGAAAAAAACTGCATAAAACGAGGACGCTAGAGAAGACGGCTAGACACACAGGGCGCAGACTAGAAACTCATTTTTATCACAAGTTGTGTAACTGAGTTTTACACAACTGAGTTTTGTCACTGAATCACAACTGAGTTTTACACAAGTTGTGTAAGCGTATAAATTCCGAAGAAATTAGGCATGGGGGTGCCGGAAAAGACACGAGAAGCGCTTCGTTGACTGCCTAGAATGCGTAGTTTACGGAATCTCCTTATTAAGTGCGAATGCACTTTATAAGCGACCCTGAATTCCGGTGACCGCCGTCCGTCCACATAGCAACAGCTGCGGGTGCGCGCGCTCCTCGTCTTCCTTGGCAACGGGGGGAGATGGGCGCGCGCTGCCTGGCCGCTGACATGGCACATACCCACGTGGGGGACTGGCCAGGAATCGGGCGTAAGAAGGGCTAATGCACCCGCTTAAAGGAGTACTGACACGAAATTTCAAAGCTGAGTTCCGCTCTAGCAATCAAGTACAACGACAACACAAATAGGTGTCTGTGCATGGCACATACCCACGTGGGGGATTGGCCAGGAATCGGGCGTGAGAAGGGCTAATGCACCCGCTTAAAGGAGTACTGACACGAAATTTCAAAGCTGAGATCCGCTCTAGCAATCAAGTACAACGACAACACAAATAGGTGTCTGTGAATAAATGCATCTTTCTTTCTTTCTTTGTAGTTGTGTGTGTGTGTGATCTCTCTTTCGCGAACATTACCGAACCGCGCAAACTCAACTCCTGCATTCGCACTTTCACATTCTTCCCCTCGGGGAAATGCGGGGAATTTTTTTTTGGGCGATGGTAGATTTGCCAAACGGGCCGATGTAATAATGGAACACGCTGAGGGAACACGCCGACAGCCTACCCATCTTTACCGGCAGCAACATGGCCACCCACTGCAGAGACTGCAAAGACTAGGCCACGCTTCGAAGCACGCGGAGTCAACACACACGAGGGAGATTTTCGAAGCCTACGCTAGCCTCAAGAAAGGCGAAGCGTGTGTCGTTCACCGGCTGTGTACACTGAGCACCGAGATTGCATACCTTGACAGAACTCTTGGGTGCGGTGTTTAGTGCCCTTGGACTGCGCCGGCTCTCGCCTTGTTATGTTTCGTTTATGTAAAAAACGATTGCGCATGCCTACTGTCACGTTCCTTGCTCCACATGTCGCGCTGTTTTTTTAATATTTTAACATGAAAGTGTTTTATTCCCGGATACACAAAGAATTCAATGACGTCATATCACTACGGGAGTGACGCCAGTTCAAGAAGCAAGTGGTCTGTAAAGGGTGCACCCCTGCACACAGGGTCTTCGTGCGGCGAAGCAACCTTTAGTACTAAAGAGTACGTTATACTTAGGGTTGTTCGTTTTCGGGTTTTATATTTTAACACGATAGTGTTTTATGCTGGGATACACCAAGATTTCACTGATGTTATATCCGTTACAAAAATGACGCCAGCACACCTTTGCCTAAGCGACGCGCCAGCAGGACGTCGCTCGCCAAGCACACCCACAAGTCAGCCGCCGACCCGAAAATCATGCTCAGCTGCTGATTTTGCAGCACATTTCTCTTTCGTGTTTTACCTATTCTTATGACAAACGAATCAACCACAGTTTTTTTTGTTTTTTTTCTCTACGTTTCATGCCCGAGACTTCGCATATGCGTAGAAGGCATTTTCGTTCATAATGTGTTTCTTTGCCCAAATAAAAACCAGTTGCTAGTCTGCGCCATGTGTGTCTAGTCGCCTTCTCTTGTGTGTTCGTTTTATACTCAGTTTTTTCTTTTCGAAATACACCGGAACCCCGCTGATACGACCCCCGGACTTAAGATGACCCACTTCTTACGACAGATTACCGAGGTCCCGGCAAACTCCCCATAGAAACAATGCATTAAAAACCCCGATGATATGGCGCTCGGGTACACGCGGTCCGCTTCATACGACGGACCCTGGGCGGAGAAACCGGCGCTTTTCCCATATATTACACCACTTCGCCGCCTCGTCCTGACCTTCATAATTCTTCACCCCCGTTTGACCTGCTCGATGTGCAAATGTCCTTAGGTGAGCCAGACCCCTTACTGAACAGACGCAAGCCAAGTAGGCGGGTACTCGTGAGCGGAAGCTAACCTGCGACGGCCCCACGCGGCAGCACTAAGCCAGCCCGCCAACAGCGAGAAGTCGAAGTTGAGGTGGCAGGTGGACCGTAAATTTGAAGCTCCTGTTGAGCCACCGACGAACGCGGAAACACATACGACGGCAGCTCCACGGCGATGACCGGACAGCCGCTTTCCCCGCCCGCTCGATCTAAGTTTCTTCCTTTCACGACGCTCTCTCTCCCTATGTCTCTGCTCTCTGCTTATCAGAAGCGGCGTTGTCACTCCGCTCTTTTCTTTGCTAGAGTGCATCAATTCACGCGTGTCCGCCGCAAAGGCGGTGCATAATATAGGAGGCGATGGGGGGAGACACGTACCCGTTGGAACCGCCAATTTGGACCCGCCGCGGTGGCTCAGTGGCTAAGGCGTTGCGCTGCGGAGTACAAGGTCGCGGGTTCGATTCCCGGCCGTGGCGGCCGCTTTTCTGATGGAGGCGAAAAGCAAAAACGCCCGTGTGTACGAGATTTCGGCGCACGTAAAGATCCCCAGGTGGTCAAAATTAATCCGGAGCCCTCCACTACGGCGCGCCGCATCCATCGCCTGCGTTGCGTCGGCGCGTTAAACCCTACAATCGACCCGCCGCGGTGGCTCAGTGGCTAAGGCGTTGCGCTGCTGAGCACAAGGTCGCGGGTTCGATTCCCGGCCGTGGCGGCCGCTTTTCTGATGGAGGCGAAAAGCAAAAACGCCCGTGTGCACGAGATTTCGGCGCACGTTAAAGATCCCCAGGTGGTCGAAATTAATCCGGAGCCCTCCACTACGGCGCGCCTCATCGCCTGCGTTGCGTTGGCGCGTTAAACCCCTACAATCAATAAACCCTACAATCAACCGCCAATTTGGGCCCCTCGCTGGCCGCCACAGCAAGTCACAGTAGCAAGACCGCACGATAATTTTCGCCGCAACACGGTTTACTCGTGAAGGTTGAATTATCTTATCTATTTCGCGTTGCTGGGTCTTGTGGGAAACGAAAACAGCTATGTGTTGAGCACTATGACCGAACAGCGATGGCACGGGACCGTTCAAGGGATGTGTGCACCATGTACGGCAATGCTGTTTTTTGTTCATCTCCGCCTTGTATTATCGTTCGTTTCGCTTGGCCTTCGCAGTTTCACACTCGCCTTTTTCGCTCTCAATTTGCTCGACTAGGCCGTCCTTAGATCGCGTAGCGCGCGGCGCTTGGCTGGCGGGCTAGGTGTACACCATTAAGGGAAGGGAGCACAGCATAGGCGTTACTTTTTTTTTAAACTTGGGATTTCAGCTAGAGGTTCGCAAATAACGCGAAAACGCGCTAAATATAGTAATTTAAAAAAGTTCTTGGCCTACCTGTCGCGTGAGACCATCTACTAGGCCGGCATTTACCCGCATCCCGGTCGTACGACACCCCGGTCATACGACGCGTTCTCTCGGCCCCTTGAAAAACGTGTTTTCGGGGTCCCACTGTAATCTCTAACCGTGCAGGATTCCACTTATATGTGTACGCGAGAATATTATTACCAGCACGATACGCTCATCTTCAATTCGCTCCCCGTGCACTTGAAAAGCCATGAAGATTGCGCAGCAGTACGACACACATCCATGAGGATTGCATCCTTCTGAGCAATCCTCATGGCTTTACAAGTATAAATCCCCGTGCACTTCCAAACACACATCCCGGAAAATTGCCGTACAGGACTTTTTTTTTTTTTTTTTTTCAAATACCTCAGAGCAACTACCGCGACGTATACCGCCAAGATACATCTGTAATTGCGCATAGCTTAGTCGCAGATAACGAACATAAGAAGTTCTCAAACTGAGAACTGTTGCTTCAGAGGCCATTCAGCGGCGGCATTCGGCGGCTTCTAAAAGCAGTTGGAGTTCAAATTTCATGAAATAAATTTCGAAAATACTTGATCACCACTTGTATGGGACTACAACCCTCCAAATCCAATCTCTGTGACAGTTCTTAATCGGGATTCGAAAGAGACCGAAGTTTAGTATATTGCACATGTTGGTCACGGTGACGGCTTCTGCACCCCGGTCTACACCACCCCAGACGGCGGTCTACACCACCCCAGAGTGGTATAGGTCGGCACGCCTCGCGGCTTCTTCGCCTCGTACTTTCTTGTGTCGTCACTCTCATCGCTCCGTTGCTCATTGCAACACGCGATCTTAATTTAACAAACCAGGATTGCCTTATTAAGAACAGTCTGCAACTCTTCCTTCATGTTTTGCAGCAACGCGCATTCTGTCAGCGCAGCAGTAAATAGAGTGTGTTAGCTTACTTTGCATGCGTACCGTGTCGTCTTGTGTACCGCGCTTAGTGGGACTCGACTGCGCATGCGTGCGCGGACACGTGCCGAGGAATGTCCGCACCCAACCGGAACGAATGCGCCAATGCCCAGTCGGGTCCCGGTACAGCCGGTAAAACGCTTGTCTATAACAGCGATTTCAACTTCAAGCAGCTACATCCGAAAACTGCCGAAACATACTCGTTCCAAACATGTCGGAGGCAAAAGCGAAGGGCTAAGAATTCAGAATTCCGCAGTAGTTTTATTCAAATCCCGCTCCGGCGGGGCAGGATAGGGCTGAGAGTACGAACGCTGTGTTATAGACACGCCTTTTACCGGCTGTACATACGGTACACACAGTATGCACGGAACAGACGGTATGCTAAAGCTCTCTAATGACGGAATTTACATGATCCTTTTCGCGACTTGGTGCAGCTTCTCACCCTCATTGCGAGGGCATGTTCGCTTTTTCACCTTTACGTCAATATTTTAATCAATTCTAAACAAGTATTTTCTATCAAATGCTTATTCCTAAAAAATTGGTGCTCTTGAACGCGCCGAAGGTATACCGTAGTGGAGGGCCATGGAATTAATGTCGACCACTTGGGAATCTTCAACGCGTGCGCCGAAATATCGACACACAAGGGTTTTCGTTTTTCCTTTCCTCCTCAAAAAAAATTACGAGGGGGGAAGGGGGGGGGGGGCTAGAACTTTCTAGGAATGTGAAGGTGAAAGCATAGTTGGACCTTCTGTTGATCTGCTCTTAAACTTTCTGTTGAACTTTCACGTTGCTCTCGTCGAGCCGCTGCCGCCGCTTCATCCCGCATCCTCCCGACGGCGGTTACGACGAGCGGCATTTCTAGCTCCCCTAGCCTCTTCCGCCGTGGCGTACTTGCTCGGTCTTCCCCGCCCGCAACTAAGGGCCTGGTGCGTTGTCACCCACGGCGGTGCAGAATCAAGTTCTGAGCCCGCGCGGTGACGCATACCAGACGCGTCCAGAACGTATAAGGTCCACCGCCCTTTCTCAGAGCCTTCCTCCGGCGCTGCTGTTTCCATTTCCCAGTGACTCCGTCACCATTTCTCAACCCCCGGCGCTGTGTTTCCCTTCCCCAGCTCGCGCTCCTCGGCTCGCACTCCCATTTTAGGTTCCACCGATTTTCTCGACGCTTTAACTCACAACGCGTTCCATAAAACATGTATAAAGGTTGTTGCCTTAAAAACAGTCGTCGCGGCCGGTATCGAACTTGCGTCCTCGCACTCAGCACCACAACCCCTAAGCCGCTAAGAACCGCGGGCAGCATTAAGGGTGCAAAGTGCGTGCTTTTTAAAATGCAGAGCATTTCAGTAACTCCCGATGTCACCCGCGTTGACGTCCGTAGTCGTAGTCCGCACCCCTCCCCCTACACTATATAAAAAAAATACTATCCGGCGCCTGGTTTCGATCCCTCGGCCCTGCAGGCGGAACGCAATGTACATGGTGCTCTACCCACTGCGCCACAAAGCCGACACAGAATGGGAGGCTACGAACGCGCCTTATATCCTTGACTCATTCAAACTACGTCAAGAAGCTGCTGATACAACGCATTCACTACCACCAACTCCCCAAACACTAAACGTTAACGCAATACACCCACCCCCTATGCGACGCATTTACTTGAGTCCCCCTCGCGGGGAGATGGGCCCAATTTTTTTTTTTTTTTTGTGAACCGTATTTTGTCTAACCAACTCGACTTCTTTGGCGCGGGCACTCCGGTGGTCGCTTTCATGTGGCGGCTTTCTCGAAGCCGAACACGGAATACATTTTTCTGATTTTGGGTGCTCAGTGGCACCAGTGCAATTTGCAGTTTGAAATTTAGATACCAACTTGCCTTCTGCTTCAGTTTTAAAGCTATAATTACGCTTAAATATATCTTATATTACTTTCGTTACCCGAGGAAACAAAACGAAATCACCTCGTTTGACGCTACTGCTTTTTTTGCATTAAAAAGAATGAATGAGTTCAGAACGGGACGCCCATAGCTTTAAAGTTCCCCGATTTAGAATGTGGCACTGCAACCGCGCGCCGCCTTGCAGCTACAAAAACTAAAAAAAAAAAAAAAAAATCACGCATCTCCACGAAGTGAATCATGACGAGTGGGCGAAGCACTGGGGATCGTTCTTACCGTAAATCACCCATGACATTGCCCACTCGCGCATGTAAATGAGTGACACTGCGTGTGTACAGTATATACTCCGGGGTAGCTTGTTGTCGGCGTTGCCGTTGAGCCGCTGCTTCCCGAGCACTCAACTCCGAGTCCGCTTGGCGTTTTTGCCGTTTTGCCGCCTCTTCCCGGGCTCTCGCCTCCGGGGTAGCTTGTTGTCTGCATAGACGTTGAGCCACCGCATGCCGCGGCTTACTTTCGTTTTCATCCATGGCAGAAAAAGAATGTGTGGTCTGGAACGCGCTTATATACGCTTTTGCACCGCAGCTCTCTCTCTCTCTCTCTCTCTCTCTCTCTCTCTCTCTCTCTCTCTCTCTCTCTCTCTCTCTCTCTCTCTCTCTCTCTCTCTCTCTCTCTCTCTCTCTCTCTCTCTCTCTCTCTCTCTCTCTCTCTCTCTCTCTCTCTCTCTCTCTCTCTCTCTCTCTCTCTCTCTCTCTCTCTCTCTCTCTCTTTCTCTCTCTCTCTCTCTCACCTTTTTTGAACCTTTTATTTTGTTTTTGTTAACCTTTTGAGAACCTTTTAATTGTTCACAGATGTTTCGATTTACACGGTGCTGTCCCATGAGCACGGACGCCGGACGGACAAGCCCCGGCCTTAAGGTGCTTCGCCTCTAAAAGCGTAGGTTGCGGCAGCTAGTCGCTCTCACTCTCACTCCGATGCACCCACTGTAAAACCTATTACATCGTGTTTTCGCGCAGAAAATAATCCACGCGAGTGCACAATTTAATTAGTCTGGCTACACTCGAGTTGTCTCTAGCCGCAGTCTGAAAGAGACGTTAACGTTTCCTCACCCACAGCTGTGGCGAACAGGAGGCGCGCGGTACTGAACTGTTGCTCTTCAAGCCGACTGACTTGCTTCAAATCCATCTCAAAACAGCCACAGGAGCTTGTCCCAACGTGCCCGACATGAGAAACGTTTTCGTCCGTTGCAGTGGCATACGCAGGGTTTAATTTTTGGGGACTGGATGGAGGCGGTTAAACCCGTTACAAAATAAAAGGAAAGGAAAGATATAATGGTGCTTGATAAGAAAAGAAAATGGAGCAACAACAATTCAAAGCTTATAAAAACGACCCACATTTCAGTGGGCGCACCTCTACACAAAGTTCCGGATGTTTTCTCCTTTTTTGTTTTCCTGAAGGGATAAAGTAAAGTGTCCGGTCGCCGTGGTGGCAACAGATGTCGAAGCCGTGCAAGCTTGCCACGTAGTTGCTTCCAGAAAAAAAGGATTACTGGCATGTCTTGGCGTAATGAATGGCATAGCTGGTGTGTCTGTACAATTCCCCTTTCCCTTCGAATTCATTTCGCGGAGGAGGAGTGCGACCCTTCCCTTTGACCTTTGACTTCGTCCACCTCGACTCCTTTTCGCGTATACGCCGAAGCGTAGATGGATTGCAAGCCACACAAGTACTCGCGGCAGCAAGCTCGCGCACGAGGCCGCGCAAGATCTCAAGTGCTCCTCCGCCTTTCCATCAGCTGGCATCGACCCACCGCCACTGCGCCTGATTGATTGCCTGCTTCAAGCACACGCCGCCTTGCCGTAAACAGGAAGCCGTGAGTGGGGAAAGCCACGCCGAAAACAACGCCGAAAACAGCAAAAATCCTTCACTGCTTCAATTTTCACGCGTGCGTGAAATCGCGCTCCACAAACCACAGTCGTGGCGTTTGCAGCATTGCCTGACTTCCGAAGAAAATGGGATTTGTACACGAGGCGCTTGCCGATTACGAATGCAGACGGTGCACGTCCACGTTATGATTAGTGCCGGCTCAACTTTAGACCCCGCTGAAGACGCCACAGTACAAACCCGCCACGCCTGGTCGGACTGTATACAGTTGTAGACCGACGGGGCAAGACGCCAAAGCGAGGAATAAAGGGCCAGAGACATGTGCGCAGAGCTGCGCGTAACCGCACGCGTTTTAAGGGCAGGAAACTGTAGGGCCCCGCCTTGTAGTCGTAGTTCGTGCGCTGTGACGATGTCTAGCCACCGCCGCAACCAGGCGAAGTAGCGACATAACGGGCAGAGCCCCACGGCGTAACGGCGTAACCCAGAAGCTTCGAAAAGCAACCGGTTTAAATAGTCATAGCCGTTCGAAACTGCTCAAGCACTGGCACTTGTCATACATCTCCATATTATTTGGCGCAAAGAAAATTGCAGGTACAATTGGGGAAAATGTGTAATTAACCGGCAGCCCCCGCGTCCATTTAGTTAGGAATGCTCGTTGGGTTGGCTTTTACGATAGTAAGCGAAAAAAGTGGCCGCGGAAGACACGTGTTCAAAACTGCGAAGTAAGGGTCCGGCGCGTGGGAGATGAAAGCAAGTACAAAGAGAACAGAACTCCCAGGCAGAGGGTGCACTAGCACTTCAAAGGCGGGAAATTTGAATTGCGTTGGCCAAACGTCTGTTCAATTATCAACAGAGGAGTGAGACAAGGAGGCAAAAAGCGTGATAACGGCACCACAGCCTCTCTGCACTTCCGACAGCTTTCAGGTTGCGTGGAACTGTTTTAGTTTTTTTTTACTCCTGTAAACCGGTTCCGCGGTGGTCAGGATACGCATGACGGCTACAGGACCGGTTCTGGAGAGGGAAAAAACGCGTGCGGATACGCGTCGCTCTCCACACATGCTTCACCGCATCTCCAATCGACATCACGGCATGAAGGAGGAAGACCTTTTCCGCCTTATCCGCGCCTTCCTCATATCACGTGTCATCTACATCGCCCCTTACCTTACTCTCACCAAACGTGACACGAAAGCCATTGATCGCCTCATCCGCGAACCTATATAAAAGCTCTTAATCTTCCTATGTCCACCGCGACAACTAAACTGCTCCAATTAAGCATCCACAACTCGTTCTCGGAACTCGTCGAAGGGCATCTTAGATCCAGTCAACATATCCACCTAGCTCAAACATCAACAGGACTAGGACTTTTACAGGATCTCAAAATGTCAACCCCTCAGACCACGGGCGGGAAACCTGTTCCCCATAATTGGCGTCGATCCATTCGTATCCGCCCTCTCCCAAAAAACATGAACTTTTCTTTGCACTCCGGTCGTCGCCACGCTCGTAGCGAAGCCCAAGAACAAATCTGCGGAAACAATCTGAATATTGCATACACAGATGCCAGCCCTTACTCCAATCCGTACCATCTCTTAGCCATGGTAACCACCAAAGACAAGATCGTCACCTGCGCCTCAATGAAGACCACATCTATCTGGGCCGAGGAAGCATTTGCTGTGGCCCTCGCCATCACTCGAACTCCCGCAACGCTTGTAATTACGGACTGTCAAGCCGTCTGTCGCAGTCTTTTAGCAGGTAACGTGGCCTCTACTACGTGGAAGCTCCTGGCTCGACGCGTCCCCAACCGGAAGATCGACATAGTGTGGACCCTGGGACACTCCTCACTGACGGGCAATAACTTTGCTCATAGACAAGCCTGCGAACTTTCCTCCCAGGCCTCTGAGGAAACACCGAGTCTCGTTCCCCTGCTCACATTTCAAGACATTACCCAACATTACCGCACTTCAAGGCAACATTTTCCACCTCCTCACCCGCAGCTTACTAAAAGAGAAGAAGCAATACTCCGAAGACTCCAGACAAACACCTTTTCTCGCTCAACTTGGCTACATTGGATGTACCCCACCCAATAAATACCCTGCTACATGTAAATTCTGCCCTAACCCATGTACCCTCATACATATGATCTTGGGGTGCGCATAAAACTCCGCCGTCCCACCTTTACCCTCTTCGACATTACCTGGATGTAGAGTAAATAAACAACATCCAAACATGTCACGAGTGTGTGTTGGCCGCTTCCGCACTGCCGGCGTTTTTCGCCCGCGCGCCGCTCCGATCGGAGGTCGGAACTTCTGCTCTCGAGCAACGAACGATCCGATCGTTGGCTCATCGGGCAGCTGGCCGCGACCTAAGTTCTACAGCGCATCCAAGGACTCTATTTTTATTGCTTTTTATTACACTGGACGCGAAAACGCGTCGGGGACACGAAAAGCGCACTTAGCGAGCTGCACGGTCGCTGCGCAGGCGGAGGCCACGGCCGCGAAGTGGCGCAGGCCGGTGCAGGTAGCTCGAGCGATACCTTGTTACCGCTGCACGAAATGAGACTCAAGTTCCAAACAAGGCAGCACATACGAGAAAGGAGTTAATGATGCGATGTCGGATTGCATTAAAAATCGTCACCTGCGCCGCTTACGTGAGCGGCAATCGAATATCCGCCGCAGTGTCAAGCCGTACTCATCTGTAGGCAGACCTGTAGGAAGACAGGCCGGCTGCTCCCAGCGCGCGTCTCCCCACCCACTGCCTCGAGCGTCGCACGTCATTCTCTAGCTGCGGCAGCAATTTGCACTCGCAGCGCATGCATCATGTCCAGGGTCGCTTTTTAATTAAGCGGCTGGCGAGATCAGTACGTGTGGGCATTCGCAGAAACTGCCGTCGATGGGGATTCGGCAGTGCTACAGCAGCTCTGCTCTGTGATATCCGTCCGATGGTCACGTGGACAACTTTGCTTATACAAAATCCCACATTTTGCGGCATCCGCTGAAACCGAAACTGCGACTGACCGCATTAAAAGTGTCTCTAATTAAACAACTGTCACACGCTGAAGCACATGAGGCTTCCACACGTTCATTAGCTACTTATCTACATTAGCTACATTAGGTCATTAGCTACTTATCGCAAAAAAATAACCAAAATTTCAAAATTTGTATGTCAGTGCCCCTTTAAGAGGTTTCGAGAAGTGGCACGACTGAAAGCCCGTCCCAGCGGCTTTTTTGTGACATGCGACTCCCTCTTGGCTTTTACCGTGAAGCTTGGGCTCATGCAACGCTTGCACACAGCGACCATTTGAGGCCGCATTTCACGCTTTCCCTGCTCTTGAATAGGCAATGAAGACAAAATACGTTTGTATTATTGAAACGACTGCTTTGTGAATGATGAAAATTTTATCGCCAACGTCAAACAAATGTTGGCGATAATAAAGAAAAAAATACATAAGGCAATGGCGACCCCCTAGCCACTTTCCGGCAATTTCTCTATGACGTCACGGAATTTCGTTCGCGCGATTGGCGGCCGTCGTGACCAAAGCAATTGCCAACAAACATGATTGGGCGATGAAGTCCCGTTTGATCGTACCACATGAATGCTAGCATGCAGTTAACACGCGAATGACCGTGTTTTTTAATGATTGCCCGTATGATACGTAACTACTGCCCACATTGTCTTTGTAGCGCCAAATTTAAAAGTTCTTGAAATATTTCTTGCGTTTTTTTAGGGGCGAAGCCCCTTAGGGGCTGGGTCTGTTGGTGTCTCCTGTCATCGTCCATCGTAGTTGATTGATTGCAGGGTTTAACGCGCCGACGCTACGCAGGCGGTGAGGCGCGCCGTAGTGGAGGGCTCCGGATTAATTTTGACCACCTGGGGATCTTTAACGTGCGCCGGAATCTCGTACACACGGGCGTTTTTGCTTTTCGCCTCCACCAGAAAAGCGGCCGCCGCGGCCGGGAATCGAACCCGCGACCTCGTGCTCAGCAGCGCAACGCCTTAGCCACTGAGCCACCGCGGCGGGTCGTCCATCGTCGTACTCGTCGTCTCGTGTAGTCACGGTACTAAAACACCGGAAAACTCGTTACGCCTCGCGCTAGAACGTAACGCGTACTAAAAAAACACCGGGACACTCGTTTACGCCTCGCACACGGGAACTTCATGCTTGAGACTTTTACAGCAAAGCTGTATACCTCTAACTCCCAACGGTTTCATCTCCGATGGCAAAAACGCCAAGGGGCCAAGAATACACTTATACACTGCATGGTTCGCCCCTCTCCAGGTTTCACGTTAGTGGAGATGGCCCGGGATATTTCGGTTAAAAAAAGTCTTCCGTGGATGGGCTGGAGCTGAGCCAGTTACAAAAATCGAATTATTTTAAGTTGAGGCGTTGTCTTTCGCATTCGTGGCCCCTTCAACCATTTCCACTTAAGAGGCCGAAGTGCCACCCTTGACACCAGAAACGTATTACTGATTGATTGCAGGGTTTAACGCGCCGACGCAACGCAGGCGATGAGGCGCGCCGTAGTGGAGGGCTCCGGATTAATTTTGGCCACCTGGGGCCGAATTCTCTAAAAAACGGCCGTCGCTTTGAAACGACGGGGTAGCGCCATTGAAATGTATGTGTTCTGGGGTTGGGGCCGCCGCTTTGAGGTGGGAAGCGTGAAGATACGCTGCAAGAAAAGCACTGTGGCAAGGACGCGAAGCGACAAGTGAAATGACGGAGGGCAGTGGGTGTCGCTTCGCGTCCTTGCCACAGTGCTTTTCTTGCAGCGTATCTTCACGCTTCCCACCTCAGAGCGGCGGCCCCAACCCCAGAACACATACATTTCAATGGCGCTACCCCGTCGTTTCAAAGCGACGGCCGTTTTTTAGAGAATTCGGCCCCTGGGTATCTTTAACGTGCGCCGGAATCTCGCACACACGGGCGTTTTTGCGTTTCGCCACCATCAGAAAAGCGGAAATGTATTATTGCGTGAACAATAGATGGGGCATGTCAACAAAAAATTGCGCCGTTGATCCGTGGAAGCAACAATAGTGAGTGTTGCTATAGAACGTCACGCAAAGCCCGAGAGCGCCTGGGAGACGGGGATGTCGAGCCGAGCACCGAGCCGGCGGCGGCATTTCACGCAATGACGCTGCGTTCGCACCCCGGTCTCTAACCGACTCGCCCGTCGTCCAACTCCTCGACGCGTCCCGCCACCGCTTGCGCGCGTTGTAAAATGGAGTGACGCGAGTGCAGGGCGAAGTTGGCGGCAAAACAGGTCGGAATTGTATTGAGGGCTCCAGAATGCCGATACTGGTGTGGACAACAAAAGGACCGACACGCAGCCTTTGCCAAAGCGAGCAAACGTGACCACTGAGACCGTTAGAACGCAAAGCACGGTTGGCGGCTGATAAACGCCGTGTTGCGGGCTTCCAAAGCCACAGCACGGCGTAAGCGTCGGGCAGTGTCTCATGTTCGTTAGGGAGAGGGAATAGGTGGTCACGCATACTTGAAATTCCACCAATGAATCTTTCAATATATATATATTTTTTGAGGGTTTGTTTCGGGTGGCGAATCGGCAGAGGTTCTTGTAGACCTCTGCTTCGTGAACGGCCTTTTGACAGCTTGGCTGTTTAAGACTGCTTTCGAGTACCACATACAGTAAAAGCTCGTTAGATCGAACTCGGTTAATTCGAACCTCCGGTTAATTCGAACTGACGCCCTGATCCCGGCGCAGCCCTGTATATTTCAAGGGGGAAAACTACCGATAATTCGAACACGTCGGTATCCAGAGCGCTTAATTCGAGCTATGATCCCCTGGTTTCCATCGCTCCACGCCGAAGTCGGCCCAGAGTGATTACAATGTGTTGCAAATCCAAACCAAACCAAATTTACTGGAGATGCAAAACAAAGAAACAGAAAAAACAACAGCGTAAGGTGCACATACGCTCCTGCAACAGCTTATTTCACTTCTACAGAGGGCGCCGCGCCACCGGCGCAAGTGCTCCGGCGCTTGCCATTATTATTTATGAAGCATTATTTACAAAATCACCTGCCACAAACGTCTCGTAGCGCCTAATTTGCGATAACGAGTCCTGAGGTGGCTTCTTCGTGTTCTGCCCGCGCAGTGTTGCGCGATTTCCGTTCATTCGAGCGCCCGCCCGCTAATTCGAACTCCGCTAAATTCGAACAAGTTTATGGTTCCATTCGAGTTAGAATTAACGAGCTTTTACTGTATTTATAATCAATTAAGCGTACGACTAATTTTTGCAGACACAGGTCATGGATGACCTTACCAAGCCATAGCTACACACTCACTTGGGAACGTTCACCAGGGACCAGAAAGACTTCAGAATCTTCAGCTCGTCCAACATTGCCTCAATTTTCATGCGGTTTCTGCAAAGTTACCGGCTTTGTGAAAGGAAGAAGGTGTCTTAATTTTTTCTTGTTCGAAATACATTTTTTTCTTGTTTTCCCCAGAGTAACCGCGACCACCCTTTTTATGATGTAGGTCACTGACATGTCCCTTCTAAAAATTTCATAATTTGGAGCGAGTAATCATAAAAGCTCATGTTACCACGTACGCAGCTTGATTCCCGAAATGATAATACTGGTATATTGGAAAAAATCAGATTTGAAAAAAAAAAAAGTCACATGCTGTGGTGCGTGTAACGCGAGCATTCTGATAAAATACAGTAATCCCTCGTTATAACGAAGTCAGCGGGACGGCGAAAATTTTCGCCATAGACGGTATTTCGATATAAGCGACTACTCGAGAAAAGCTAAAGCAGTTGAGCTTTAATTGCTCCACAGCTGCGAGAAGTCAAAGCGCAATGTATTCAGTGAAGCAAAACTTTATTCAGGTGCAAAAAAGGCACTGTTCTTTGGCTGTTTCAAGTTCTTGCCTAGCGCCAGCAACCCCTGCTCCAATTTGCCCAAGCGTTGCATTTGGCTGCGGTCGACGCCCATGCATTCAACTTCATTTCGCAGCAGGAGTAGGTTCTCCCGCGTCTGCACCATAGTTGGCACTTCACGTGGCTCTTCGGCCTCGTTGGGGGCACCAACAACAGTGTCAATTATCTCCGCATTCGTTGCTGGGGCGACCACGGGAGCCGCGTCAGCCAACGCAAACGTCTCGAAGTAACCTTCTACCTCTTGACCAGAAATTTTATGAACAGCCTCGTACAGATCGCTGCAAGACCGGTCATCATCAGGCTGGTCATCGCCAGGGTCGCTGACAACGGTGCGGGAAAAGCCGTGGCTCGAGTCTGAGGTTGTGCTTGTTGAGCTCAACAACAACAACGGCAAAAAAGCGCTCATTGTGGGTACACAGCGCAATCATGAAAACTGACCGGTTTTGCTCTAGGGGCTTTGCTTGATCACTAGCCAATTTTTTCCCAAGGTGTGCAGCCGTGAAGTTTGCAAAACAAAAGTTTTTCGGTGCCCCGTTGTCGACGACACTGCTAATTCTACGGTTCGAGTGTAGGTGTTCACGCACCATCTCGTCCACGCCATTGACCAATGTCCAGGAACGAAATTCAATGGCCCTACCACGCATTTGGACCACTTGCCTTGATGGCGCGAATCGCGCATGACCGGCTCTCGAAAATCGCCGGGGAAACACCAGCTTGCGTTGACCCTCCATGTTGACAGCCTTACTCGCCGCTGGGTCGCCGCTGCTCGGCGACGCCTCCGCTCGCCACTTCACTCGGGTCAAGCTCTTCGTGCGCTTCGAGTAATGCGGCCTAAAATGCATGCGTTTGTGTTGGGACCAGAATAACTCTCGAATAAAGCGATATTTCGATTACAGCGATTTCATTATAACGAAAGATTACTGTATGTCTATCCTAACGCTTATTTTTGTCATCATGTAGGACACATCGGTTGTACATGTCATATCTGAGCTCCACTTGCCTCTCGAATGCTTGGGAAGCAATCCTTAGGCCAAAAGGAAGCATCTGCCAGAAGATGAAAAGTGTCATCATAAGGGCGTGCAAGAGCTGTGCTTTGTCTTGAGACGCTGGCAAGCTAGAAGAGAGAACAGCACTGACGATAAGTGTCCTGTCAACTGCTCTCCATGGGGTAGTACATGGCGACAGATCAAGCAAAACATGTTTATTGGGTGCTTCGATCGCTGCACAGCGCGGTTAGAAGTGCAGAAGTTCCCAATATACACCCACACAAACCGCACTTCCGCGTTTTGTGTTTGTCCGTACCGAATCGTGGCCTCACCTGGCAGGAGAGAAGACGCAGAAATACTTGGCTACAGCTGACCATTTACGTGCTCTCCAGGAAAATACGTTCCCCTATCCTATCCGGCTCCACCTTTTTAATCCTCAGAACTGCCCGCTTTGCCGATTTCTCGGAGAACCCGGAACGCTACGCCATATGGTAGGCGGCTGTGATCAATCACCACCGATTCCCCCAACCTGCAACTTTCTACCGCCGAGCTTTGGTAGGGCGCCTTGGTGGTCGGGACGAACAGCTTGGGCTGGCCCCAAGAGCTGTCGATGCCGCCAGCGCTCAAAGCATCTTGGAGTAAGGACCCCTCCTTCAAGCTTCGATACAAGGATACAAGCCCATCCCTTGACTTCAATAAACGCTTATTCTCTCTCTCTCGCTCACTGGTCGAGCGCTGTATCAATCAATCAATCAATCAATCAATCAATCAATCAATCAATCAATCAATCAATCAATCAATCAATCAATCAATCAATCAATCAATCAATCAATCAATCAATCAATCAATCAATCAATCAATCAATCGTTCATGAGCATGTCCAGAAACAGCCTCGAGACCTCAGTTCTGGTACGCATATGGCTATACAACAGGGCACAAGTTTAACGCACGTACGCTACAAGACAGGATAAAAAAAGTTGCAAAAGGGACTTCTGCACGACAACGCAAAGAATAGCATTGCAGGATTGAAAGCGTTTGAGACGTATTTCTCAACGAAGAGGTCAATGGGCGTACGTAGAAAGATCGAAGTCGCCCCATCTCCCATCCGCACCTTCGATCAGGTTGCGCAACGTTGCGGAAGCGGCGGCGTGTGTAATGAAATTCCGAGGAAAAAAAAAACTGGTGCCCTTCGTTGGGAGCTCGTCAGTTTTCCCTCTTCGCAACTTATATCGTAATACCAATGTCAGGCACCACAAAACAGGCCCGCAAATGTTATCGCATTTAATACTTCTCCGGCCCCGCGTACACATTACACGGGCCTGCTGCTTCTAAACTCTTCCGCGTGGAATTGCCGAGGTCATGTTAACGACACCCGCAAACCAAAAAAGCGCCCCGAGAAGCGTTCTTCTCCATCGTCGGCACGACGCGGAAAACAGGTTGGTCCATTAGGCGCTCAGACAGGCCGCTGTGGTTTCGGAGATATCAAAACACGCTTCTCGTTCGATTAGCCGGGTGCTCGTAGCCGCGCGTATGACGGTGCGAGGAGATACGTCCCTCAGGCCTGAATCACTTGAGCTCTGCTGTGTGGCTTGCGCGAGCCACTTAGCGTATTTTCCTCACGTCAGCAGACGGTCCTTGGTCAGTACGGGCAGTTCCGCAGGCATACACTTGCGCTGTGTTACTTGGCACCTGTAGATACGAAGGTTTTGGCCGGTCGATGACATGCCTTAGGTTCGATGGCTCCTTCATGCGCGGCAACATGGAAGACGGGCCAACCGTTGATATATTAGTGCGGCGTTTCGTAGTTGCTTTCTTTTTGTTTTGTTTCCAGGCTCTCGTGCGCTAGCTTTTATATATTCGTGGGAAAAATGGTGAGAGAGAATAAAAATTTTATTTATATCGATAAAATGCTGAAAAGAGGCGTCCCCACTCCAAGATGCCTTGAGCTCGGGCCGACTCATCAGCCCTTTCGATGAGGCGCAGACAGGAGCTCGTTCAATCAATCAATCAATCAATCAATCAATCAATCAATCAATCAATCAATCAATCAATCAATCAATCAATCAATCAATCAATCAATCAATCAATCAATCAATCAATCAATCAATCAATCAATCAATCAATCAATCAATCAATCAATCAATCTTTTTTTTTGTTTCAACAACATCTGTGTTGGGGACCGTGAACAAAAAGCCACCAAACGGGCTTGACAGGGTCCACGGCTCCGTGTAAAAGGCAGGAGTTCGCTAAGGATCTCTGCTAAAGCTCGGTGGACAGGTAGAGAGGGGAGCGGTAGGGAGGTGTCCAGTGTTGATTTTTCGCAGCCACTCACTACGCGTTTAAGGGTCTCGGGTTCTCCACAGAGGGGGAAAAGCGGAGAAAATTATTGAGAAGGGGGTGGCGGGAGGCAAAGAAGGGCATTCTAGTCGGGGGGATACATGGGCGCCATCATCGTTCACTCCTTGACTCCATGTGCGAAACGAACATTTTCATGTTCGTTTCGCACCTTTCGTCATCAACTCATACCCCCAATATATGCCCTGTGGCAAAATAAACGCTTATAAAAAGAAAGCGTAGGTCGGAAAAGCGTAGCGTGTGGAGTATCCTTGCCCTATCCCTGGGTATTGGTTTGTTGTCGGGGGTATGTGTTCTGTGGGAGAGCTTATAGTGTGAGTTGTTACGAGACTAGAGGATGCATGCACTCGGGCTGCGCTGTATGTATGAGCGCTGGCTTGGCGGGTCGAATGCCGAGTCGTGAGGTGGGCGACCTCGTTGCCGGAAAGGCCGTGGTGAGCTGGTGCCCGCGCAATCTTTACTGGCCTCGTTGGTGGTTTCTGCATGGTTGGTGAATCGATGGGTGTTGATGTGTAACAGGCCGTTTGCGAATTTGCGGCACGCCGGCTGCGAGTTAGTAGCGTCTCCGCTGTCCGTTTGACAGCGGCAAAGCCGTGGCCTCCTCCTTGGCCTGCAGTAGTGGGTTGTTTTAGGTGGATTGAGAGGACAAACGGTGGTCGTCATTGAAAATGACAGTTGCCGCAGTGGATCTTGCGGAGTTAGACGCGGCGTCCTTTTGTAGATGTTTAAGGGTTGATGACTCCTCCACCTTTCCCCCGCGCCCCCGCTGAGGGGTACGTCCAAGGGTTTGTTTGATCAGCCGTGCGACATACACACGCTCTGCTGTCTGCCCTTATTCCTTAGCGCGGTTCATTCAAAATGTCGCAATGCATTAGCCAATCATTCCTTTTTCTTCCCGGGGTCAAAATTCCCCGGACAATTAAGTCTGCTTAAGTGCTTTGAAGGCGAAGGCCTAGCGATGATCAAATACTTGAATTCTTTAATGCTAGATCTTGTTTGAGTCTCTCTCTTCGCTTTCGTAATATTCCCAAACGGCTAGAAGTAATAATCCACATTCACCACAGCCTGTAAGCAGACGATATAACGCTATGGGTAACAGGCGGTAGTGACGCACAAATTGAGGACACCTAGCAGCAAGGGGCCCAAGCGGTCGCCGAAGAAGCTCTCCTGGCGGGTCTTGCCCGCTCAGTCGCCAAATCAGAATTGCTCCTTCTATCATCTAAATTCGGATCGCGAAGCCCCCCATACGTCGCAGTTTTCATAGATGGGCGCATGATCCCAGAGGTGCTTGCCCTTAAAGTGCTTGGGCTGGTAATACAACGCAACCGAGGCAACATGCAACACATCTCAAAATTAAGTTCCCATGTAAATAAAACAATTGGACTCCTTAAATGAATTTCCGGTCGAAACCATGGACTCAAAGAACAGGAGAGGTGACGACTCGTACCGACATTTGTCATCAGCCGGATTACATATTCCCTCCCCTACCTCCGGGTCGCCAATACGGACCTGGCGAAGGTTAACAATCTAATTAGGAAGGCATACAGGGCAGCACTGGCAATTCCCCAGAATGCACCCACTGCCAAACTTGAACTCCTAGGCATCCACAATAGGGCTTAGGAGCTGATTGAAGCCCATCACCTCAACCAGCTCCGCCGACTTTCCACTACTTCCACTGGTGAGCACATTCTAAACAGTTTGGGTATCCGCGCACCAGAGATCTCCGACCTGAAGGTCCCCATCCCGAAAACTACCCATGCCTGTCTCCGCGTTCGTACTCTCCCACGAAACATGCAACTCAAGTATACCACAGGGCTCGCAGGGGGAAGCAAGCGCGAGCACTGGCGAAGCAATTGCCGATCCTCCCAGGCCACATGTACTTTGACGCAGCAAAATAACGCCATCACGATGGCTGCGCCCTCGCGGCCATCAACAGCCCGGATAGCCCCCCTGTTACCTCTCCCACCGTGCGTACTACCTCCCCAGCGGCGGCGGAGGAGGCTGCAATATACAGCATTTGCGTAAACAACGCGGCCTACTCCAACAATTATACTCACAGATTCGAAAAGGGCCATTCAAAATTTCGCCCGTGGGTCAATTTCCCTTGTGGCGTACCAACTCCTCTTCAAAAATTCCCCGACCTCCCCGGTAGAACTCATTTAGACCCCGGCGCACACTGGTCTGGGAGGGAACGAGGTGGTCCATACCGTGGCACGAGGGCGTACAATCTGTGCCGCGGCTAGCCTCACCCCTTACCGGGGTCCGATCCGCTAGGGACCGACTAATCACCTATCACGACATTGTCGTGCATTACCGCCTCGCCCTCCGCCATTATCCCACCGCTCATCAGAGCTCCCCAACTATTAGGAACGCCTCTGGGGTCTCCTTCAAACTAATATCCTCACTTGCCGGGTAGTACTCATCGCCCTATTCCGCTCTGTACCCCTCGCAGAATTGCCTCTTTAGTGGCGCCCCCGCCCCACTTGACCACTCTATGTGGACATGCCCCAAGATCTCTTCGCGTACGTAAATTTATTTATTTATTGAATGCTGCCAGCCTGAGTGCCAGGCCTTAGGCAGGAGTGGGAGTACAGGTTTACATTCACAAGGACGCAATAGTTTATAGGATGCATAATAAAAACAACACTGAAAAAAAAAACGCTAACACACTGACAATACTTGTCAAAGAAAAATAAAAATAAAACGCACGAAAAAAACAGAGAACGCGCATACGTGCACAGAATTGTACGCGAATGACACTTTATAACGTGCCACTGCAGTGAATTGGGCCGTGAACAGCCATTTACAGTTTGAAAACCACGGCACGACGACAAAAATTGCCACACAAGGAATAAATAAAAAAAAATGCACACGGAGGCAAACGTTTACACACCGCTAAAGAAAAAAAAAGCAATAATGTTCATATGAGAGAACACTCTATGCGCGCACAAATATGTTTTGAAAGGTACGGTTTGACCGACAAGCGATCACTACTCTACAAAGAACATGGAAATCAAATACAGCGTTTTGCAGTCAGCAGAATAAAATGTACCCTTAAGGGGAACTTAAGCAAGAACAATGAACATAAAGTTAAATTGAGAGGTGTTTTATGAATGCTTCCATAGTAGGGCATTCGACCGTACTCTGAGGCAGGGAATTCCAACTTGCGGCGGTTTGGGGAAAGATAGAATATTTCAATACGTTTGTGCAACAAGAAAAATCTGTAACCTTTTTCGCGCGATTTGAACGCATCGGGCGGCGATCGGTCATTGTGACGTAGTTAGCTTTGTGAATGCTATCATGGTATATTAATTAGAATAACTTTATCCTGTCGCGGTGACGTCGCGTTTCTAATTTTTCCACGTTTGCGGCCTGGAGGAGACTCGATGGGGATATATGCGTCGACTATAAGACTTAAAAATAAATCTGACGGCTTTTCGCTGTGATCTTTCTATCTATCAATGTTCGTTCGCGTATACGGGTACCACACATGCGCGGCATATTCTAGTAAGGGTCTAATGTAACTTTTTTAAGTCAGTAACTTTATTTCATTCTTTGAATTGCCTAGTTCGTCTCAAATAGCCGAGCTTTTTCACTGCCTTATTTGTAATGTACGTCGTATGCTCATTCTAGCGAAAATCAGAAGGGAAAACACCTAAATATTTGTAACTGGACACTACGTCTAAAAAACAATTACCGAAATTGTATCTAAACTTCCCTGGATGTTTTTTTACGGCTTATAGTCATTGCAACAGCTTTTTAAAGATTAATAGTCATTTGCCGCTTCAGGCACACTTCCTGTATTGTGTTCAGTGACGTGCTTTGAAGTTTCTTGATCGCTGGCAGATTCGATTTCATGGTATAACACACAGTCATCGGCTAATAACTTTTGTTGGTATGTTGCAAGTGATGTCGTTAACGAAAACTAGAAACTAGAAAGTGATGAACTGTAGGAGGGTACGCTGGGCAGCTCGGACCTGGACTTGCAAACACTCCTGGTCACAAGGGCTGCCACCGTCGCCGCCAGGCTTCAACCGGCGGCCACCACGTACCGCTGACCACAGGACTCAATAAAACTCTCTCTCTCTCTCTCTCTCTCTCTCTCTCTCTCTCTCTCTCTCTCTCTCTCTCTCTCTCTCTCTCTCTCTCTCTCTCTCTCTCTCTCTCTCTCTCTCTCTCTCTCTCTCTTCACTTTCGTTTATTCGTCCTTTGACGCAAATGACTCCGACAGGCAGGCTGGCCGCAGTTGACGCAACAGCTGAGCTCTCCTCCACGTTCACCTGTTCGACTCACGTACCGTCCCATTCCGCTGTCACGAGGCACACACCAGGCTAATTATTCATCGAAGGTTAGACGGACTTTCTGCGGAGGTTTTGACACACTGTTGACGCAGTTCTGATGTCAGAAAGCATTCTCTCTTCTAAGGAATTTTCTCAAGTTTTTTTTTTTTAAACGCAAAATTTTCCTTAAAATATAAAGTTTTTTAGCACTTCTGGCAAGGCGCGAAGTTAGCGCAGTGCCCAATAGATGCAGCGCGTGCGTCTGCTTGCCGGAGTTTTGACGGACGGCTTATTTTAGCTGCAGTGATGTGCATCTTCTTGGATGACTGATAACTTTTGTAGACTGTAATAAGTGCAGTTTTCCATGCAGTAAAGAAGAAAAAAAGAAGTTAGCGCAGTGATAATGCGCTTGGCTTTTGCTCTAAAGGCCCGGGTTCAAATCCCACGCGAACCAAATGTATTTTTATAATTATTAATTTTAGATGTGACGCATCTTTTGCTCGCCGCCATTATCCCCCCGCTCATCCAGAGCTCACCAACTATCACGAACGCCTGTGGCGACTCCTGCAAACTAATACCCTCTTTTGCCGGGCACTACTCCATCGAATGTACCCTGATCAGTATCCCTCACCGAATTGCCTCCTTTGTGGCGCCCCCGCCACACTTGTCCACTCTATGTGGGCATGCCCCCAAGACCCCTTCCCGTATGTAAATAGTGATGAGCAGTGGGAGCATGCGCTGGGCAGCTCGGACCTGGACTTGCAAACACACCTGGTCACAAGAGCTGCCACCGTCGCCGCCAGGCTTCAACCGGCTGCCACCACGTACCGCTGACCACAGGACTCAATAACAGTCTCTCTCTCTCTCTCTCTCTCTCTCTCTCTCTCTCTCTCTCTCTCTCTCTCTCTCTCTCTCTCTCTCTCTCTCTCTCTCTCTCTCTCTCTCTCTCTCTCTCTCTCTCTCTCTCTCTCTCTCTCTCTCTCTCTCTCGGGTATGTCCCTCCAGCGTCGTCGCGGCGTCCGCACACCACCTGGGCATGCGCAAACTCTCCTCCGATCTTCTCGCCAACAGCTGTGTGCAACGCGCTCTCTCTGTCTCATTATCATAACAGCTGCGCGCGCTTCGCTGACGCTTCTCTCTCGCAGTTGCTCTCGCTACGCATGCGCAGCTCTCCTCCGTTCGTATCCTCTCCTTCAAGTGCTGGATATAAAGCGGTGAGCGCGCTGCGCCGGTTCAGTCAAGTGCGTTCGCTTGACTGCGCTGGACTTTGCTTGTGCTTCGCTTGACGACGACGACTCCGTTGCTTCTTCCGATGTAGTGCGATGGAAGCAACAGTCCCGTCAGCGAGTGGTTTGACACAATCGAGTACCAGCGTCAATCCAAACGTTGATGGCAACGTTACTTCAACTGAAGACAAAGCTACTGCGAAGCGACGGGCACGTGACGCTGAACGTTTCACGCGATTTAGAGAATCAACCCAACGGAAACGCCAATTGAACCCCCCGATGCGTCGCATCACACCAGGGTTCCCTCGCGGGAAGATGGGCGTAATTTTTTTTTGCAGCGGCAACCATTTGGGTAGCATTCGTGTCGACGCCGCCGTCGACGACAGTCACTTTTCGCGTTTGTTGAGATGTCTCAGGCTTTCGTCTCAAAGATTTTATCAGTCTCTCATTCGGCTGGCCTTTTAGCTGTCCTCGCATATCTGCACGGACGCTCCGCAGAAGCTTATACAGATGAACGCGAATGCGGTATCGAGCTCAAAATAAGTCGAATAAATATTTGAAATTATCGCTAATTTAGTAACAAACTGGACAATGCATACGATGTATTAAAAGGGGTATAATAATATTTTCGATTTAAGCACACATTCGAAATTCCCAAGTTCGTTTATGGCATTGTCTCGCCAGCACTGTCGCGCGTGAAACGGCAGGTGTCGCTGGGCGCTGCACGGAATAGCAGCGAAACCAGGTTCCAACGAACCCTAATAAATTAATCAGCCGATCCGCAATGAATGAGAATCCCATCATTAACGATTCCGTTTCGGATCCTTGATGGGAAATCCGTGCCAAAGCTTGAAAGCTACGCCTAGTTAAAGCTGCGAAACTTCGCCAATTAAGCTAATCGCATTGCGCTGGCGTCTCTATACGCAGATTTGTTGTGTAATTGGAAGTAATTCCCGGCGGCTGGTGGACCGGGCTGTGTGGTCAGGCTGTAGCTTCTGCGTTGCTTGCGTCATATGTATACAGGCTGTGGCGCCGTACGCCCTAATGAAAATGGACAGGCTCTTTTGTTCTCGCCGGCCCCCTGTTTTGTTAGACCGGATGCGAGGATCCGCGAGAACGCTCCGGATTGCGTATTGGCCGCCTTTCCAGTGCCGCATACACCGCGCAGAGGGAAATGAGGATTCGAAGATTGCGAGCGCGGGCAGCATGCCCCTCCTTCCCAGCAGGCAACGCGGCGAAAGCAACGAATTCGTATCCGACACGCCATGATGCCTGAAGGAGCACATTAGGGAAGGCTTCGTGCCCGTTGCGTTGTGCTTATTTTTGTTTAGGCGGCTTGAAGTTATGTACGGTGGGTCACAGAATAGCTCAAGTAGGCACGAACCTCGACTACGTGGTGTGGTAACGCTACACCGTTTCCTCATGAGCTACACAGGGGAACTAACAGGGAAGCTGAATAGTATAGCGCGAAGAAGAGCGGCGGCGCCGTCTGCACACGCCGCGCGCGAGATTGGAATGACACGTGCCAGACATACCGGATCAGGAACGTCGCTGTCGACGCCTGTCTCCGAGAGGCTTGTGCATCTATCCTTCCCGCTATACTTTCTTCCGATACTGGGTCACTGCTTGGCCTCCCACTATTCCCCTGCCAGCCTCCAGCGCCTAGCTGCATTTCGCATTCTTCTCCCGCCGCATGCTGCAAGCGCTCGAGCTCGCATCCCCGGGAGCGAGAGTTTCCCGGATCCCGGTCCCGCGGCGAATGGTTTGCAGCGTAGTGCGACGGTGCATTTCCCGGTGGCACAGCTATTGAAGCAGGCTGCTGAGTGTAGCTGAGGTATCAACAAACGCAGTTCGCGATTATTACAAAGCGAGGATGATTGTGTGAGTGAGATGACACCGACGAACGTGTCATCATCCCGTGCACGAGGAGAACACGGTGGGGGCGACCATGCGTCGTGACAGACGTCAGGGATTTCGTGCGCCAAAGCCGGAGACCACGGTTATTCAGGCGTACTATGCAAATGAGGTGGTCTAGGTAATGAGGTTTTCTTAAACGGGCGCTGAACAATCGTATCAACAGGCGTTTTTTTGTCTTCCATGTCCGTCGAAACTTCACTGCTGGAATAAATAGGACCTGAAACCTCGTGCGCAGCAAGTAATAATGTACGGGGGTGGAAAAAAAATGGCTTGACATAAGCTGAGAGGGCCAGAGAGAGAGGGGTGAAAATGGCGGAGGGGAGAGCACAACCTTTACATATTATATAGGCCTGCTTGCTACACGAGATATACGCGAGAGGTAAGTTAAGGAGCCATGAAGACAAAGTACAAGTTGGGTTTATTAGAAAGACTGCTTAGTCCCGATAACAGTGATACCAATATCACCGCAATCTTCGAACAAATAACGGAGATATTAAAGAAAACGTGTGAAGCAGTCGCGACCCCCTAGCCAATTTCCCGCAACTTTTCTATGACGTCACGAAACCTTGTTTGTGCGATTGGCGGCCGCCTAACTGACCTGTCGCGACGACATATGACTGGACGCCTGTAATGGGGCCTCTAGTTCCATTTGACAGCATCACTTGAATGCTAATGTGCAGTTAACGCACTGAAAATTATGTTTTATTGTTCACCCGTATGACGTCATTCTTGCTCATAACATGTCACTGTGGCGCAAAATTTGAAAGTTTTTAAATACTTGCTTTTTTTTGTTAAAAAACATCTTTTGGGGTTGTAATGGAGCTGAGTGAGAGACTGAATCCTAGTTCTTTCAAATTACACGAAGTTCTATTTTCTCTTCATGGCTCCTTTAACCGACCCCGAAACTCCTGCAGAGGATTACAGCAAGCTGTTGCGTTAATTCTTCGTGCAGACGACTGCTGCTGCTGCGCGCCCGTGGAGATTTCTGACTTTCTCCATACTTGGGAAGGAACCCGTTGCGTTGGCCATTGTGCTGCATTGTGTGGGTGGCCCGTTGCATTTACCGTTGCATTGACCGATGGAGCCATAAAATTCCAGCCCCGTCGCCCGTCATGAATCCGCGGGGTCTGCTGCTGCATTGCGTTCTAGTCTATCGTTCGCGAATTCGTTCGAGCCTGTGTTGGACATTGCTAATTCGAGAGAAACGCTACAAGCCGCAGCCGTACTGACACACCGACAAACGCGTGCACGCTGCTTAGCAAAAAACTGGACGAACACTCTCGCACGGGAAAGCTCATGTGGGCGCACCGGTGGCAACAAAAACACTTCGTGCTCATGGCTGTCACAGTAAAAAGCGAGGGGAAACGATGGCGTCGACGACGATGACGGTGTTTGTGATGGTGGACAGGAATGCAAAGCTTGAGGAGTCCCAAGGTCATGCAGGTGAATCAGCGAAGGTTTCAGCGCGCGAGACGCGTGTTGAATTACAACAGCGCAAACAACCGATAAGGGGACTACACAAAGGGGGAACAAGGCACTGACTTGAAACGATTTATTTTTTACAGAAACACACATGTAGAAGCGGCACCAAAGAAATACAAAAAGAAATCAAACAAAAAAAGAAACGATCAGAACAACAAGACATGATATTGTGAAGCCTTATCACATTTAATAAATTATTGTACTACTACTACCTACCCGTTAAAAGCACCTGCCCTGTTAAGGAAGTCTAATTTTTCCTTTGTGATTGCAAATGATGCCAAGTCGACGCATTGCTTTCCAACCACTCAATCGTGATTGCGTCAATTATTTCACGGAAGGTGTGTTCGAAATTGTGCCGATTACACGTCTATTTCAATCCGCGGCTGGCAAGCGCATGCATGCGTTGCAGTAGATGGCAAGATGCCCATCCGTTTGTTTTATCACATTATCGTCCTGTTCGCTGAAACGATTTGGCCCACATATACCTCTTTCCTCATGTTAAGCGCAGGTCGAACACTATGCCTTCGGTGAAATCAACGGATGGCTTTCGCTGTTCAGTATGACGCAAACATTTCTTGCCCGACCTATGATTCATGCTGCAGAGGGGAGATAGCTTCTCTGAGGGCGAAAAAAAAAACAACACCACTTTGATGCCCGCACACCCTGGAATTCTTCTTATGATACGCGAAAGAGGAGAAATAAAACTGAGCAAAATTGTGTTGTGGTTGTAGCCGATTCTAGTGTGGGTGGAGTGCTTTATTCTAGTTTCTTCTAGGAACTGGCCTTGGTCCACACTCAGGAAATAGGAGTCTTCTGGTCTTCCAGCCGGGAGCTGGTCATTGCGCCCTCCCACTGCTTAATTGGGGGGGGGGGGGGGGGGGGAGATTGGGGCAGAGGAATGAGGTGTTTGTGCATTCCCGTGTTGTGTGGTGCAAGGCGGCATGGTGTGGGGCAGTAGGCGCGTATTACAATATACTGGGTTAGGAATATGAGGTGGAGGCTTGCTCCATGGTTGGAGGTGTTTGTATAGATGTATGCGGCTTCAGGTGGTCTCTTCTTCCTGGGTGAGATTGGGGTGGGGAGAGGGAGTGTACGGTGAGAGAGGCGGTAATGTTGTAGGATGCAGTGGCTGCGGGGCGGGGTTCAGGGGGGGGGGGGGGTGATACGGGAAACGACGCGAGGGTACGGGATAACAGCCACTCTCTTCGTTGGCCTCACTCCTTTGTTGAAAATATCCTGCTCTCTACTTTCAAAAACGCCTTCCGCGACAGAGAAAAGCAAATACTTTTAGACAAACAGACTTTAAAAGACGATTTGACTGCGCACTAAAACTAACTTCAATGAAATGCTTATGATTGAGTGAGGGCAGTCATGAAACGCAGTCGCGCAATGCCCACTGTTATGAATTATGTATGCGCAAAAGAGGAGAGTAGCCAGAGAGAGAGAGAGAGAGAGAGAGAGAGAGAGAGAGAGAGAGAGAGAGAGAGAGAGAGAGAGAGAGAGAGAGAGCAACCTTCATTATTATTTGGGCAATGACGTACGCCTAATTGCAATGTACGCGAGAGGTAAATTCGACATGCGAGGGAAGTTCGGCATGTGAGCCCCTAGTCTCACGTTCCGAACAGACATGGTTGGTTGACGCGTGTAACAGGACCGCTGTACTATAAATGGAGCTTATGACAACGTGAAAAATTGGGCAAGACGGTAATGCATGTTGAACAGCGCGTACGCCTGACACGAAGACTACGGGAAGGAAGAACAAAGCGCTGAATCACGACTGATTTATTTCCTCCAGAAAAGAACATATAGAAGCGACACCGAAGAAGAAAAGACAGAAAAAAAGGAGAAAAACGCCACGTTTGTTAGGCTAACGCTAGGAAGTTCATAATTGGCTTGAGCTGAGCACACCAGCCTAGAAAAGGGACAACAAAAATTTTAGCCTCGAGTTATTTTTCGCCGCCAAGGCGCACAAGATCGAATGAGCGTTTCGTGCTCGCTGGATGTCGAGAATCCCTTCCTTATTAGGAAAGCCTTTCGGGGGAAAGAAGTTTTGGATAGTCACCCTGACAAGTCCCATGCCTTCTCAATAACATCAGAGGTCTATACTATTCCATTCCACAAGTGAATGAACCCGCCGCGGTGGCTCAGTGGCTAAGGCGTTGTCCTGCTGAGCACGAGGTCGCGGGTTCGATTCCCGGCCACGGCGGCTGCTTCTCTGATGGAGGCGAAAAGCAAAAACACCCGTGCGTACGAGATTTCGGCCCACGTTAAAGAGTCCCAGGTGGTCAAAATTAATCCGCAGCCCTCCACTACGGCGCGCCTCATCGCCTACGTTGCGTCGGCGCGTTAAACCCCACAATCAATCAACCCAAGTGAATGAACAAATGACTTTACTACAGTGAGGACGACAGAAAGCCCTGTTGGAATGGGAAGGAAAATGGATTAAAAAATATTAACTTCACTGAAGACTGCACAGGCTTGAAGCAATTCCGTTTCAAATCGCGTCGTGCGTAAAGGTCGGTGGCTTTCTTACCCACGTTCCTGAAATCAATGTTTGTGGCGTGAGAAGACGAAATTCTTCACCACAGAGAAAACATTCATATAAAAAAGTGCATTGCTCTCGTCCCCAGCGAGTTGGTGGTGGCGCATTTTGGTAGAGTTTTCCGTGGCTGCCGACTGGGGTCCAATTGCAATTTGCCCAAAATTTTCCTGTACGTGGGCGATTTCCTGATAATAACTAAATGTACCCCTGAGTGCACGTACTGTCTAATTATCGAACATGTGTGAGACCGGCTATTCTCAGATGTGAGGTGCAGGTTGGTGGCGATGATGATTGTGGGGTTTAAGCGCCGACGCAACGCAGGCGAGAGAGAGAGAGAGAGAGAGAGAGAGAGAGAGAGAGAGAGAGAGAGAGAGAGAGAGAGAGAGAGAGAGAGAGAGAGAGAGAGAGAGAGAGAGAGAGAGAGAGAGAGGAGAGGAGGAGGAGGAGGAGGAGGAGGAGGAGGAGGAGGAGGAGGAGGAAAAACTTTACTCTTTAAACAGCCCTAGTCCGGGCCGTCGTGCCACAGCCTCTTCATTAGGAGACGGCTGGTCCGCAGAACTCCCAGAGGTCCGCACTAACACGAAGGCAGTGGGCCGCCAGAAGTTCTTGCATCGATTTGACATCTACGCCAGGATCCGGGTTCAACCAGTCCTCCCAGGAAGCGATGCGGGAACGCAGGTGTGGTGGTAGGTCTGGCGGATGGCACTCCCAGTAAAGGTGTCGTACTGATGGGTAGGAAGGGCAGTTGGGTGTAGAGCAAGTGGGACGCGAGAGGATGCCATGCATGTAGTGGATACGGGATGGAGCGATAAGAGGTGAGGTCTGTGCTTCCCGGACCGATGAGGCGCGCCGTAGTGGAGGGCTCCGGATTAATTGTGACCACCTGGGGATCTTTAACGTGTGCCGAAATCTCGTACACACGGGCGTTGTTGCTTTTCGCCTCCATCAGAAAAGTGGCCTCCGCGGCCGCGGCCGGGAATCGAACCCGCGTCCGCGTGCTCAGCAGCACAAGGCCTCAGCCACTGAGGTGACCGCGGCGGGTGTGAAGTGCAGGTTTGTGATTCCATGATAACGTTTTTAGATATTAGGCTGCACTTCTCCGGCTCTCATTTCGTTTCCGTATCTGCGCCGGCAGGCTCGAAATCTTTGTCATCCTCTTCATTGGCACACTGAGAGCTTGTCAAAAGACCATCGCGTGATTGTGCTTCATGCATTCCATAACTAGACCATGCAGTCACGTCGTTGAAACTAGTTTTCATGCGCAGTCGACTCATCTGTTAAATTCTGGCTACCACAACAATACTTGCCTTCCTGTGTTGCATGAGGTATTTTTAAGAGTAAGAAACAGCACATTTAGGCCTCGCCGCCGCAGATACAGCAATAAAGACAAAACAAAAAGGTGGCTGTTATGCTATACCCTTATGCGGTTTCGCATAACATAAGGAGGATAGCAAGTCGAGTTGTCATTCATGTGCTTTTTTTTTTCAGCCACAAGGAAGCTATTTGCCCTGCGCAGCAAAACTATATATGTCGGGCGATGCGAAAAAAATGCGTCAAACTAACAACCGGACGCCCTTCGTCGATTGTTTGGAAGCGTGGTGTATATACACGACCGGCCCTCCACATGCGGCAAGAGGTATATGTCGGCCAAAGGGGAAGGGGCCTTTAATTACCGTTTGAGGCAACACGACAAAAAGGCAAAAAAGAAAGCGGGTGGGCATCTTGCCATCCACTGCGACGCATGCATGCGCTTGTCAGCCTCAGTTTGAGAGTTGCCACGTTATTGGCACAAGTTCCCACAGGCTGACTCGCTCAATAATAGAGGCAGTAGCGATTGAGCGGTCGGGGGAGCCCCACAAAGAAATGACTCGGGTTGCTTAACTTGGCACATGTTGAAACCGGGCAGGGGTGGGCCATCACTATCGCGTCTTGTTTTTATGCTTTTTTTGTTTTGTATTTTTCTATCCGTTGCCACTTATGTTTCTGGGATGAATAAATCGCGTGCAAGTCAGCGCTTTTTTTCGTCCTTCTTCCCACAGCCCCCATCTCGGTTTCTTCATTTTTAGTTTTAAGCTTACGACTTAGCTTTCCGAATGAAGTTCTCCAGCCTCCATTTGCACGGTCTTCTCTGAAGTTACTGAACAAGGCGATGACACCCGTACAAATCGAGCAACTCGAAAATTCCCGACTTGTATTCCTGACTCTTTCCAATGGAGCTGCCTACGTACGCTGTGAATTGCTGTAATTGATTTCGGAGAGATCGTCTCCCCTTGGTTTGAAAATATTCTTAATGGGGAACTTCAAAAAGTTTTGTCCCCCTTCATTCTTTATTGTCAAGCAGCCCAAGGTAGGCCTCGTCAACTCCCTTGTCTCGCGATGCTCTATTGATTGATGCGGTTATGGCCCCAAGCCCATCTGGACCTGAGCAAAGAGAGAAACCAGACAAAGGCACCGAAAAGTATATACTATAATACACATGAAAGTGAAGAATATTCGCACAGCTTGCACTAGGGGTGCAAGGCTGGAGAAACAGCAAAGCTGGCGGCCCCTCTCCCTTCGTCCGATACCCGGTGTTACACCTCAGACCGACTTCCGAACTTGCCGCTGAAAGTTCTCCATGACTGGCATGTCCGGATCGTTTTGTCCGCAGGCTTTCACATCTCTCACAACTGTGAGAGATATGTGAAAGCCTGTGGACCACGTAAAAGTGGACCGCGTAGACACGCGCTAGAAGTGGCGGCAACCGGCTTCGCGAACTCGGCGTTTGTAGCGCGAACTCGGCGTCTGTGGTCCATACTTAATGTGCGAGCGCACGTGAACTGGTGAGGGGAACAGCACGCGAGAGGTCACGCCACGAGCGCTGGGTAGAGTATTCCCGAAGGTCGAGCTGGCCTACTCCGAGCGCTCCTCACGAGGCGCGCTGACGCGCGCTCGGTATTTTAATGCACTAGCGTTTTAACGCGCTAGTGTTATTAGGTTCATTTTGCGATTTTGCCGTGGCTGCTAGCCGTCCGCTATCAGCCGTGCTCATCAAGCGTCCGCGGAAGTACGTCATCGGTGCTAACAGGAAAATACAACAGAGGCCGCCAGAGACGTGGGCTCGCCGGAATCGGGAATGCCGAGCGGCCGCAATTAGATTGTGGAAAGGAGGACAATATTACTACGGCCGAGGCAAAATAAAAGATGAGCGATTTGAGAAGGCGCCGCTTCTGCACCTTGAAGTTTGTTGCTGAGCAGACACGGTTGCCAGCCGTGCCCGTAACTTACGCCAACACCAAAGCGCCTATCCGACGACTTAAAATGATGGCGGCGCCAACATTGTGTTACCTAGCTTGAAAAAAGGCAAAAGGTTAATGCCAGGCTTTCAAAAGTCAGCCAAAGCCTACATTGTTTCAATCAATCAATCAATCAATCAATCAATCAATAAATCAATCAATCAATCAATCAATCAATCAATCAATCAATTTTATTTTCCTTACAGATGGGTACAGGGGAAGGAGCAGCCACAAAAAGCTGCACAGAGCAGCTTGACGGGGCGGCTGCCCACCATGTGATTGACAGCAACGGGTCGAACAGATTAAAGGGACACTGAAGTGATTTGTAAACATTGCGGGATTACTAGCGCAAATTGTAGTTCGGAGTCCGTAGGCATTGTTTCGACCACTCTGGCCGCGTTTACGCGAATTTGTTTAGTAGAAAAATCAATTCGAAAATGCTGTCCTCCTCTCTTTACGCTCGCCCATTTTCTGTGGCGTTTTCGTGTGACGTCAGCAGGAGATGAGCTGGAAAATGGCTGCGCTACTGCACGGTTCGCCGGCCAGCCGACCTACCGATCGAGTCAGTCGGCCCAGCGTTTCGTCCGCCGGCCGCCGACGGGTCGTCGCTATTCGCTCGCTCAATTGAAACTAAGCCACAACACCTTTGTGAATGAAAGAATGTGCCTTTCCTTACTTTGTTAGTTTGTACACTGTGTCAAACTCAGGGTCCGGGTCGCTCCACACAAGCGCTGCACAAGTGCACATGCGACGCTTCGCTGACTTACGCTAGTAGGAAAATCTAAGGCCAATTGAAGGCGGGAGAAGAGTCAGCGAAGTCAATATAGGTACTAAGAAAATAAACTCACCTGAAACTTTTACCGTACAGCGCAAAACTAGGGAGCAGGAAGCACTTTTTGCGCTGGGTAAACAAGCACAGCGGTCAGCAGCACGACCGCACATCTGCGAACGCTTTTCCGTCAAAGAAATGCAATTGCTAGACGTGAGATATTGTGGAAGTTTGGGGGACACTTACTGCAGGAGTGATATACAACAAATAGTCACATAAAGTACTTGAAATGCTTAAAATAAATAAAAGTGTAAACTGGTCATACATTATAGACCTTATATATCCAAACCGGCCAGCGCCGGCTCGTGGCCTAGGCTGCTTCCGGCCACCACCGTGAACGGACGCAGAATGCAGGGCTCCTCAGGAGCGGTTAATGCGGCCACGTCTGGCCGCGGTATCAGGTTTCTTGCTCAGGACGATGATGAGTACCAGGTTTCTCTGCCAACTTTGCCAACAGGTCGTATTGTTTTTAATACTGTTTTTTTGCACGGTGATATGAGGGCCCGCCCGTATCGCGTCGAAGATTTCCGAGACGCGTTGGCGCGTCTGGAACTGCTTCCCGAGGTGCTTTCCTTGGGAGCGTTCCAAATGAGTCACGTTTGGGCAGTGACTTTCAAGAATGAGTAAGCTGTGAAGAAGATGCTCGAAGCGAAGGACGTGAGAGTGAAGGGACGGCAGTGTATTGTCATCGACCCAGCGAACCAGGACCTCCGGCTGAAGTTGCATTGGTTGCTACACAATGTGACCGAAGAAGACGTCCGTGTTGCCCTTTCCCCGTACGGCAGAGTCACCGACGTTACCAGGGAGAGGTGGAGAGTTCAGGGCATCCACGACAAGGGCTCGACTACGCGGTCAGTTACCCTCAAGCTCAAGGCGGGCGTTAGGGCCGAGGACCTTCCGCACCAGCTCCGAGTGGCGGGCGAGTCAGCGCTCGTGGTCGTGCCCGGGAGAGCCCCGCAGTGCCTGCGCTGCCAGAGTACGGGACATATGCGCCGGGACTGCAAGGTGCCGCGTTGCAGTGTCTGTCGCCGCTTCGGCCACGAGGCGGCACAGTGCACGCGGACGAACGCCGCCGTAACCGGACCCGTGCCAGACGACAGCTCGGCCGAGCTTGTCATGGACGCGGAGGAAGCCGAAGAGTTGGCCGCGGGAATTGAGCCGCCACGGCAACCGACGCAGGAGGCCGGAGCAGAAGTGCCAGGGAGTTCGGCTCCTCCACCCAGGGACGAGGAAATTGTTCGTGAGGAGGAGACTACATCGCCGGTTGAGGCAACGGTTTCAGCTGCCAGCGTCCCACCGGAGGCCACCTTGTCTCAACAAACGCCGACGCGAGCCACCGAAGACGCAGGGGACGCCGCCCGTAACAGCGACGCTAATGAGGTGCGCGGTGAAGATGGTTCGGTGACGAAGCGCCCCCGGCACGAACGAGACAACCAGGCGGTGAAGGAGGACACGGCTACTGACGGGAAACCGGCCCCTAAAGGGCTAGTGACTCGTCGTTCGTCCCTCAAACCAAAGCCAAACAGTACGCCGTACGAGCGAACGCCAGCCACGGCCAAACCGCCGTGAAAGTGTGTGTGCATCCGGGTATCCCTCCACCGTTTTTTGTTTTGTCGCATTCTTGGGCTCATTAAGAACGCTTGTTTGACGTTTACTAGTGTTCGCGTCAATATGAAGAATCAACGAGAAGTGTTAATGACACCTTTGACGGTTTGCAGTGCGGCGCCCGTGCGCACAGGTTCCCTCGAGGCGTTTCCCCCGTTTTTGAATGCGCCATATTCGCCAGCGCGTCCTGAGTTTTTCGCTGCCTCAAAATGCTAAATTTTAACACCCCTGTTCGTGTCGCCACGCTAAACGTTCGTGGTCTGGCTGACAGGCGTCGGCAAAACCAAGTTTACCGCTTGGTTGCCGATAAAGAACTTGATATTGTGGCGATTCAGGAAACGAAAGTTGAGGGAGAAGGGCAAACGCAGCGTATGGCGCAAACTTTCAATGCGCACCACCATGTTTGCGTAAGTCATGCAGTTGGCGTTTCTGGGGGGTGTATGCTGTTAATTAAACAGAGTTTGGGCGTTGCAATTGAATTCGTCACGGCTTGTCTTGCAGGGCGGTTCATAGTTTGCGATTTTAAGTTTTTGTCGCGCGATTGGCGTGTTGTAGTTGTGTATGCGCCGACACGAGCGAACGAAAGGAAAGTTTTTTTTGAAGATATCCGTGCACGACTGGACACTGAACGTATAGTTATTTTTCTAGGGGACTTTAACTGTGTATGCTCTGCGCGCGACAAGTCCAGTGATACGCCATTCCGTGACTCGAGTATCTTGGCGTTGATTGAGGCAGCATCAGACTACTGTTTAGAAGATGTCGGATGCGCTTCTTGGCGTAAGACAAGTGCATTTCACCCATTTCCAGGGCACAAGCCACGCCCGCTTGGATCGGGTTTATGTATCGCTCGAGCTCTTACCTGAGTGCGGTGATTATTGTGTGTCACCCGTGTCGTTTAGCGACCACTGCCTGGTTTCTTTTACCCTTGGTGGGCGCAAGCCAAGAGCAAACACGTTTAATTGGAGTCTTTGGAAAATGAATAGTAAGCTATTGCAGGAGGAAGAATTTACAACTGAAATAAATGAAAAAATACGGCGTTTACCAGATGGGAAAACTAGCTGGTCCTCTAGGTGGGAAATTTTCAAACAAGAAGTAAAGTTGAGTGCGATAGAAAAATCAAGTGCACGGAAGTATCGTGAGACACAAAGAGAACAACTTCTACGTAAAAACCTCGCATCGCTTACTAATGAAGAATCCCAGTCGCCGGGGTCGCAAACGGAAGAGATTAAAAGGGTTAAATCGGAGCTTGAAGTTATAGACCAGAATAAATACCACGGTGCCCTGGTGAGAGCAAGGGCGGAAAAGTTGCTATTGGGTGAAGCGCCCACCAAGAGAGCACTTGCATCAGAAAAACGCTACGCTTGTAAAAATCGTATAGTCGAAATCGAAAATCGCGGAGTGCTAACGACTGACCATACGCAGATAGAAGGTGCTTTTAAGAATTTTTATGAAGCCCTTTTTTCTGTTCATAAGGTCGACGCCGATAATTTCAGAGACGAATTCTTGAACTTAATGCCCAGAATAGAAGACGACATGAAGGCTATTCTTGAGATGCCAATCACCATAAATGAAATTTTGAGTGCCATTGATGATTTAACCCCAGGTAAAACGCCAGGCCCAGATGGCCTAAGCGCGTGTTTTTACAAGGCCTTTAAAGACACACTTAGCGTAGTGTTATGTGAAGTTTACGCCGAAGCGTACGAAAGCAACAGACTGCCACCATCCTTTACTCTATCTCACACAGTTCTCATTCCAAAGACTGAAGATGCCATTAAACTGAGGAATGTAACAGCGTACCGTCCAATTAGTCTCTCAAATGTCGACTATAAGATATTAATGAAGGTCTTAGCTGCCCGGTTGCAATTAGTAGTGAAAGAAATAGTCGGACCACACCAAACATGCGGCATTAAGGGTCGTTCTATTACGACCAATACCCACGTAGCCCGTAGCATCCTGGAATGCTCTGACAGCCTTGAGCAAGGAGTAGCAATGGTACAAATAGACTTAGAAAAAGCTTTTGACAAGGTCTCCCACGAACTGCTATTGATGATTCTTGAGCACACAAACGTAGGAAAAATGATTACGGATGGTGTACGCATGGTGTACAGGGACTGTAGTACAAGTTTGGTGGTCAACAAGTCGGTAGGCGCTCCAGTTCAGGTCAGCCGTTCTGTGCGCCAAGGGTGCCCAATGTCCTCGCTGCTATTCTGTATGTTTATTGAAACGTTTTGTGTAAACATCCTTAAAAATAAGAAAATCAGCGGGTTTTCCTTACAGTCCTGCGAAGTTCGTGTGCTCGCTTATGCAGACGACATTGCTTTGTTTTTCTTAAAAGGTTCTGCCTCTACACTGGTAGTTCCGTCAATTGGGATAAGTGTATTGGTTTCTGGCACGGAAGCTGGTTGTGGAAGCCACGTACATTCGCAGGTATCAGCTGGGTAGACACGCCAGTGAAGTACTTAGGTGTCCCCCTAGAAAACTATCGTGACAGTGATCCTTTCTGGTGCAGGCAAGCCTCCGAAATCCGTGATAAAGCGGATGAGTGGGGGGGAAAGCGGTTGTCCGTGTTCGCGCGAGCGACTGTGTGTAATCTATTCTTTGTGTCAAAACTTTGGTACGTGATGCAGGTTCTGCATTGCTCGCGTGCCAATGTTCAAAGATTGCACAGGGTGTTTGCTGTCTTTATTTGGTGTTCCACTTGGGAGCGCACAAGCCGAACCAACCTGTTTAGACGAGTGCGCTGTGGGGGCCTTTCCCTGGCGCACCTTTTTCTACGCCAGGTAGTGAACCGCTTTCTTTTTTTACGTGATGTGCAAAACCCTTTTTTGCGCACCGTGTGTCAAGTGCGCCTAGGTAGAGTTTTACCCGAATTTGTTGTTACTTCTTGTGTTCGTGACGGTGGCATTCATGGCTATCTACGTGAGGTGGTACTTTCGGCAAGATTTTTATTCTCGCGGTTTTCTTTCGAATATCTGGCTACCGTGCACAGAAAAAAGCTGTATAGAGACCTTCTTGACACCACTTTGCAGACTCCTTTGTACCGATCCCTATACAGTGCAGGGCCAGGACAAGATGTGTGTCAGCGTGTGAAAAAAATGACTGTCCCTCCTTATGTAAAGTCTTTTTTCTTTAAATTACACGTGGGAGTATTACCTGTTAAAACTTGGATGATTGAAAAAGGTTTGTTTGTTCCCTGGGGGCCTGACTGCTTGGTTTGTAAAAAGCCAGAAACAGTAAAGCACGCATTCATAGACTGTTGGGACGGGGTGTTCCTGTGGGACGTTTTGCAGAGAACACTAAAAAAGGATTTCCCGTTGGATAGCCATGGAATCAGGTTTTTGGCCGTTGAAAACTACGGCGGCGTTCCGTATGATCTTTTGATGTTGCTGGCCCTGCATAGTATATGGAAAGCTCGAATGGCAGTTCGCCATAATGATGTAGATGTGAAACCGAGCAGAGAGTTGTTCTGCCAGAGTGTACGGGAGATCTTAGAAGTGTATAAGGCCCAACCATCTCCACCTGACTGGTTAAATGTGTTGGAAAGTGTGGCATGGCTTCGGCCTTTTTAACAAGCGCGCTCTAGCAAGTGGCGTGCTGATGTCTTTTCGCGCTTTGTAATCCTTTTTTTTGTTCTTATTGTGTATACCGAAGACAGGCAATAAAGAAAAAAAAAAAAAAGGCTCGTGGCCTAGCGGTCTGAGGCGCTGGAATTCGTTTTGAAAGTCGCAAGTTCGAATCCCCGAGGGTACATGTATTTTTTTTGTAAGTTGATTTTTTCGTATGCGGCCGATGTTTTCTGAACTGAGTTCACCATTTTTGGGCCGTAACGTTCACTGCTCCACGAGCGAGATCGCAGAACGCGCGCATACTGACAATGACGCGCTAGCGAGTTCTCGTTGGCGTGCTGTTGCCACAAGCACCGACTGCTTGCGGGCAGTGGGCCCAGGCCTGAATCAGCACACCCTTGGCCTGGTGCGAACTAGCTTTTTACGAACAGACATGAGTGAGGCAAGCTCCGAATATGCGGGAAAAGCGCATGTCATTTGAGAGTCTGCGGTGACGCGGAGGGCGTTCATCCACTGCGTAGGCCTCGTCTAGTGATTTCTACGATTCCAAGCCGCCCTGGGAGGTTTATCTTAGACAGCCGACAACATGGCAGAAGCGCGGTACGGCGATAATTGAGAAATCGAGAATGCCCATCCAACAACGTCATCAGATGTCAAGCATGTTGTTTTACAGAACCGAAACCGAAACTTTTGATTGCTAACCTTGGGCATCGTCCAATCACGGTGCCCCCCCCCCCCCCCCCCCCCTCCTGACGTCACAGCCTTTAGTTGGTGCGGCCGCCGCAAACCGCGCATAGTAGTTTTTCTTCTTTCGCGCTTTGTAAAATAATTACCGATTTGTCAACCGGATAAACGATGAAAAGTGTGTTAATTTGAGCCAGTCTACACAGTGCAAGCAAAAACGGGAGCTTGACAAATTCACTTCAGTGTCCCTTTAAAAGATACAGCAGAGGGAAAAAAAAGAGAAGAAAAAAAAAACTTGAACCATGTGTCAAGTAAAACTTAACAAAATGTGCTTAACAGTCATGGTTAGCAGGGCAACAGAAACAGCAAAATGAATTCAGCAGCTTCACGTCACAAATATTTATAACAACAAAAATACAACAGATATATAACACGCGTTACAAAACATGTTCTTTCAAAGCCAATTTAGAGAGTTTACCGATCTTAATCGAGTTACTTGTAAAGTTATTCAGAGTCTGGGTAAAGTGAAAGTTAAGGATTGACGGTCGTAGTTGTTGTGGGGTGTAGGAGTATACCATATGTCTGGATTGCGTGTGTTGTATGCTATAATATTTTTCTTTAACTTCGCTGGGCCCTCGTAAAAGCGGTTGTTATCCTGCAAGGTATGGCTGGGCCAACAGGTATTCGTAGTAATTGCTATCTTTAATTATTTTAAACTTCCTGAAGAGTTCAGGCGTGTGGAAATTATATGGTACATTCGCTATTATCCTTGCAACTTTTTTTTTGGACTAGGAAAAGCTGGTTAAAGTTCTTGTTGGTTCTCGTTCCCCAGACCAAGTACGCATACGTGAGTTCGGGAAAAGTAGTGGCTTATATAATAACAGTTTAATTCGTTCAGGTAAGATATGCCTACATTTATTGATGACACCAACAGTTTTACATATTTTCTTATAGATTTGTTCGACGTGAGAGTCCCAGGTCATATTTTGAGAAAAATGTACGCCAAGAACTTTTACACTGTCCTCCACCTGCATTATGTCTCTGCCAAGGCACACCTTTGGTGAGAAACGCACTAAAACGTGTCTCAATACAAAACAAAACCGAGTATATATGGCGTCTGATTACACGTATGTTAAAATAGCTTTTAAAAATGAAGGAAGCTCACACTAACGCGTGAGACTGGAAAGTAGCGAAGCTGTACGCAATCTTCACGACCATCACGACTGTTTAAGTCCACGATTGCAGCCGATTTGCTTCTTCGCTGCTGCCGCAACGACCTTTACTCCATCATGGTTGCTATAAGTGTGAGCTTTCTTCTTTTCATTTTTTTTTTTGGAAGTGGTAATTATTGGACATCGCCTTGAAGGGGCGTATACTCTATGACCAGAGTTTCCCGTTCCGAGAAAGTGTTGCTACGATAACGGCAAACGCTGTTTTTTTTTTCTTATGTTTTTTCTTTTTGCCAATCTTGGCTAATCTCCCGAAGCGGGTGTGCTTGGCTTGACGAACGTGTGCAGGGGACAAAGGCGGTCGTCGCGAGGCACGTACACACGAGCGCTGGGCATTTTCTTGGTTTTGTTAACTGCCGAGTTGTGGCCGCGAAGCCCGCGCTCACGTGCGCGCGCTCGGCAATTTCTTGGTATTTTGTAGGGTAAGCTACACTGGCCGAGGTTGAGCGGTTTTGCGTGTGCCGTGAAGGGCCGTTCTGCGCAAGCGCGAGGAGCATTGGATTCGTTTGGATAGGATCGGATTGGATTAACTTGGATTGGCTTGGCTTGGATTGGAATGGATTTGATTTGTATTGTATTGTATTGGATTAAATTGGATTGTGTTGGATTGAAATCCAATCCAATTGGAGTACGGGTGTGTAGACAATTGGGTCTGTACATTCGCCGGTCTGCGCATTTCAGAGGAGTGACGTCATAACCGCGGCAGATGCACTGGCGCGGCGCCTGCCTCGCTCTGCACAGGAGCCGCTTGACAGCCCTTTCGCGTGGCTCCTGGAGAGCCGTGCTGCGCATGCTCGGAGAGCAGTCACTGGACTGGACTGGACCGGACCAGACCGGACCGGACCGGACCGGACCGGACCGGACCGGACCGGACCGGACCGGACCGGACCGGACTGGACTGGATTGAATTGGATTGGATTGAATTGGATTGGATTGTAAATCGTTTGAGCAGCAGTAAGCATGATAATTAGCTAAATTAGCTAATCCTAGACAACCAGGAAAACTAAGAATAACCAGCTGAACCTTAGCTCACGCTACGTATATCCTGGCATAGCCGAGCTAAGCCACTGCCAATTTTTTAACTGCGAACACAAAAAAATTACGATTTGCTAAACAGCTGCGCTCTTAAAATTTTAGCGGTCGTATCACCGCCGCAAGAGTCTGTACGGCAAACGATGAACGGCGCCACGCGGCAAATTTAAGAAACCCTGGAAACCGGCCAGCATGTGATCGCCAAAAGAAGTCACGTAAGAATCATCGGCAGGCCCCGCAGAGAAGCGGCAGAGCCGATCTGACAATCACCAAAATACAGAAAACCTTTGACCATTTAAGCCACACTGTAAAACGCCTGTACAGGGGAAGTGCAAGAATGGCAAAAAGAGATAAATCTTGTGCAGGTACTGATGATGAGCCGGATATTGTACGGCCTCCAGTACCAGAAACTACTAAGCTTGACGTTGGGCTACACATGACACATAAGCAAAGAGAGCGGCAAAACTTGAACCCAAGGGAATGCAGACAGACGCGAGGGCTGACAAACTACTGGTGAAGTTTTATTAGCGTTGGCAATGAATAGAAGAAGTATTCAGCGTAATCCTACGCCTGTGCGAGAAACAAAAACCGAGATAGCTGAAGAGAGTTCGCCTTCCGTGGCGCTTTTCATGAGCGGCGGATTGCTTATTTGGCCGGATAAAAAAAAAGTTTGTGTGTTTTTATCTGCTTTTATAGCCGACGCCGATTTTTAAGCTCTCTTCATCTATCTCGGTTTTTCTTTCTCGCACCGGCGTATGACTACGTTGAATCTTTCATATATTTATGGACAACTGTAATAAAATTTCACCAGTTATTCGTCAGCGCTCACGTCTGTCTGCCTTCTCTTTGGTCCGAGTTTTGACGCGCAGTTTGCCTAGGTGTCAGAAACTACTTATAAGTAGCTTCTGGTAAAGCAGGCTGTACGAGTGCGGGTATAAACGTGTTCGTACAGCCTTTGTGCCTTCTTCAGTGCGGGCATACCCGCACGGAAGAAGGTCAAATAAACACCATCATCAGGGCAGCATATACGGCAGCCTTTAACCTCCCTATTTTCACAATCACCACGAGGGCCTTTAAATAGTTTCTTATAATACCTTGGAAGAAATCAGAGAGACCAGTCTCCTAGCACAAGAGGAGCGTCTGGGACAAACAAAATGGGGACCAGTCATCCTATAAAATATAGGCACACCTCCAGTACGAAAAAAAAAAAAAAGGGCTGGACGCCACGATGGATATGTCACCGATCCAGAAACTTTACATAAAATCTCCCCCCCCCCCCACCCCCCCTGCTGAAAAACAAAGATCCAAACCTACGCGGGGACAGGCGGCAAGTCGGGATAAAATTTCTTTGAGGAAAGTTCCAAAACCATGAAAACAACAGTATACGCCTAAGCCGCGACGTTCGAAAGTACGGAGGTACGAATTGTCGTACTGGAGTACCGTGGAAATCGCTGTAATTGCATTACCTTCCTACACACGACAATTGAATCCTCTTTGCGATTTCCCTTTAAGCATCAGTACATACGCACATTAGGACATTAGTCTCTTGGTTACAGGCACTGGTACCTAAATGCTGGAGAGAGATTCTCCAATCCACAATGATAAAAGTTTACAATACATTAACACATGGGCACAAGGGTCTGGAATGGAGCGACGCAGCCGACCAAGACCCACTCGAACCCGCATTCCGTGCTCCATGTTGACCACGACTATCATCACACTCACCTCTCCGAAAAATATGAAAAACGTCTCCTCATCCTACGCCTAGGAATACCATCCTTCCCCGAGCCACACGGGGATCTCGTCGCTTAAGAATCGCAAACTCTGATCAGAATACAAACCAACGCATATATCCCCAAATCTAGATGGGCGAAGATGTTTGGTAGGAAATGTCCGACATTAACGTAAACTGTGCTAAATGCGGGCAACCACGCACTCTCTTCTGCGAAACCTGGTCATATCCAAGGACCAAGGATATGCTCAGGGGTGAACAACTGAAGCACTACATATCCAACTTATATCGACACGAGACAGGCTGCCCTGACCAGCTTGTCCATCATTACTAAACAGCGCAACAAAAACACGGACTTTAGCTGGGGTACACAGGACGAGCGCTGCAAAACACGTGCCCTGAAGAGCGCGACGGCGATGAGGGTTACTAACATGGTTGGATTTAGGGTTACACACTGAAAAGAGCCCGATGTACTAGAAACGTAGTTAAGCAAAGTGCAGTATTGGACGAGTTGGTTATCCATCATTACTAAACAGCGCAACAAAAACACGGACTTTAGCTGAGGTACACAGGACAGCTTGTCACCTCAAGATCAGCGTGAGCCGATTCTATGGCCCTGGAATGGCTTAAACCGTAGGGTCTGCCATCCCTTCATCCCCTTTTCTCAAACTTTCCATAAATCTTACTAAAAAAAGATATTTATCTCTCTCTCTCTCTCTCTCTCTCTCTCTCTCTCTCTCTCTGCTTGTCTTATAAAAAACCCAAACGTTCAGTGAGGCCACCACGATAAACACTTTCAAATTTTGATGTTGCTGCTTTCTCAATCGAACTGACCAATACCACAGCCGCAACTTTTCACGCTCATATCTTTAAGCCACGCAAACGTAGATGTCCTCTGCGTTTCCTGTGCCGCAGTGATTAAAACCATTGCGGCTAGCCTAACTCTCGTCACTGAACTTTGCTACTTGTAAAGCATAAATGGTAAATCCAGCAACTCCGTTCCAAAACGCTCCCTCGACGCCGGAGTAACGCTAGCGCGTCATACCTCTTAACACTTAAACGCAGACGTCATCTGCAACTTTTTTCTTTGTATTTTCTGGCGAGCTCCTCACGTGGCTCAAGCCCACGTGCAAGTTTGGATGATGCCGGGCGCTCCCCACGAGGCCCACGCTCACGTGCGGTTGCTTTTTTTTTTTTGCTAACGCCACCGGACCAAGCTCAAGCTTCAACAGCTGTGCTGTTAAAAAGAGGACAAGAAAAGGATAGAAGTGACTTGAAGCAGAAGTCAGAAATTGTCTCGCCAGCAGAGCGCACTCCTACACCGACTCCTTGAATGTTGCAGGCGGACTCAAAAGAGAGGACCACATCCGAAGCCTGAAGCGCCCGAAATAGCACGCAACGTTACTGCCTCGCGAAGGCCCGTCCGTCTACGTTCGACGACAAGAGACGTCGGCCACAGCGAAGGCTGAAAGAGAAAAAAGAAACAAACGCCATCATCAAACACGCTCACAGAGGCGCGCAAAAGGACGGCGTCCCGGTAAATAGACAGTGCCGAGGTAAGGCGCAGGCGGCTGTCCTCGACACCAGAAGCCGCGTCTTCACCTACCCACTCTCCACGTGCCCGCAGATATCGCAGTGGCATCGGGCGAGTTGCTTGGTTGGCCGCCTCTCCGCGACGACGTCGATCGTGAGCAGACGCACAAGGCTGTGCGCGTGTGCGTGCGTTCGCATCACCGTCCCAGCCGAGTGTCCGATCGACCTCGCGAGGAGGAGTCGTTTAATGTGCGCGTCCCTACTCTTCGCCTCTAGAGGACCGCCGCCGCAGATAGAGCCTCGTGGGAGCGCTTTCATCACAGTTGACATAACTGCACACGTTTCCTTGTTACATCACGCGCAGCAAATTCGTGGTATGGCCTTTCCCCCACGCTCCTTCTAATGTCCTCTCAGGAGAGCTAACCGCGCCGGTCGCGTTGGCATTGATGTGGAAGAATTCCCGGAAGCATTGATGAGGGGACGGGCGTTATCCGCAGAGCGGAGCAACATGTTGCCGAGCCGCACTATTAACGCCGGAGCGAGCCATTGCCGGAGACAGGGGTAAAACGGTCTCCGTGGGGCGTTACCGCAAAGGACACGCGCTTAGGCGGGGGAAGAGCCTGCGTTTTCCACTGCGCCGGCCAACGGTTGTGTGCGCAGACGATTCGGCCGACCCGACTGCCTTGACGAGAAGCCGCGCTAACCAAGGACGCCTGCAGGCTGCTAGCTTCCCAGGGCGCCCTTTGACGGACAGGGCCGAGGCAGCTCCCGGCCACTAGAGCTGTTTGCTGCACGGCTTTAGCTATAAGCTGCCTCTCTAGAGCTGGCGCACGTGGGTACTGTTATTCTATACGCACGCCAGAGTAGCGAAAGTACAGCAAGACTGCCTCATAACGAAATCGCCTTACTGGAACTTTCGCTCTTTTAGAAGATTTTTGGGGTTCCCCCTGCCATGAATTGAGACCCAATCATTCCCGTCTTTATAGAACTATCGCTATAATGAGCTCAATTTTCTCTCCCTATGACTTACATATAATGGGGGTTTATTGTATGAACTTTTTTTACAACACTATGAATAGATCATTTTGCCTTTTGAGACTTGGGTCGGCCTGCTTTCATGATAGAGACCAGGTCTCAGCTGGCATGCGTTTCTATAGCCTCTTAGAGAGCGCCGATTCATGCATAACGAGAGTACAGTAGCTGCTGGGAGCGGCCAATTTGTTCGGAGGGTAGTATTATGCACTGTGGTTGATTCAAGTGCGAGGAGGCGATCGCCAGCCACCACGCACGGTAGCCCTCCTCCCCCCCCCCCCCCCCCCGCCCCGTTATAAAAATCGGAAACAAAAGTCACTCTTATAATGCCCCTCCAACAGCGGTTGAGTGGGTATTCGAAATTGCCCAACATTTCCCTTTTTACTGTACGGATCAATTTACCGAGCCTCCATACACATTCCCTATTTAAGTCATAGCCCGGCCGTTAGAGAGCGTAAACTTGCTGTGAGTAGGAGTCACTATCTACCGTATACGAACAAATCTGCCTCCAGAAGCTATTTTTTGTATCAGTTATGAAAGGGAGGCATACACGAAAGAGAAAAGAACAGGAAAATTATAGCCTCCTTTGTAGCTAACAAAGGCTATAAGCGTTACATTTTTTTTTGGTTGGCTTTCTTGCGCCGGTTAACAGTTTGTGACTTGTACTAGGCAGTGCTATACATTTTCACTAGTGGTGCATTCATGTCCTCACCGGCACTTTTATTACAGACTGCTTTTCATCTCCATGACATAACTTTAACTTGTGCTATAACCGCTAATAAGTGTATAGTACTTGATCCTTAGTCGAGTCTTAGTTCTATACTTAAAACTTCTTTAACACATAATCTGCAGCTTTACGGTTAGCTGCTTCTCACAAACCATTCTTGTGCATTTTTATTGGTTGCGCCTATCGGTCCTTACGGGCAGTATTTATTTTGCATCATATTTACGCCTGAGACAAAACTTGTTACTAGCTAGTATTAACAACTCATACCTCATACCTATAACCCGGTCTGGCCATTTGCAGGGTTGTACTCACTTCTCTACGAATCCTAAACTTGATACCCGTTTTGTATTTACAATTTTTCCCTCTTAACACCCCATAGCTGCAGTGCCTGTATTACGTCTATGAATTAGTTGCGCATATGTGGTTTCATGAAGACCAGTCATTTCCCCAATTGACATAGATGACTTTTCGTTCAACGGTAGTGTCACTAGCCTGAATCTATCTCCGTCCTCATGCACTTCTCAATGTATATAAATTATTTTCGTGTGTGCGACCACTTTAGCGAGGGATTCCTTGTAGTCGAGTAATACATCGGTTCAAATGACTACGGCGGACATTCGTGATCTGGCTGAATGTGTGTTGCGGTGGAACGTCGGGACACGACTGACAGTTTAGTTACGGCGAAGTGCGCTTTACATGTAATCCGAACAAGTTTTTTTGTTTGTTTCCGTTATTGCCCCGTTTCCCTCCTGCAAAAGCACAAGCGTGCAAAACACCCCAGTGTTAATGGAATTTACGAGCAGCTTGCAGTAACATTCATGTAATAATGATAGCTTGAACCACGAATCATAAACGAACATTTGATACAGTTAGAGCATTCCAAGTAAGATGACTTTAAGTCTTTCGAGTGAGCTTAAACTCTTTCCGGCAGTGATCAAAACAATGGGGTTTTGCGCGCCATCATGAGCTATGACTCGCGCCGTAGTGGGTGGCCATGGATTGATTTAGGCCCTCTTGCGCTCTTAGTGTTAAGGACACCTACAGTCTTTCACTCGTAATGAGACTCTCCACCGTTTCACACTCTCATTCGTGGTGTGACTTTCGGCCTCAGTGCACGCTCAGCCGTAATGATATTGCGGCGAACCATGCGTTGGGTTTGCTTACGTTTTGTTTGCACAGCCCGGCCGCGCCCGGTTGTGTTAGCTGTGTCCCAAGCGAAGCGCGGGTTCAATTCTTTATTTTTATGCCGCACAGGTTATCTCATTCCGATAGGAGAGCGTTTCGCTCTAACGTTACTTTCCTAGAATAATCTTCTTTGATCTACAATGTTCTGGATGTAAATTGACGTTTCCAGAAACACTCGTGCCGAAGGATAAAAGCCTGCAGAGCAGACACCGCGCCATTCGAATTGCCGACGCTCGCTTACGCACGTCACTTTGTTGACTGCTGCTTCGCCGCCTGTGTGCTTTTTGAGTTGTTAGGGGAGCACAAGTTCGCTCCAATAAACTTGTTTTTTCTTCAAGACGACTGTGTCATCTTTGGCTTCGTGACAATGTTAAACAACAATGCTTGAACGGGACGAGAGGGGGTGGCAAGACAGAGCGCCCAGTCTCGCCACTATTACTTGTTCCGTTCAAGCGCTGTTGTTTGATATCAGGGTGTACCAGCAAGCCTGCTCTAACATGTTTCAGTTCAGCCGTAATGCTACCCTCCGCCGTATACCACCCTTCGTCGCCATGCGACAGGCCGCTGAAGTGACAGTGAACCACGCAACTCGATAAAAATTCCCCGCATTTCCCCGAGGGGAAGAATGTGAAAGTGCGAATGCACGAGTTGAATTTGCGCGGTTCGGTAATGTTCGCGAAAGAGAGATCACACACACACACACAACTACAAAGAAAGAAAGATGCATTTCTTCACAGACACCTATTTGTGTTGTCGTTGTACTTGATTGCTAGAGCGGATCTCAGCTTTGAAATTTCGTGTCAGCCCTTCTCACGCCCGATTCTTGGCCAATCCCCCACGTGGGTATGTGCCATGTCAGCGGCCAGGCAGCGCGCGCCCATCTCCACGTGCGCGGACATCGCCGGTGGACGCAGGTTCAGGGTCGCTTAAGAAGTGCATTGCACTTAATATACGTTCCACTCCCCCTCCATCTCAAGGATGCTCAAAGCAATATTTACGGTGACAGAATGGTCCTGAAGCCCGAAATGAAAGCATTCGTATGAAACAGAGGAACGCTGCCATGCGAGTGATCCTAAATGTAGACCAAACACGTCTCCGTAATGAATTGCGAAGGTTTTCAAGCGCTACACAAGGCGAGGGACAACAATACGAAGGAGTTACACAGCGCACTGTGTGTCTCCTTCGTGTTTTTGTCCTTCGTGTTATGCAGCGCCTTAAAACCTTCGCCAATCATAAAATACCAACTTGCCCAAATCGCTAATCTGCCGTAATGAATCGTTTGGCTATTACAGGATACTTTATTGCGGTCAAGGCCTACTGAAACTTGCTTGAGTTTCGCCAGTGCTTGTCAGGAGAGTTGCCAAAAGGCAAGCACAGGCGCCATAGAAACAGTCTACGCCACCATGACGTTTTTCTTAATCACGAAGCTGTCAGCCCTAACATGACGAAGTAGGAGAGTTCTCTTATATATGATTGCATAAATGGTACCAGTTCTAAAACTTCGCCCCAGGATGTCACAAATTGTCTGGGGAGCTTCGAACACTTGGTGAAGGTAAAAACAACATTCATTTTTTTATTAACCCTTAAAGGGACCTTGCAACATTCTTTTTAACTTTTTCCGAAATCTTAAATGCTTGCAGAACGTAACCAGCCAACACACCCAGTACTTAGATTAGGGGTCACAAAGTACCTCAGCCAAAAATTACGACTCTATGCCCATCAGATAACTTTGAAACTTGCTCAAAATATTTTTCTCTCTTTTCTTTTTTCTCTAGGCGTTGTTCGACCGCTGCAATTATGTCATTACAGAGGTGTGTAGCGGCTATCGGCCGGCTTGCCTGCAGTTGCAGCAATGAACGCATTCGATGGCCACTTTAAAAGGAAAGCCATAAGAGCAAAGCAGAAACGAAAGGCGCATCTGCTGCGACAAGCAAATCCTGCAGTGAAGCTTCGTAGAGCGATAACTATAGCTTTCGCAGTGCTTCCCGACACGAAGAAAAGAGTGAAAGCGTTTATCGGAAGCGTTTTACAGCCCCTTTGAGGGCCCGGGCCATTACATAAAGTAATTGTTACTGGTAAATATTTTGTGTGTTGTTAAAAGTATTAGTTTTGGTGAATTTTTTTTCGGGTTTTTGATAATCAAACCCTCGTGTTTAGGAAATGCAAAAAAGAACTCTGCTTAAACTTGGTACACGCCCGCATAGCACAGATTTTTACCTGAAGATTGTTCGGAAGTCATGTAACGTGAAACGAAGGACCCTATTTGTCTACTCACAGTTATTTCGTTCACAGCATCTTATATTTAGGAACATAATGTAATGAGGTTAAAAAGACGAAAATTTTTTCATTGATGTTTAATCATGTTAAAAGCCCACCCCTCTATCTTTTGCCCTTTACGACCACGCATCCTACCTGAGTTGCTGTGAAACGCCACCGGACTCTTCCACGCGCTTTCAATGAATGAATGAATGAATGAATGAATGAAAAATACCTCGGTAACATAAGCCTGCTTACGGGCTTTGAAGGCGAGAGTCTAGTGATTATCTAATGCTTCTTTACTGCTACGTGGTGTTTGCGTCTTGTTTAAGTGCAGAGCACTTTAGGGCCGCGACTTGTCGTCGTAGCTCGCTCTCTGGACCCAAGTAGAGCCACACGGCGTCTCGTCGTAGCGGCTGTCGTCGCGGCGTCCCACGAGGCTTCGAAAACCAAGTGGTTTATATAGTCATAAGCGTTCGAAACTAGTTAACCGCTGGCGCTTGTCATGCATCTCCCCGTTGTTTTGCGCAAAGAAAACTGCAGGTACATTTTAGGCAAAATATACGTAATTAACCAGCAGCACCTACGTTCATTTAGTTAGGAATGCTCGTTGGGTTGGCTTTTAGAACAGTAAGCAAAAAATGTGGTAGTGCAACGCCAGCAAGTGCGGGAGAAAAAGCAAGCACAAAAAGAACAGAACTCCCACTGGCGTAGTTTCAGGCAGGGGGCGCGCGAGCATTGCAAAGGTGGGAAATTTGAATTACATTGGGTGGTAGCAGTGAGCGCTTAACGGTGCTGCAGCCCATTATGGCAAATCACTGCTCTGCGCTTCCGACTGGTTTCACATTGAGTGGAACGGCTTTAATTTTTTCTTCGCTTTCGCTTCTTCGTCTTTTTACGCTAATTACTCCGACAGGCAGGCTGGCCGCAATTCACGCGGCAGCTTGCACATAGTCACGAGGTCTCTTCCGAGTGTACCTGTTTTACTCACGCTCCGTCACGTTTAGATATTCTTCCATTCCGCCACGGTGCCAGATAACACTGTGGTTAGAACACTGTCTCCTGCGCTTGCAGCCCATATTTCTGATCAAACAGGAGCCCAAATGTTTTTGAACACGAAAGTGTTTTATTCCCGGATACACAAAAATTTCGCTGACGCCATATCCGTAGCGGAAGTGACGCCAGTACAACGGAGCGAGCGGCCTGTAAAGGGTGCACCCCTGCAAACAGGATCTTCTTGCGGGGAAGCAACCTTTAGTACTAAAGAGTACGTTTTACCATTGAAGGACTCTGGTTTTACTAAGGGTTGTTCGTTTTCGGGTTTTATATTTTAACACGAAAGTGTTTTATGCCGGTATGCACTAAGATTTCACTGACGTCATATCCGTCCCGGAAATGACGCCAGTACATCTTTTGCAGAAGCGAACCGGCAGCAGGACGTCGCTGGCCAAGAACACTTACAAGACAGCCGCCTACCCGCAAATCATGCTCTGCTGCAGATTTCGCTGTACATTTCCCTTTCGTGTTTTACCGATTATTATTAGAGAGAAATCAACCAAAGTTTTTTGCTTGTTTTCCATTTACAGCGGCGGCCATTTTGGTACCATCCGTGTTGACTAACGTTGAGAACTACGGTCACTTTTCGCGTTTCATGAGGCATCTAAGGCTTTCACCTTAATAAATTCATCGCACAAGTATGGCACTCCGGACTGTTGGGGAAAAGGGGGAGTAGTTGGAAGGGAACGGTCGCCAAAGTTCACGTTTTATTGAAGAGGCAGGCCTCGTTCGCGAAGGACCACAGCCCAAGAAGCGTGTCACTGGCAGCATCTTTAGGGCATTGCCAATTCAGCAGAGATGAGACGTCAGGAGGCTCGAATAAAGTGCTACAGATAACTCACACAGAGGCCAGCCCCGCTGAAAAGAGGTGAATGAATGAAGTGTCCTTGCAGTTTAGATAACAGACTACAGATATATATCCTAAGGTTCTTACTATGTTGAAATTTTAGTTCATAGATAACATTATCTAGCCGTAACTGCGGTTCCTCAGGCAGCACTATATTATACATAGCGTAAGACCCCCTCCGTAAGTGCAGCACTCTCGTTTATCTGCGAAGCATTTTTCGAACTCTCTGTGGGTTTTTTGGTGCAGACAATTTGCATCGCTTTTTTTTTTCATCGATTTTTCGGCCAGTTTCTCGAAGCCGAATTCTGCCCGTGTGTTTCGCCGGCAAATGGTGGTCAGTGGAGTTAATTGATGCTGGTAGCTATAGTATTTGGGCTTCAAATAAATTTAACATTTCATTGGTTAAAGCAACTCCATCAATACACGCTGGGATGATTCGTTCAACGAAAATAATCTTGATACATCTCGCTGAAGTAAGCTACTTCTGAAAGCATGTGCAAACCGAGAGGTGCAAAGGCTGCGGGGTCGTGCATCTGGTTGGGGAAAATAGTAAGTAGGACCGTCATTATTACGTTTTTTGCTATACCGAATAATAGTCATGGCTCCCCGCTACAAACAGTTTATAACAACTTGAAAACAAATTCTTTAGACTCACTGCGGTAAGATAATTATTGTTCGAACAGTCAGCATACATTAAAAGATAGGAGCCGCGACGTTGTGAAAGGGCGCAGAAATATCATCAAGCAAATAAACTTACAGACAACAGTGAAGTGAAAAAAATTGCGCTTAAACAAATAAGCAGAGACACACAACCCTTACAACGTGTGCGCATATCACTTGCTCTAATAAGTCAAACCCGATTATTACGAACCCGAATAGAGCGAATTATGCTATATATGGAACAAAAACAAATAAGTTATGAAAATACATGCGAAACATATTCCTTATAACGAAGTTCACCTCGGGTATATCGAACTCAGTGAACCTAAAATTGCCGCCGAAATGCATGGTCTCACAGCGGTATTTGAGATGTTCATTGGCCACCGTTGAGACGTTGAGCCTCGCATGGAGCGACGTGACGCCCGACACTTTCCGTAACTGAAGCAGAGTGGGAAGCCAGGCTAGTAGAAAATGGTTCATGACTGCAACTCCGCACAAAAAAACGGGACCATAGAATTCCTTCGGGGATTTTCTGAGTGTCGTCGACGACCAGGTTGCCGTCACTGAGCCCCTCTGATGCAGACACGGTCGCCGATGTCATGGCAGCTGGAGCTGCTGAAAGCACCAAAGAGGCAGAGGATATTGCGAGTGAAAGCCGTCCAATGCTTAATGAAGCGCTTTCGGCAGTTGATATGCTCAGGCATTATTACTTTTATATTGAAAGACACGGACTCGAAGGCTGTGCTAGTTGATGCCGCCAAAATGAAAGTGAAAAGTAGAATCTTTTTTTTTTTTGTGAAGTAGGCAGTTGAGGTGGAAAGTAGCCTTATTGCTTGCAGCAAATGGATTGTTTTGTGTATGGTAATGACATACTTCATATTGTGTTGGTTTCCGCATGTTGGGATTGGGTGTCCCGCGTATTGCGAACTAGCAACAAAAAACTTGTTATCGGCGGGTTTCGCTATATCAAACTATTGGATATATCGAACTAATTGCGACGCATATTATAGTTCGCTATAACCGGGTTTCACTGTGAGAGCCAATCAGGTCATACAGTCAAACCCGGCTATAAGGAACCCGGATAGAGCGAATTATGCTATATATCGAACCAAAATATTTCAGTTACGGAAATACATGGGGAAAATATTCCTTATAACGAAGTTCACATCCGATATATCGAACTCTGGGCGCCTAGAATGCCTGCCGAAATGCATGGTCTCGAAGCGGCGATTGAGATGTGGATTGGCCACGACCACAGAGCAAGAGCCGCGACTGAGACATTGCGCCTCGGACGGAGTGACGTGATGCCCGACACTTTCCGTAACTGTTTCCGACCGACTCACGATGGAACCCGCAAATTCCGCGAGTCCGGAACAAGACAGCAGCATCGGTGAACTGTGGGAAGAGCTCGCCAGCGTTCTCGATGATGTCGCGAGTGAAAGCCGTCCGACGCTTACAATGAAGCGTTTTCGGCAGTCGATGTGCTCCGCCAATGCTTTTTTAGATTTTGGAGGACGCGGACTGGTACAAATAATGTTTCGTGTAGAGAATGATATGCTAGTTGAAGCCGCCAAAATGAAAATGAAAACAAAAATCACCGCTTTTTTGCAAAGTAGGCAACTAAGGCGGAAAGTAGCTTTATTATTTGCAATAAATGGATTATTTTGTGTATGGTAATGGCTAATTTACTGTGTTCGTTTCTGCATGCGGGGATGGCGGAGTTGGGAGGGGGGGGGGGTGGCTCCCGCGGATTGCGAACTCGTGAAATAGGTTCGTTATAAGCGGGTTCGGCTATATCGAACTATTGGATATATCGAACTAATCGCAGTGCATATTGCAGTTCGCTATAAACGGGTTTGACTGTATAATATTGCGAATTGTAACTTTATGTGGCAGCAGGAAATATTATTTGGCAGCCTAAGCTGTCCAATTACGCGTAAAACCAACATTGTTGTTCTTCGTACATCAAAGGGCCACCGCAGCAGGCTGCAGTGTAAACGAAAACAGATTTTAGTTCATGTGGGATTCGAACGCGGGCCTCTAGAGTAGGAGAAAATAGCGTGTTACCACTGCGCTATTTCCGCAAGTTTCACGTTAGTGGAGATGCCCCCCCCCCCCCTTTTTTTTTTTCGGGGGGTGCTTGTTTAGAGTTAAACTATGGGCCTAACATACCACTTAGCGTTAGTGTATTAGGAATCGGCTGGCCCAGGGACGTTGTATACCGCACAAATTCAGATATGACGTGGTTTAAATCCTCGCGCACATCCCAAAGAGGGCATAGGGGGGAAGTGGCCTGTTGCAGCTTGAAGAGAAAAGGACTTGGGTAAGCGACATTCAGCCGCACGGGGAGAAGAACCGCTTCGTAATGCTTGGTGAGTTCCCGTGCCGGTCTATGGAGTGAAGCGGCGCGTAATTTTGCGGCACAGCAGCCCGCCCAGATCGCTGAAAATTCCAGCAACCTTTGACGCAAGAGCGGAAGCATCTTGTCTGGAGAACGGTATAACACTGGCCCATGTAGACCATGCATGATCGATGCCGCAGTGTCCGCCTTGACAATCCCAGTTATAGCGCTGTGGGCAGAAATACTCTGAAACTCTACATGATGGGGTGTCTTTAAAGCTTGTAGGCGCAAGGCATTAATAATCACTCAGCTCTATTGCAGCCACGAAAGACGTTCAAAAAGAAAACGAGATACATATTGGAAAAATTTTCAAATTTCGCGCTTCGACGGCTTAATACGGGCAGGCGTGACACAATGCAGAGCATAGTCGTTATCAGTGTGTAAATTGCGAGTTAGCATACAAGCGATAGGATCAAACTGAACTACAGTCCCCACTGAGATCGCCCAGTCATGTTTCTTGTCGGCGGCTCAGGTCATCGGCCGCCAATCAAACAAACAAGATTCTATGACGTCACAGAAACTTCGCCCGAAAGTGGATGGTGTGTCGCCACTGCTTAATCTGCTTTCTTTAATGTCTATGTTATTTGTTTGGAGCTTGCGATAACACTGGTGTCATTGTTACTATCTCGTTAACGAACCAAACGTGTAGTTAGTTTCATGGCTCCATAAACAGCACAAGAGAGTTTATTGCTGGGCTAGTTGATGCATAATAAGTTTAGTGGAAACCAGCTGAACATTGAAAACAAAGGACTAAGTGTTAACAAAAAAGGGATAGGGACACTCCGGGCAGTGTCCCTGTCCCTGTGTCCCCATATAACTTCTTTGTTAACACTTCGTCCCTTGTTTTCAGTGTTCAGCTGGTTTCCCCTAAACCCAAAAACAGTGCGCGGCGGCAGCCGTACGTATGAAACACCGACTGTTGGCCAGTGCACTGGCAGAAATGCATACACGACGGCACCCAGACTTGGCGCCAAGAATGATTGGGGCATTCGCCTTGGCAGAGCTTCCGTCCCGGCGAGCGATCCGCTTGGCTGGAGGGATACTGAAGTGGTGATTAAGTGGTTACGCCAGGCAATTTCACAGGCCTCTGGGGACGCACCTTCAGTTTCTGACCTTGTCCCGCAAGGCTACAGGAAGCGCTTACTAAGCGCGCTTACAGCGGCGAAGGCAAGAAAGGTTAAGACAAACTTAACGCGCAGGCACACGTGAAACAAAGAACACGAGTGTACCGCTGTAGTTCTGTCGTTCTTGGATGGTCGCGGACCCTGTGTTGAGCTAATGCTAAGTTATTTCGCATACAGGGCGTACTACACTTGTCAGAAGCGTTAGCAACAATAAAAAAGGCAGTGGCGGTCTATGCACAGAGCGGTAGCTTACGATAGCCACCTGCGTATCTTCAGCATGCTGAAGATACGCAGGTGGCTATCGTAAGCTGGCATTCGGCGCTAACGAGGCTGACATTCTGCGCTCGGCTGCAGCAACGCATGCGCACTAGCTCGGTGACTAGCCTGAACCCTATCGTAAGCTGCCGCTCCGTGCACAGGCTTACAAGTCATTATTTGTTGTTGTTAACACTTTCGACGAATGTACACGTCGCGAATCTAGTGGAATCATTTCAGAGACGTTGCACCTTGTGCGCATCAAACTATGACTATGCGAAAGAACTTTGCGGAATAATCGGTGAATTATGCGTAAACAATCGACTACGAAAAAAGGGCCTCTAAAAAGGGGCTAAGAAAAACGTTGCTTGATTAAGCTGCCACAAAAGGCCCTGGGGCTTTATTCTCGACTGCACAAATTTCCAGGGAACTGGGGAATTTGCCGGAAGTCTTTTCTGATTGGCTTTCAATTTTGGTCACGTGCTTCCGGTTGACAAAGCGGTTGTGTGTGGCTTCGTCATTTTGACGTTTCATGACGTTTACTGTCAACAGTGCTAAAGTTTGCCTTATTTCTCTTTACTGAAAGCGCATAATTCTTGGCCGGACCCACCGCGGTTGCTCAGTGGCTAAGGCTTAGCACGAGGTCGCGGGTTCAATTCCCGGCCGCGGCGGCCGCTTTTCTGATGGAGGCGAAAAGAAAAAACGCCCCTGTGTAGGAGATTTCGGCGCACGTTAAAGATCCCCAGTTGGTCAAAATTAATCCGGTGCCCTCCACTACGGCGCGCCTCAATCACCTGTGTGGCGTCGGCGCGTTAAACTCTACAATCAATCATAAATAATTCTTAGCCGGCAATGAAAAACTACACTAAATGCTCCGGACATGACAACGTAGGCCTGTCTTTGCTATTCAACAACAATACTGCTTGTAATACACGCCATATTTGTGATTGGCTGAGAAGGCGTGACGTAATTTAAACAATTGGCGGGAACGATCACGTCACACATTGGCAACTTCAGCCTGCGTAAAAGTGACATAATGTTACGTAACAGCTTGAAAATGGCGGCTGCTTTTGCAGCGAAATTGGGCAAAGCATTACGCCGACCTTCGGCGCCGCTAAATGTCCGGGAATTTGCAGCAGGCGCAGTTTCGCATGACGCGCGGTTTAAAGCATGTTGTCTACCGAACGAAATAATAGTTTCGACGACTGTTTCCAAGTCAGCGGTCACGGAGAATACAAATGACGTGCAGTATTTTTCTTTTATATTTGGCAATAATATAAAAATTATTTGTTTTGCGTAACAGCAACATAAGAGGGCAGTACACGCCTCTCCATGACAAAGAGAACCCAATGCCTGGCATTTGTCCGCACTTTTCCTATAGTAATGTGCTGGGTCACATGATCAAACTCAAAAGAAAAATAACAAAAAAAAGTGACTCTTCTGTTTATTACAGCCCTGAATGAAGTCGATCTTGACGAATGGGTGAACCGGTGACATCGGTGCGCTCCATGGTTATCCGGCGTAGCTCTTCGCTGCTCTTATGTGTCATACAAGCGATGGTCGCGGCCGTCTTTTCCTGTGATCACGCCATAAACTTGTAACATAGCAGCAGACGATAGCGTGGCGGTGGTGGCGGCCGGGAAGGTTATAACGCAACAAAGCTTGCATTGAATCAGAGAGCCCAAGTATGTTACTAAAGGCGAGTGAAATAAATAAATAGATACGGGAAAAAAATTGCTTGATATTTTTTAGCGCAACATCCGCCTTTCGGTCGCTTTTGGATCAACGTTACTGGATCTCCTTGTGGTGTTGACGCCAATTCTGACCTGCAGAAATGTGTTTCTCTTGCCAGCCTCAGCTACCGTATTATTTTTTATAGTACGTGCCAGGTGTTTTTATATCTTTTATGCGCAATATTTGACACCTTGGTTGCGATCTTTGTGAGTGAAGCGTCAAATTACACAGCATGTCGTCATAGCTATATGTGTATTACGTCACTGATTGCTGACGTCATCCTTACGCAAAAAAAAAAAAAAAAAAAAAAACCCGGCGAATTGCCTGGGAATTTCTGCAGTCGAAATAGGGCCCCTGGTGTTCAACATAGGCACAAGTCAACCGAAATTCAACGTCTGGAACGTTCTTGGGAGTATCTAAACCACCTTCAAAATTTTGCTAGTGAGCGCGTGAGGGCATGCGTGGGTGCCATAGAAATGTCCAACCTTCAACAAAGCGGAAGCATAACCGCTCTCGCAGTATTATTTGATGCTTAGAAGCTGAGGCTGTAAGGTTTTTGTACGCAAGTTGTAGAACCTGCCACGCGATCATCCATAAAGCTGACTAAATAATTTTATTGCTTCTAGATACAGCCGAAAGCCGAAAACTGCTGCCTCAGACCCGTATCCACGTAAACACTCACGACACATACCTAGCGGGGGATCGAATAAAGAATTAGGTTTAATTCCTTGTGACATAGATCTGAACACTCACCTGGTGTAAAAAAGTGCCTCAGATTCATCCCGTGTATGAGCACTTGAATCGTATACCCGCGTTGGAGATTAACCAATATCGGCTTTCTTTGGTGGCAAATAGACATTGATTTGGTCGTAAATAGGTCTGCGGTGGTGCCTGAACAGCTAAGCCGTTGAGCTTCTGACAATAAAGTAGCGGTTTAGGTTTTGAGTCTATCGGTTTTATTACAGGGAAGCCGTCTATGGCCAGGATCCAGCAGATTATCTCCGACAACAGAGCGATGCAGACAAGAATCGCACGAAAGCGTAGCTCTACTTTGCGACGCCCACTCAAATTCGCGGGACCATAAAACTGTGTGACACACCTTCATCGTACGGAAAAGAAATAATAAAACATACGATAAGGGCCTGCAGCCTTCATCTTTTGATGTAAAACTGCTTATATTGCCCTAAAGAAGGTCTTCCCAGCAATGCTTATGTGTTTAGAGGTGAAGCCGATTTATAAGGGAGTCCGTGTACCCCTTGGTTTGTGTAAGCTGCCTTTTCCACATTGTGTTTTGCACCGTGAAGCATGGCAATCTATGGAGGGAGTATGATTACAGAAAACGGCTCCAACTCTCGTGTTATGGAAAATATACTACACAAATTACATAACAATTAGCCACTAAGACGACTCTACCATTACGCCGAGTTACTTCAATTACTTGTCGTAATTAGTTCACAGTGAAGTTGTAAACGTTACAGAATCCCATGACCATCCACGGAGGGAGTATGGTTACAGAAAACGGCTGTAACTATTTTTTTTACCAGAACTATTTGGAAGCAGATTATAGGACAATGAGCCGCTAAGACAACACTAACATTACGCACGTACACAGCATCCCTGGTCATCCTTCTTCACAGAATAGAAGGGCGCTGACTTTTGCACTCTCCAATTTCTGATAGAGGCAAAACACTCCCCAAAAAAGCACAAGCGCATGCTACTATGGTGCGCTCTACGGGAACCTGAACGCGTTTATGCGATCCTTTCCGCATACAGGTGCGTTAAACACCGAAGTTATGCATAAACCGTTGCTCACTCAAAATTTTTTAAGCACAGTTTTGATTGGCAACGATACCCCCTCCACGAGCGGACATCTGTCAGCCTTTTCTTGGCACCAGATGCGCGCCCGCGTAGCTTTTCCTGGTCCCACGTTTGCGTATAATGACTTCGCTTGACACATGACACACGAAAACACGATGCGCCCCTAATGCGGGGAGCGACAGGACGATGAGAGCGGCCGACGCGCTGCCTTCATTTGCATAGTCCGATTCGAGGCGGAGGACCAGGCAGAACAGGTAATCAGGGGCCTGTTGGATTCCAGCCCTGACGTCATCTCTCTGTGGTCAGGCAGGAAACCGGAGAAGGCTTCCCACTCCATCTCCCGCCCTCTCCATGATCTCTCACTGCGCCTTTCGATTGGCCCCGCTTGTTTTCTTGGGGCGATCTCGCTCAAGACGCCCGCACATGTTCGGACGCCTTGTCTAGGCTCCTTCTCTCGGCGGAAGGGGAAGAGTAGCGTCAATGTCACCGCCTAACGTAGCGCATACGCTCTCCGCGTCGAGGGCGTTCGCGCCTGGCTAGCTCATGTCGCAGCTTTCGATTGCTGCTGCTCTTCCTCGCTTTCTTCTCGGGTTTAGTTTTACTTTGGTGGGGGGGAAGAGGGGGGTTTCGTTTTGCTTGTTTTTGTACCCGCGTAGCCTCCTCTCGCGGATGGCTCGTAGCTTGAGGTTGCCCGCCAGATGGCGGGTCCGCGGCGCTATAAAAAAGCGCCAGTTCGAGTGAAAGTCCGTGCCCCTTGCGACTCTGAAAGCACTTTTGCCAGTACGCCGAAGAGAACCGAAGGTATGTACGCTGTCAAAGCTACGCCGCCACAATCGGCTTTTACAGAGCGCGCGCTTCAAGTGCATTGTTTCGCAGATGATGTATGAAGATACCCCACGGATTTTCCGGGGAGACTTTCAGATTTTTCCGTCACGTTTCTGTTCCCACCTTTTTGGCTTCCAGCGTGTAGTGCTAAATCGCTCTTTAAACCCGACGTGTGCAAGCAAAAAGGATTGAGCACGGCTGCGTCCGACAGACACCCAAATCTCCGTGGGGAAAAGAATCCTTCTTTTCAGTGTCTTACGCAAGCGGCGCTTCTCTGGAGTATAGGATCTCGCGGGTTCCGTGGCCTGTGGCTTAACTATGACATTTACGGTCCGATTCAACGACCTCGAATGGACGGAATTCCATCCGCAGATTGCGCTTCCCTGCTCTACATCTCCGCATCTTGGCAATGTAACACCGGCTGTCGTTCCAGAAGCATACGAAATGGCGATATCGATCGTAACATCATCCGTCTTACGTATACAGCACGAGCAGTGGTGGGGACAGTAATGTCACGGTGACGTTTCGCATAGAGACGACCAGCGGTTTGAAGGCTTTTGGCTGCCGTGGTTCCCTTCTTTGTGAACAGTGTAAATGTAACTCCTTGCTATAGGCACGTTGCACCGCACAGAGGCCGCTGTGAGCGCAGCACTTTTCCAACTAAAGTTGTCTGTAGCGCACGCTGGGGCATCGATAAAAGAGTCGATTTTTCGTGCCGTCATCACCCGCTGCCTGCAGCATCCCCCGCTGCCAACGATCTATGGTATTGACACTGAAACATGGTGTAAAGAAAGTCGGCCGTGATGAATGCATCGGTTCCTCCCTGCCATTTGTATGATCTGCGATCTGACTGGTCGGCTACAATATCAACAGCTAACGTATTTTCGTCTGCGCCACTTAAACTGTTCGTTCTTCTCAGCCTTGTTATCATGGCGCCTTCTTAGATGCCTTCTTCGTGTTGGCGCCCGTGCGTGACTCGTGATAATTCAGGCTGTTGCAGTCTAGGACAGGGCGCCGACACTTACGTAATATGAATGCTACGAACCGCGCCTGTTATATTCGTGGCATCTTTCCTACAGTAAACGACCCCCCTAACCACCAGGATATAGAAAATGGCGCTGCCGCTTACGAGTCGAACATCAGCGCAATGTGCCTATATCTTATCGTCGCCCGTGTATTCAATTTCGGCGCACGTTAAAGATCCCCAGGTGGTCAAAATTAATCCGGAGCCCAAAACTACAGTGCGCCTCATCGCCTGTGTAGCGTGGGTGCGTTAAACCTCACAATCAATCAATCAATCAATCAATCAATCAATCAATCAATCAATCAATCAATCAATCAATCAATCAATCAATCAATCAATCAATCAATCAATCAATCAATCAATCAATCAATCAATCAATCAATCAATCAATCAATCAATCAATCATGTATATTTTCATAGTAAAAAATACAGCCTCGCATATCTGATAAGTGGACTAAGCCGACGTGCGTCTTGTTCTGGAGTGGGAACGCTGACTATACTTCCCTTTTTAGTGATTTTGTACACGAGCAGCTGTCCATAATTACGGTGCGCCGAGGGTTTTTACTTTAAAGGTGTTTAGTCGTTGAAATAGCACGGAGTTGGGTGTGGAATTATCTGGACTGGCGGCATCGGCAAGCGTAGCCTCGTATACAGGTTCCATCGCACATTCTGGCCACGTACACACGTCAATATTGCCACCAATCGCCCAGCATTGACTAAATAATCAATTTAGGGGATATCCAAAGGGTTTTTGTCGTAGAAAAAAGTCTCAATAATATAACAGCCTTCACTTGTCATCATAGTATCTTGTACTGCTTTGGAGGACATAGTCAGTTCAGCCACGCCTGGGAACCAAGGCTTCTTTCTCCCAGAGCCACAGTTATCAAAAGAGATACCGCGCTAATATGAAAAACCAATAGCATTGAGGGAACCCGGCCATCGTTATCTCGGACGCGATCGGCCGCCTATTGAACCGAAACAGCCTTACTCGCAAATCCTGGCCACTGACAACGTTATTCATTACTTGCTCTTCCGAGGTAACCGATTGACCGATTATTCTCCCCTTTATCTCGCGTTCCTTTAGCTGGGAGCCCCTCACGCGTGATCTACATCTGCACGCAGACTCACTTGGCACACACGGCACGCGACACGCATCGAGCCGAAGGACGCCCGGCTTTCCTTCTTGGCCGGCGTGTGTGTTGGCCGTGAGATAGATCGACGACTGCACTATAGCGGATCCCTCTTGGCCCCCGCTGTGGCATACGAATAAGGAGGGACTTCAGAGGACCCGCTACAAAATCACACTAACATAGACATATATGTATGCAGGGCGCGCAGTGTAGGAGACACGTGCTGGTTCTGCTGCGCGGATGTTTGACTTATCTTTATTAGTGCGTGAACACGCCACGGCTTCAAGGGCAGAATACACTTTAAAGGGAAAGCTTTCTTAGTGGAACCGATGGCTTCCTGTTCAGAAACTAGTGCACATCTCCACATAGTCCGGTTGGTCGACCGAAAAGCTCTGATAAGATCTCCGGACACACTGCACGTGCGTCGAACCGGGTTTTTTCCATTGTGTCAAAACGGCTACTTGAAAATCGCGAAAAAGGAACGGTTATAGATAAGGATTTACACGCATCGATCATGAAGAAGGAGTACATACATAGTATACCTTTATCACACAAAGCACGTATCGGTATACTACATTTAGATCGTTCGTAGGTGCGCTTACTGAGAGTCGTCGCACGGGTTCGTTCTCCGTTTGCGATTTGGGTATTTGACGGTGTGAGGTTCGATTAGCCGCACTTTCGGCGAAGGTTGGACGCACTTTTGATGCAGTGCCAATGTAAGAAAGTTTTCGCGCTTCTTTCAACTTTATTTGGGAAGGAAGGGTAAGTTCTTTGCTGCGCTTTGATCTTGCCAATGTTTAGCGGGAATGCTTATTTATTTTCGTAAAAAAACAACCCTACGTGTATTTGTAAATAAAAAGCGTTGATATTTTGGGGCATGCCTGCACTGCTAGTTCGGAAACATCTTGCCTATACAAACTATGTGCTTAGCTAGACTTTAATTTACGGCACAAGTGTTGTTTTTGTTTGTTTGGTGATATGAAAGTAACCGTGAGCTTAAGCCGGCTTCAAAAAGCGACGCCGGGAAACCAGCCACAGATACCCTTCGCACGTTAAATAGGAATTAAAGTTCTGCTTTCCCCTCTGATCCCGCCCAGGCGAGCCTCCTGCAAGAACTGTGAGCCATGTTTCGCAGCGACCTTGTCTTTGCGTTAATTTAAATATTTGGTGTCATGGTGGGGCGTAACGCCGGAACTGATCACCACAGCGACAATGTGCGGCCGCGACCCCCCGATTCCTCCAACTCTGATTGGCGCCGGTGGGGCGACAGACGAAAGAGACTCCTACCTCGCAGCGATTTCAACGCGCAGCTGTACCGATTGCATAGCCCGCTTAGTTTCGTTACTGAGCTTCTATGGTGACGATAACCTTAGTGACATAAGTATCGATTCGACGCGAGGTTGCACGTTACGAGACAAATGACACGTGAAAACCATGACAACAAAAATTAACTAAAAGATTCGCAAAAAGAAGCACTGAGAGGTCGTGCAGTAATTTATTCTACCGCAGGGCATGCTATTTTATATTTCGCGCTTTTCGTGCAACTAGGGATCGAGCCAGCGTAGTAGCAGTTTAGAAAAGCCACTGCCTTAGACCTCCGCAGAAAGCGCCGCCGTGTAGCGAAAGCAGCGGTGACGAGGTTAGCGTTATTTTGTAGTTACGCTTCCCGCTTGGTGGCGCACCACAAAAACAGGCCTATCGCACATTGCCGCCCACCCCCCCACTCGTCGTTCTGCCCTACGTATGTATGCGTGCATGTATTGACAGAAACATTGAAAGGAAAGTCCACCAGCTGGTGTAACTTTGTGACACTATAGGGGCGGATGCACCAGAGTGCCTGGTGGGTGTTTTGGGGACGCATAAGCTTTCTGTCGTGTCCTATCACGCCCCCACTACCGTCCTCTACTCCCGCTTCCTATCCCCTAAACTTCCTACGCTTAAGTATGCACAGTCAGCTAAAGGAATCCATTCTGCCGTACACGGGTTTCTACTCAGCATCACGATGGTTCCTCGTATGTGCTCGGACCGGGTATCTCTTCCAAACAGGCTTCGCAGATCCGAGCGTCTATTTTGCCCGTAAAAAAAAAAAAAAAAATCGCGATGCCAACTGCGCAGGCAGCCCCGTGAACGAAATCCCGTCAGTCGCGTGTTGAATGGGATTGCTGGAAATGTAAGCCTCCATTAGGTGTTAGCAACAGCTTTTGACATTCGTGCTCATGTTTGCCACGTGCACTGCCCACGAATCGAACCCGCCCTCCAATCCCCCCCCCCCCCCCCCCCCAAAAAAAAGTATTTGAAGCGTTGAAGCGTGGCGACGGATAAATGTGGCACAGGCGCCTGCGCTCTGAAGCGAAGGTTTTAGTCTTGTTCAGTCATTACAATTCACTGCGAGCATGGTCGAAAGGGTGGACTCTTGTAAATGGAAGCTGGCTTTAACGAACACTGTATGGGGGATTAAGAATTTTTGAGCGTTTGCAAGAAAGTGGAGAAAAACATGCACTCCGGGTGGGGTTCGAGCCCACAAACTTCTGATCCCGTGGCCAATGCCTTACCAGGCCAGTTACCTGGGCGGCTGTATTCTCCGCTATTTTGTGGGGCATTTGCGGCCGTACCGGCAGCAGAATCGGCAATGCATCGGACGCGTACGTAATCCGAAGCTTTTTGGTTCGGATCCCCCCAGGGGCTCATACTTTTCGCACTGTCTTTCTTGCAAACGTTTCAGAGTTTTATTTTACACAACAACAACAAAAAAGAAGGTGGCGAACTACTTCTTCCAAGCCTTAGTTGGCGTTCTTGGGTGCTGAAGGTGTCATTACACAGTCGAACCTTTTTAGTTCAAACTCTCATCCTTCAAACCAACAGACAATTCGAACGGTCCGATTGGTCGCGGGAAGTAACGCGTTTTTTCAGCAGCGAAAAGCTCTTTAATTCGAACCGTGAACAGGCGCCAGGGTTAGCTCGAACAAAAATACCCATTCCCACTGAGTACTTTTTGTGCAATTTCAAGCGGAATGTCGCGTGCATCCTACCATATGTTGTTCGACGTTGGCAGTTTTCATACGCCTCTATGACTATTTTTGATATTCTTCGTGTATGGGTGCGTCTTTTTCCAGTCTGTGCTACCTGAGCACAACGTTTCGTAATCGGGAAGTACGCGCCTGCTTCTCTGGCCGTACTTTCGCAGTATGTGAGTATTCACATTGCTATCATAAGAACGTGCCGCGGGGCCTACTTTACTGCGCTATCGTTGCTAATATCGCTATCGTGCGCTGTACCGCTACTCGAACGGACCCTCCCCCTCTCCCCCTCCCCAAGTTCAAACTCCGGTTATCCGGTCAGTTCTAGCATATTTTCTCTCACCTCACATTTCGAATTAATGAGGTTTGACTGTGTATATACACGAGTATATATTGTGCGTGAAGGGACCGCAAATGTTTGTTTTTATTAACTGGCACGCCCTTGTGTCCCCATTTCATGGTGGCGGACACTACGATAGCAGCAGCAGCAGCCATGGTATCCCCGAGGTACGCCCTGTTCTTGCTCGTGGCCGTGGTGGGCGTCACCTGGGCCCACCCGGGTGGGGCCCCAGAGGAGGCCTGCGCCACCATGGAACCCGTGCACAAGGACTCGCTCCACGAGGAGGCCAGCCCCGCGACGCCCTATAAGCTGGTGCAGGACAAGAGGGACTTCAAGGGCGGCGACTCCGTCGCAGGTACGCGCACGCTGCAGTGTGTCCTCGAGCTCTTTCCTCTCTGGAAGCGTAAAAACTGCCTGCGTGATCCCTATATGCATCCACACCAGCTCTCGCATTAGTGCCCACTCAGAGAATCGTCCAAACTGCAATCTGTAGTGCTTGAGGGAAGTTTCCAGGGGAGGGCCGCTAGCGAGCTTCTTGGACTGTAATGAACGATATTGATCAGTTATGACAAAGGGCCGAGTTTCCCAACAGTAAGGTTTTTGAAGTTAAGTACTGGTAGAAGAGGCTTGCCTGTGAGTATGCGGTCTGTTATTGGTGGTCTCTACATGCGAGCTGCTTGTCTGCAGAAAGTTTAGAATGTGGCGTACATATTAAGGGCCTGAATGGGTTCAGGCCAGTACAGAGTTAATCCGTACCTTCTAAGGGACAGAGAACTCCGAGCCGTAGCACTGACCGCTGCGCGTGCACGACTTCGCAGTGACCCTGTCCTCTAGCGGCCCTGCCTTCAAGGGCTTCCTCGTGAAGGCGTTCAACGAGAAGAACCAGGAGGTCGGCCAGTTTGAGGCCAGCGAGGACTCAAAGCCCATCACCAAGTGCTCTGCCGCCACGCACACGGGCCCTGCTGACAAGACCGTCGTAAAGGTGCTCTGGAAGGCACCAGAGGGAGTCTCCGGCAAGGTGCATTTCAGGCAAGTACCCGCCGCTGGGCTCTTTGTTAGCGGTCGACTCGGAATAGCGGCGGTCGACTTTTCGATAAAAGAAGGCGACGGTAGGGATGTGACGCAAAAGATAAATGGATGACGTGGGCTCTGGGGAATGGGAAAACTCGTAAACACGCTGTTTGATTGATTCATCCATTGCTTGACTGAATCATTTATTCATTAGTACATTGTTTATTGTTTGATTGATTTGATTTATTGATTGCATAAACGTTTATTGAGAAAAGCCACTGAGAAAAGAACATAATAAAAGTAAGCAAATCATAAAAAATACACTTTAAAGCTCCCAATGTTCCTTGGTGTTTAGTTCTGGTATTATACGAGACAGCTGATGATATAATGTTCACCTGGAAAGTTTTCACTTTAAACACTTAGTGTTCGCCAAAAGTTGCGAAGTCGCGTATTTTTTGGTGTTGCCTAAAATAACGGCGTTCAGAAGATTAACAGAAAATGAAATAAAGAATTATAGGAAGAATTGACTCTGATATTTTGTTCGTCTTGGCAGAATTACCAGCTAGTATCTCGGAGGCATCCAGCAAAGATCTGACTTACTGGATCTGTACAGGAAAAGCAATCCGCAATCCTGCCGTGCGTGTGTTTCCGCATGTGTGGTACTTCTTAAATAACTTAAGCTGTGACAAGGTGATGATGTGATGTGATGTGATTTGACGAGGAGTGATGCGATGAGGTTGATGGTTGGCTTGATTGGGCAAGCTGGGTGAACTATACAAACACTGCTTGGCATTGCATGTTAGTAGTGAGGGGCCCAAGGAGTTAGTGCACTTCAAGTCACTAATCTGGCCCTAGCAGAAGAGGCTATACACAGAACGTACGAATCACAATAAAAGGACGTGGGTTCGATTCCCTACCGCGGCGGCCGCTTTTCTGATGGAGGCGAAAAGCAAAAACGCCCGTGTGTACGAGATTTGGGCGTACGTTAAAAATCCCCAGGTGGTCAAAATTAATCCGGAGCCCTCCACTACGGCGTGCCTCCTCGCCTGCGTTGCGTCGGCGCGTTCGAACCCTACAATCAATCAATCAATCAATCAATCAATCAATCAATCAATCAATCAATCAATCAATCAATCAATCAATCAATCAATCAATCAATCAATCAATCAATCAATCAATCAATCAATCAATCAATCAATCAATCAATCAATCAATCAATCAATCACACTAAAAACAAAAAAAACCCGCAGAGAACAGCAGGAAGACAGGTAGAACAACCAGCAATATATTTTAATTGTTGGGATAGAAGTAGAAAATGGTTCCTAGAAGCGCCATAGTGTCCGTGTTGTACTGAATTTTCCTCCGAAGAGCAGTGGGAGTAGCTGGGTAGCTCTGACCTAGGGACACAACTCTCCTTCGTAGACAGGGCTACGCTAGTCGCCGCCAGGCTGGAGCGTGCGGCCGCACAGATCCCTTAAACCTACTGAAAATAATAACGTTATTCTGTCTCTCTCTCTCCAGTGTAGCACCCTTGTTGCAAACCATTTATATTGAATCTCCTCCCCGACTCAGTATGCCAGTCAAAACGCGCTGCCCTTACCACGCGACGAAGTGAACGTTGTGCAGTGGGCCGCTGTTGCTTAGCACAAGCACCAAGCTGATTATGCTTATTTCCCGCGCTCTCAACCTTACAGAAATTCTAGCCAGACGTTGTGCTCCCCACCACTTTAGCATGATAATTAAGTAACTAATATTTCGAAAATTTTCAAAATTTTATAAAATTCAAAATTTTTTTCGAAATATTGTTTCAAGAAAAATTTGGTTTGGAAATTGCGGTTCGCTTGATGTTGCTGCAACATTGTAGCCGCCCTTACCAACGAATTCATATTTTTATAACTGCTCAAGAAATCTGACGCTTCAAGTCTTCCGGTAACTTTCTGATGACACGAATGTGCCCCGTACGTTCTGCTTGTTACACGCGCCATTTCGGTCCGCTCTTACACACGGACGGCTTATTTCTGCTCGTGTTGCGACGGCTACGTCCCAATATAATTATATACTAGAAAATAGAAGCGAGCAGTTACATCTCTTGCTATTCTTCTCTATCTCTGTCTTATCATCGTATTATACTGGCCATTAGTTAATATTATGTCTGAGCACATGAGGCTCAAACCATCCGAATCTGTTTCTAAGGATGGGAGGCGGAACCTCCGGGACTGAGCGCCACGCACGCGCGTTGGGGCAGCATGACGTCAGCGGCCGAGAGCCAGCACAGCGGAATAGAGCTGTGTGCAAAAGGATGATGTCGTGCAACGATCGCTATTGGCGCCTTGGGCGAAGGGGCGTAAAAAGCAAACGAACGGGTCTCGGCAGATCAAAACAAAAGCGTCATAAGCAAACCAACGTGTCTCAGCAGTACTCCAAAAGCGGAACCATGCTCGCGCTTCTATAGCAATTATGCAACAGATGGTTCTTTAGTTTTCGTGTCAACCTCTATTTTCAGGCCTCTCTCGTTAAACATTTGCGTTTCTTCAAAGAAACCCATGGAGTAACTGTGCAGCGCCAAAAGTGAACAGTGTTGTTTCGAAAGCAGAAATGTGACGTGCAGACCGCGTAATCTGTATCGCGAATTGCGACAGCGCGCGTCAGTGGACCTCACGCCCCTCCGCACTCGCGTATTGCACAACACCATATACTTCCTCCTTTTTACTTGCGCTTTGTTATCTTCACGTGTATCCTACTCCGCTCTTCCAACATCAGCGGGAAGCGCAAAAGAGGACGCTTTCATTTCCTGCGCACAGAGAACTTTACGAGGCCGCTGAACAGGCGACATAATGTCTGCTCCTACAAGCCCCTGCCTGTATGTATAAACCACGGTACCGCGTACATCAAAGGAAAGCTTGCTTAGTACAGCGAGAGACGGCGTAATTATATCTGCATCTTAACTGCGTTTTAGCTGGCACTCGCGCCAGCGCAAAACATTCATTTTCGAACACCCGCCGAGACCGTCAGAACACATAGCCTATGAAAGATGGGGCACGTGTCGGCACATTTGTAGAAAACGTGTTTTCGTTGCTGCTCACTCTCACCCCCCTTTCCTTTTTTTTTTTTTTTTTTAGTCCCGGAACGGGCACTGTGCTTGCGCAGACCGGGAAACTCAAATTAGACGCTGTGCGGTCGTTAATGCGGCAAAACGTCCTGCAAAGCGCGAACAATGGGAGAATTTCTGCACCTGGCGTGTGAGGCGTTTGTTTTTAGCACGGCCGCTCAATGGAAAGAAGGTCCTTTTCATCGATCCGCCGTGGTATTTAGCATGCCCTCTTTTGTCGGTGCCAGTAGTATGTGGTACACAGAGCACGCGGCCGGCGCGCACTCAATTTTACGCACTTTGTCAGTGACGTGTGCCACTTTGTTGTTTAGACGAAGAGATTTCTGTTTGAAGTAAGCAGAGCGACTCGCCTCGTTTATCCTTCATTTCATTAATTATAATAAATGCCCGCGGGTATAGGGCTTAAACATCATAAAAGTTACCGAATGGAGATAAGTAACGGAATCATTATTCCTTTTTCTGGCCGCCGTTTACTGACGCCATCTAAGTAGTATACGTAGAGGTAACTGCGCACTGGTCTCTCTAACTTCATATTCGACTAGAATGCACAGCGCGAAAGACAAAGACACCAAAAAGACAGAACTTCCACTCAAGCTCGCTAACTTGCCGTACCGGACCGGCACACTCCAACAGTGACCGACTAAGAGTGGAGAAACTAAAACGTTTAAGGTCAGCGTCAATTCTTCTCCTGAAGAATAGATAAGAGCTCAGGATACGATCACAGCTATGTGAAGGGCGCATTCATACGCTCTCGAGCACGCACGCACGTCTCTTCAATCTACTCCTCACTCGGGTGCACAGCGGGAGAGGACTTCTCTTATCTCTGTATACGGGGGAGAGTTCACTATCTTCGGAAAGCGGTATCATGATATCGCTCTGCAAAAAGAATGGCGGGACATTCTGCCCTACTTTATATCGTCTGCAACCGGACTTTCTCGACTTTTCAGGCCTGTGCAGTCCGCGGGCAGTCCGAGGTCGACCCCGCTCGGACTGGAGGTTGTATACACATGGGATAATCGAGTTCTGGGTTGCATTCCGGGCAGTCCGGGGGCAGTTCAAAGCCTGTTAGTGCGAAACCGCGCCAAAAACAGGGGTGAATGTCAACACAAAGCACGGATTCCCGTAAGATCTTCGAGGTGGTTTAATAGTGGCCCCTTGAAGCGGCATCAATGGACCATGCAACACGTCAAATCGAAGTCATAGGCGATGGCGAATGCAAAAAAATCGTACATGGCAAGGAGAGGAGATTAGAAGAATTCGGAGGAACACTGGTAGACACGGGCATTTATGCAATGGATATATATATATATATATATATATATATATATATATATATATATATATATATATATATATATATATATATATATATATATATATATATATATATATATATATATATATATAGAGAGAGAGAGAGAGAGAGAGAGAGAATAAAATTTAATGAAACCGAGGAAATGCTTCAGAGAGGCCATGCAGTGAAAATGAGGAGGCAACCTCAATGTAAGACCGTGAACATGCCGTTCACGCAATCAAGTGCTATTCTGGTTCCTTTGGAATATAGTTGTACATGTTGTTGAATAGGTTGCCAGTATATTGACGTATTTTTGCCTGCTTTCTTGCACTGTAGGGCCACCGTTGTTGTCGACATCCACAAATACATCACCGGGCTTCAGAGCACCGTGGCCTAAGCTCCTTCCTCCCAACCATCCAGGCTGCGCTGTGCAAACACATCATTCGGACGTGGCATTTCTTTTCTCTGTTTTGTTTTCGAGTGTTGAACACAACGGGTGAAGCACTACCGTCTTAAGCAAATAAAGATAAATCACGAACTCACCTAATCTCGTCTTGTGCTTTTTTGGTGGGAGGTAGGTCAAACGTCTCCACACCGCAACTGCGTTCCCCTGCTTATTGAGGGAGTACTTGGGCAAGAAAGGAACTCCAAAGGGCAAATCCTGGCTCCTTTCCTTGCTCCAATGTTTCCAATTTTGGCTGAAAAAAGAATGTCCAGTTTTTCTCGTCAGTATTCCGAAGAAAAATCGTGAAATAACCTCGGTAGCTTTGTCGAAACCTTGGATTCCCCGGCTCGCTGCCGTCAGGTTGGAGATAGCGGTTGCATAAGCTTTTTGACAATACATTTATAATATGAGGAGCCTAATAAAGACGATAGGCGTTAATAACACCATGATTATTATTATGGTGAATTTTCTGTCGAAATAAAAGCCCCCTTTTTTTTCTCTGGACGACATAGTTTGTTAGCATACTTAACGTTCGAACAAAAAGTGGTAAGTATTCTTTGGAAGGAACTGTTTAGAGCACCGAATGGGATCACTATGATGAAGTGTATACAAGTGACATAGGGAATATTCCTTAGAAACTCGCGCACCAGATTAATTTCCCAAAACCTTGCTCCACTTTTGGCGCTATGAGCCACCACGTGGGAAGGTACACCGATCGGAACATAGTTGAGAGGGGAAGGGGACGGATGCTGTTTCTTTTGGAACCAGGTGTACATAAAATTATGATAGAAAATGATTACTTTGTTGCGCAAGTGTTCCCTTAAAACGTTCACCTGGCAAGGATGCAGAATTCTTTGATACGCTGTATGTGATGATGACTGCCACCAGCCGTATTATTAAGACAGCACGGTGTAAGATATCCATATCTTATACTGTGGTAAATGGCGACCGTGCTTCGGCGGTTTCTTAAAAAAATGTGGTTGTTCCCTCTTTAATAGGAACCGGTAATGTGCCTTCACAGGAGCAGTTGTATATTTTTTGTGCATCGATATAAACTTGCACGTCGCAACTTATATTTCGTCGGTATGACACCGTCAGACGCATAAACGTTAGAGACTGGATTGTCCGCGTCGTCGCATTGCGTAAATCCGACTGAAACCATAGCCGGCGCTCGGAAACCGTCCGTGCGAACGAAATTAAACGGGTTGTCAGCGAATCGTTTGGTGAACACACGGTGCGCTACAGCGAAAGGAGCAGCGGACCGTGTCACGAGCGCGACATCCGCAAGTCGGCTTCTCCGCAGCTTACGCTGCGCGTATCCCGTACACGTAGGCGCTGGCATCGAGGCGACGACTGTCGGCTCTCATTATTGTCATGATGCACTACTTGTTTCGCCTCTCCTAAAAGGGGATGAGGAGAAAAGCGAAAGAAAAGGCCGAGAGGTTATCCAGGCTTAGAGCCCGGACTGCTACTCGGCACTGGGGAAGGGGTGCTCAGGGGATAAAAGAGATGGCAGGCGAAAAAGGGGGGATAGGAGCGGGGTCGCGCACACACTTTAGTCCCTTCGTGGGCACTACAGTCTCTCAGCTAAACCTGTGTCCTTCATAAAACGCAGAAGGGCTTTTGTTGCCTTCTGCGAAGTCGATTGTAGGGGTCTTTGTCCTAGAATAGTCCCTAGCTTGAACAGTTCATTGTCCAATCTTCTGAGCTCGGCTGCCAAAACGCGTCTTTCCGATGAATACTTGGGGCAACAACAAAGCACATGGTCGATTGTATCTTCAACCTCGCAGGCGTCGCAGTGGGCACTACTGGCCATCCCGATGAGGAAGGAGTAGGCTTTCGTGAAGGCCACTCCCAACCACAGCCTACAAAGTAAAGTAGACTGTGATCGAGTTAGCCCACACGGAAGACGACGCTGGAGTAGAGGGTCCTGGTTGTGGAGGCGCGGGTGCACAAAGTCCGGTGTATTCCATTGGGTAATGGAGGTCCTCCGAGCGAACTGACGAAGCAGCCTAGCGGCATCAGTCCTTGCAAGCGGAAGCAAGATGGTCCTTTCGCTGTCATGGCCTGTCCGGGCAGCTGCATCAGCCGAGACATTGCCGGTGATTCCACAGTGACTTGGCAGCCACTGAAACACAATATTATGGCCCTTCATGACAGCCTGGTGAAATAATTCCCGAATTTCTGTCACTAGTTGGTGCAAAGGACCGTAGCGCAGGGCTGCTCGGAAGCTTTGCAGGGCGCCTTTGGAGTCGGTAAAAATGGACCATTTTTGGGGAGAAGCTTCCATGATGTATTGAAGAGCTTCACGGATGGCTGCAAGTTCAGTAGCCGTCGAGCTCGTCACATGGGCGACACGGAATCGAATCTTGGTTGATTCTGATGGTATAACCACCGCACCTGCCGAGCCGTCACAGAACCGTCTGTGTATACATGCTTCCGGTCCTTATGTTGTTCGTACAGTAACTGCATAGAAAACTGTCTGAGAGCCAGTGGTGGTAAGTCGGCCTTTTTTCCGATGCATGGAACATGCAGACGAATGTCCGGTGTTGTCAGGCAGAACAACGGGGAGGACGGTGTGACCGCAGGCGTGTAGTCTGACGGTACCTCAGCCCTGTGCGCTGCGACAATGGCTGCAAAGGAAGAGCGTGGTCGACTCTGAGGAAGCTGCGCAAGGTGGTGACATGGTAGCCTCGTGAGGAGCCTGATGTGTAGGCGTAGCGTCTCAGTGGTCACATAAGTTGCTGTAGAATAGTCTTGGGCAATGTATAATGTGCCCACTGTTGAAGCACATCGCGGCAAACCAAGACACGTGCGGAGAGCCTGCGCTTGGATGCTCTGGATCACCCGAAGGTTAGAGGAGCCTGTACCGGATATCGCTGGCAAGCTGTAGCGCAAAACTCCCAAGAAGAGTGCCTGGTGCAGTTGCAGCATTCCTGTGACCGATGTGCCCCACGTATTCCCAGCGAGAAATTTGAAAATGTGGGCGATGGCGGTGAGTTTTTTCTTTAAAGGAGCCATGAAGAGAAAACAAAAGTTTGTTTTATTCGAAAGGTTAGGTGTTTCATAGTACCCCAAGCGCTTTCCCGGAAGCAAATGATGCTTTATTCACTGAGAAATAAGGCAATTTAAGCCAAAATTTTAAATTTCCCGCTAAAATTGCACATTTGGTGACGTGAGCAATGGCGTCACACGGGCCGGTCCATGAAACAGATACTTAGTATGTCGACTCCGTATAGCACCCACACGCGGGAGTCGACCGAGACGGCGGCCATTTTAAAAATACTTGTAAAACCTAGTGCACCCGCAGCCCTAGTCATGGAATCGCCTCATCCGGAGAACAAAACTCTCGCCGAGGAGCTAAGGCTTGCATTTAACAACCTCACACCACTTGAACGCTCAATGCTTCCAAGTGCACGAGCGGCAAGAGTTGTGGGATACGCGGTGGACGTGAAAGCGACCATTCCGCGATAGCCACAACAGACGAACGCCCTGCCGTCGGCACCGCTGCCTCGTCAGCCCCGTCGCGATGGACGAATACAGACTGGTACGTATGTGCCGTATTTTTATTAGGGTTAATAATAGTTCAACTTCAGTAGCAGTATCGCTTATGCCAGTTGGCCGGTGTCGTGTATGGAAAGCCGTTCGCGCGAGCTCTCTGCTTCGACCAGAAAGATACGAGCGTCAATGCACAGTGTTTACGGCATTTTTTCCCCCAAGGTCAGAGCGCCTCGAACCCGAAAATTCGTCTGCGCGACGGCGAGATGTCGAGCTCGGCCAGGCGGTAGTTTCGTACGCATTGGCGCACACGCTTGCGTGTTCGTTCGGAACTTCAACCGTTTACTCCACCGTTCTTTGTCATAAAAAGAATGTGCAGTATGTTTCACGGGCATTTAGCTCGCTATGCAAACTGTAAGCCCTGCCTAACATGCGTTTGCTTTTGCCGGCCTCCGCCAATCGCAGAGCATTCCCAAGTGACATCATAGGTTCTGTTGCGGAAAATGAGCTGGTGGGTCGCATGGTCATTTCCTTTTTTCCTAATTATGTAGCTTATTTGAGCGAAGTTTGCGTTATAAGTGGTGTCGTTATGGTTCTAACGAGGCAATCTTTCGAATGAACCAAACTTGTGTTTTCTCTTCATGGCTCCTTTAAGAAGGACACATGTGCGCTCCATGACAGGTCCCTGTCGATGATCACGCCAAGAAATTTGTGATTTCTGGAGTAAGGTATCGACTTTCCATTGATGGTTATGGGATATCGGGACATGGTTTTGCGGGTAAACGCAACGACCGCGCACTTTTCACTAGAAATACTGAGTCCTTGCTTTCGGAGGTATGCCCTCGTCACATTGGCCGCTTTTTGAAGCCGTGCTCGCAGCTGAGGTCGATTAACAGCCGAAGCCCAGAGGCAGATGTCATCGGCGTAAATGGATATACGGACAGTCTTCGATAGAGCGTGGACAAGCCCGATTATCGCTAGGTTGAAGAGGGTTGGGCTTAGCACCCCACCTTGAGGAACACCACGTTTGATGATGTGCTGCGATGTTGGGCCGTCTTCTGTCATTACAAAAAATGATTTTTCGGACAAGAAGGTACTGCAACACACACTGAAGGGAAGGATGTAAGCGTTCGTCATGCTGACACCGGTGTGGCAGCGCCATCTGAAAGGAAGGCTATAAGGCGCGTTTGTCGTCCTATTCACCCATCTGTTCATAGCGCAGTCGGGAGCGCGTTTCGTACCTCCCGTTGCGGCGAAAGGGTTTGTTGCTCGAATCTCGGCGCCGCCGCGTCAATCGAAGTTTTTCTGGCGATGTCGTTTCAGTGACGGATATGACGTCAGTTAGATCTTGGTGGACCCCGACATGAAACACTTTCGTGTTAAACAAAGCAAAAGGAGTTTATTAAGGTGAACTTGTGCCTATACTACTAAACGGCGGGGGGGGGGGAGGGGGGGGGCAAAAAAAATGGCTCCAATCCACGCTGGGGAGGTGGTTGGAAAGCAAAGCCTTAAACGACAACCACAACAATTGCTCATGCGACGTCACTTGAATTCACACACGTGGCTCTACAAGGAGTGAAACCAGAGATTGTGCCAGCCGTTACCTGGAATTCGCGAGGGCGGCGTCCGGATCCGGAACGCAGCAGCAGCGTCGGCCACGGCCGGGCTAGAGCGGCGGACGCCGCCGCCGCTGTAGGTCGGCCGTGAGTCAGTAGGAAGAAAACGGACAGAAGCGACTTTCGAAGGGCGAGACAGCGGAACTTAGCCATTCTGATGTACTCGCTCGGGGACACACCACCGCGCGACACAAGCGCGGACCCCGAAACAGTTCGGCATGTGAGCTTAGCGATTCCCATTTATACCGATTTAAACTAGTTCGTTTAGTAAGTTTGAGAACTGCGAGAAAGCTGAGGGAGCTTTTATAATCGCTATTTATCAGAACCAGTTGCTTCTTTCGCTTTTTGTAATACGTCTTAAAACACAACCGAATTGGTATTTCCCAATTAAGAAAGCGGAGTCCCATTCGTGGTAAGCAGTGCGCAAGAGGTAGCGTTTACCTAGCGGCCAGATGTCTGTATGTGGTTTGTACATTTTGTTTTCCCGCCCTGAAAAACATTCCTTAACGTATGTTTGCCGTAGGGCCACTTAATTCCGTTGGGTGCGGGCTACCCTGGAGGTGCTGTCGAACAAGTTAATCAAGCCGTGCGAAGGCACCGCGCAATGGACGCGAAGCTGCACCAAAAACAGGCCCAAAACAACCCTCGCTAAAGCAGACGACAAAGCCGTACCACCGACGCCACCGCCGGCGAGCAGGGACTTCCGCGCGGGGAACGCGGAGTAAATTCGCCGCGCCATCTCTAGTGTGCTCCGTGAGTGAAACCCTCTGCCCCCCTCTCCCATCACCCCACCGCCGCCTCCGCCGCGTTGGAAGTTTGTTTGACGACAGGTGGCGCCAACAGCCCCAGCCTCTAAGATGCTTCGCCCCTAAAAGCATAAGGTTCAGTTTAAGAATACCGGCACAAATATTATTTATTTATTTATTGAATACATGCTACAGGCCATCATTAGGTCCAAGCAGTGGGGCAAAAAAAAGATAAAAGACGAGGAAAAATACAAACAATACAAACAACAAGGCAATTATACAGTGTGTAAGTCATTCCATTCTAGTATCGTACGCGGAAAAAAAAGAATATTTGAATGTGTCAGTAGCAGCAAAATATGGGGTGAAAGCATTTGATTTGTGGTGTCTCGTATGTACTCTCTCATTCTTCTCGCTGTCCTAGACAGGCTTTGTCGTTTGTGTACAATTTGGTGAATGCTAATGCAACTTGATCCTTTTTTTCGCTATTTGGTTTGGCCCTATCCCACAGTTTCTTAAGTACTTCTCGAATTTTCTTGGAAAAATCTTCCCCAATCGAGAAATTCGTACCTTTCAGTTTATAGCCGTCCTTTAGTATGCTGCTCTTGTCCCGCGTGTCAAGAAGTTTGAAAGTTACAGGCCTTGTCTTGTTGGAGTCCGGCCGCCCAAACGATGGATGCGTTTAATTGCGACTGGCTTTAGTTCCAAAGTATTTTCAATGATTTCATTGATCACAGCACGCTCCAGCATTTCGCCGGTCTCTTTTTCAACCTCAGGTATTCCGTAAACGATTAAATTCGATCTCCTTATGTGGCTTTCTACTTCATCAATTCTGTTCTCTAGAACCTGGATATGAGCTCTCATGGACGTCACTTCTTTCTGACAAGACTCAACCTTTTGTTCTAGTCGTGTTAGGGCATCCATTTTGCTTTCTATGTTTACCAATCGCATTACCTTTATCTCCTTAATGTCGCAGGCAATTTCTTTTGTTTTTTTATTTGAGCGAGTTCGGGCCCAGGGTTTGTTTCGATGTCTCCTCCGAGTAGTACTAACCATTTCTTCAAGAGGGAAGTAATGGCACACATCGTAAGGCACAACCGTGGGCACGGCAGCACCAGTAAGCAAGGGTCACCAGAATGGATACACTTATCGTTTTGTAGTCTCACCTGCGTAAAGAAAATCAAGGGATTGTGAGCCCACCACATGCTGCCAGTGCCGCCGTGCCCACTGAGCGTGAGGAACGAAGGCTTCTTATACGAAGCCCAGTTGCACGTTGGCGCCGCCTGTACGTTGATATATTTGGCTGCAAACCATGATCTGGCCGATCCGGGAGATAGACAATCCAACGTCGACGATTGCGCCAGGCAAGGCACGTGCGGGCTGGATGGTTTTCATGCGCAGATGGGCGTCCAAGAACCCGTCCCGAATTTCTGATGTTCGCAAGCCGAGTAGCTGCGTAAAGAAGATCAAGGGATTGTGAGCCCACCGCATACTGCCAGTACCTCCGTGCCTCAGGTTAAAAGTACCTTGAGGACGTGCTCGAGAAAGCGGGACGGTCGCCCCAACAGCGGGCGGGCAGCCGCCTGCGTGACGTCCTGGTACCAGTGAAGAGGGCTGAAGTTTGGAGAGGTGTTTTAGGCGCAGTTCGCTTAACACAGGACACGAAAGAGAGACACGGACGCAGCGCTCTCTTCTGTGTCCTCCGCTGTGCCTAAATAAGCTCGAAACGATATAGCGGCTAAATTGCCGATGACGTCGCCGTTCCTCGCACGATGGTAAGCTTTTGTTTTCGGGCTGATTGATCACAATGTAGGCACATGGGGAGACCACGTAAAGTGGGCAGAGCTTTCACTGGCAGACAACCCCAGGCCCGTCGCTCAAAGATGCAGAGACGGCAAGGAAAGAAAGTTGGCCCCCTATTACCACTTAATGCGGCATGCTTAAATCATGTCGAATTTCCGAAAGCTTATCTCCAAACAATTTCAACTAATCTTGTATTAAGAGCACCCTCGTTGTATATATATAGCGTACGTCCGCAGTTACTAAGCACACACGCGCGTCTTTGTAGCGCAACCTACACTACGCTACCTTGGGCAGTCGTCGCGGGGTGATTAGTTTTGCCCTTGAACGCTGTAGGTCAAACCACACCCCCTTCCGCAAGCGCCCGGCACTGAGCAGCGGCCCGATAACGGGGAGAGATAAGCGGCAGGGGAGAGATAGGTGAGGAGGGAAAGGAGACGTGCGCGGGACCCGTGCGCGGGACGTGGTGGAGGAAGGCGAGGAGGCCGCCGCCGCAGCGATAAGCGCGCGCAGCGAAGGAAGGCCACGAGGTCACGTGCGGTGCAGAACCGTGTGGGATAGAGGAAGGCGAACATCCAGCTGTGGTCCCTCGTACAGGGGCGAGGCTTAAACAACGTCGGGAGGCGAAAAAGAGGAAAAGCGCTACGGTTGCGTACACCTTCGCTACCTTCGTCTTACGCTCTAGTGTGAGCTTCCTTCACTTTTTTAGATGCGAAGCATCTCATGCTCGGGGCTGTGTCCCTCCCTTTCTCGTCGTTGTCCGCCATCCGCATCCCCACTGCGCATGCCTGGCCAGGCACCGCTGATGATGATTGTGACAGGATGCCCCTAGTGATTGGCCAACCGAAAAGAATCCATCCCTCCCTCTTCATTGTCGTTGTCCGCCGTCCGCACCCCACTGCGCATGCCTGGCCAGGCACAGCTGATGATGATTGTGGCAGGATGCCTCTAGGGATTGGCCAACCAAAGAATCCATCACGAGATAGCTTCGCGTTCAACCACCGTCGTCATCTTCCCGTAGGGGAACCCTGAGTACCACAACCCCACTGCGCATGCCTGGCCAGGCACCGCTGATGATGATTGTGGCAGGATGCCCCTAGGGATTGGCCAACCAAAGAATCCATCGAGATATCTTCGCGTTCAACCACCGTCGACATTTTCCCGTAGGGGAACCCCGAGTAGTATGCGAGGCATTCCTCCTCTCCTCTCCGGGATTGCGCAACGAATGGCAACACCTGCGGCTCCGCGCGCGATAATGCGAAGCAGCTTAGGGTTAGAGACGCGACGGTAGCCGTTGCATACTCCGGGGGCGCCATTGTAGCTCCGCGGTATGAATGACACGCGCGCGCGTTCCGCTCCCCTCATTCTTCTCCCGCAGCGCCGCGATAGAACTGAAAACTAATGGGAACTCTAGTAGACCCCATGGCTGCTTCGCATACTACTCAGGGTTCCCCTACGGGAACATGGTGAAATTTTTTCTATATGAAAAGAAAGATGTTAGGTGCAGGAAAAGGTCGGTCGCTTTAGACAAGAAAGAGGGAAAGAAGAAAACTAAGCTAGAGAGAGGGAAGTAAACGTTCATTGTGCCCAACAAGGGAAAAATGGAGCAACGAATGATCTACAGTGCTATAGCGTTGATTACCTAAGGTAGGTGGCGTCCCTACAGTCCAGGATGCCATGGCCTTCAGCTGTTCGCCTGACCCTGATCACCAGGCCGCGCTGGCACTTTAGGACTTCGCTGCACAGTAGGCTGCCCCGTTGATGGCCCCGGAACTTTTGAGAGTTCCTTGATACCCCTGCACTCCAACACTATATGACAGAGAGAGTTGGGCGTCCCACATACATTTCCAGTTGTTACTGCAGAGGCTGGGGGGAATCATATCAAGTTGTGTGAGAAAATAGAAAGAATTCGTGAGTCATTCAGCTCTGTGAAGATGTATGACCAGCATAGCTTAACTATGCGCTGCGTGCGTCCCCATTACCACTACAGAAGATAAGTTAAATTTAAAATGGAGCGCGGTAACTTGCCTTGGCGACGGGACCGCCGCCCCGAGGAGCTGGAGGAAACTAAACACGCAAGCGCTTGGAACACCGTCAAAGTGAAGGCGATGCGAGCGTTAACATGGCCGACGATGGTCGCACAGCTGCAAACCTTTGAGAAACCTTTGCTACGTATACCTGTAACACTACTTATTTGAAAATGGGGCCTATTTAAAATTAATCTACTCGAATTGGATATCAAAGTGACAAGACGCATAAACGCGACGTCTAAATTAGTGTTCTAAACCGCGTGGGACTGATTGTCACCGCTTCCTAATAGAACAAGTACGCAACGCCACGCGATACAGAACGCCTCGCGCTTCAATGACGAGTGACCTTTTATTCGCAGACATAGAAGATACATGAAACCGTAGCCGCGTAAACTCCGCTTTAAAAAGGTCAGGTTAAGTTAAAAAATATACGTGATGAGCTCATAATACGCTCCCATGAGAACGCACAACCGGCGTATGTCACCAGCCGACGACTTGCTGTCGCTGCACTTTCTCTCGGCGAGACTCGTGGTTGCAGTATAGAAGGGCTTATCCTCCGCGCCAGCTTGCTACTTAAAAGCGTCTCTCCTTATCTGCTCGTACGTTCCCCGCCAGGCTATTTGCATTACAAATGTGGTCCTGAGCCCAGAAGCAAGCTTCACAGCGCTTTTTTCAAATGCTGCCACTTGTTTTTAAATTACGCCCACATTACCTTCGAAAATCAACTAAAGACGAGAAGAGCGGCCTTCGCGTCTTAAAGCTTTCCGGCCTGAATATGAAGCGCAAGAGCTCGTCCCGTCCATTATTTCGCACTCAGTTTTGTTTGAGCTTCCAAAGGAGAGAGAAACACAAAGAGAGGTGAAGAAGAACAACAACAACAAAAAGTATGCCGTGACGTACTTCCGATCGAGACACGTTCGATGCAGCATTTGAAAGCCACCTTTGTTGAGATCCCGTTCAGAGAGACGCTTACTTTGTAGAGCTGACAATATGCTCCAAAAATGCCTGGGATTAGAAACAAAACACTCACCACAGGCATAATCGTTTTGTCCACGGGCGGTTCTCACAGACGCAGAGGCGACAACTTATCGACAGAAAGAGGCCAGGTGGGGTTCTGGCTTTTCGCATTGCCGTTGACGAGATAAAATATTCATGCCGAATTTACGGCTCTTTGTGTGTCATTCCTTCAACATATTTAGTATTAAATAAAATAACAGGCTCCATTCGGTGGTCTGACATGTAGCGTTAGTTGGACTAACTTATCAATTCATTTTTCTACATTAGGTAAATTTTTTAATGCGAAAGCATTACCTGGCTCATTAGGCGAAAAAGCCGCCGTCCGCGACCCGCGAGGCTTAAATATCCATGGGCTGTGGCGCGTTACATAGCGCGCGCTCCAGAAATAAAACAAAGAAAACGAGCGTGCGTTGCTAGGCAACGCCTGGTCACGCGCAGAGTCCCACGTAGAGCCTGCCCCAGAAAACACCTAATTACACACTAATCTTTCCCTTTACTAGCAGTAAAGCTCATTTTGTTTCTCTCCCACAAAAGAGGGCAAAATCATGGACCGCCGCGTTGTTAAGGAAGTGGTGGCACCACAGTAAACCGCGTAAGCATAGCTTCCGCAATTGTAAATTTCTGCTATTAGGATGTGCAGATAAGAAAGCGCGCTTCAGCTCCCGCCACAACATTTCGCTGTTGGAAAGCATGCTTTGCTGTTTGCATCGATCTCACTTTCATTGACCGTCGTCCTCAATGATAAACTCAAATCAGATTGCAATTGTTCGCGGCACCTGAGGCGGTTCGACTCGACCCCGTCGGCTGGAGGGCAGTGAAACCCCGCGCTGAATCATGGGAAGCAGCCCTAAGCATTATTTCCCTACTGGATCAACTCGACCTGCTAGGGAGGGCCAATTAAGTCAGACGCCATAGCCGCTGGAGCCCACTGCATGGTTCCTCTCATCTCTGAATTCCCTATGCCCGCGTTTTCCTTCAACAACCTCGGGTGGTCGTTTTAAGCTTCACCAGGCCAGCTCTCGCCTTCGCAAAGACTGCGACTGTCCAGAAGATATCCACCATGTCATCTGTGTGTGTCAGCGATATGATACACCCAGGCTCTCTTTGACAGTGACTTTGGGCGAACTACCCACATCGCGTCTTACATTGCCTGATGTGCTTGGTCCCTGGTCATGTGCTAAAATGGCCTCACGTGCGATTAAAGCGTTTCTCAGCTTCCTCCGCAGTTGAGGACTTATCAACGCTGTTTAACAGTGATGAAAATCGATGATGCATGTGATATAGACCACGTTCCTCCTCTTTCAACTCTTAATTTCTGTGGGGTGCCAAAGTGAACATTTAGCGGGGGGGGGGGCGGTGTTCGGCATTGATGCTATGTTAACGCTATACGTGCCGTGTTCGCGTGTGGTTACTCCGTGGTCTCAGAACTGTGTTCAACTTCATGCAAACATTTCCTCGAGTATACTTTAACATTTCTTTTTATACCGAACTACTGAACTGGGTTCAGACTCCAATTCTCACCTTTCTTTTTCTTACTTTTCCTTCTTTTTTCTTTCCTTCTTGTTTTACTTTTCTTTTTTTTTCTTTTTTTCACTCGTTTCATTTTTCACCTGATGTAGCATGTCAGGCCCTTTGCTGGACAAACCTCGTCAGTATCCTTAAACTACATTCTCTCTCTCTTCAACAACCTTACGTAACTAAACTTATTTGTGTAATAACTGATTCTAAATTGCACTCTTCGTGGTATCATCCGAAGTGACCCCCCGTTCATTGAAAATTCGGCCTACTAGAGTGGCCGCTGTTTCCAACCAACTTCGACTGAAAGTACAAGTTTAACACCGTGGGTGCCCCAATATTGACAACAGCTGGTGCGCCGATAGGCATGTTGTGCCAGAAGTCGTTTCGAATAGTCTCCCATAGGCATAGTGTGCCTTCATGTTCACCCGTAGAACAGGATGCCGCCGAACATGCAGGAGCCTTAATTTCGGCTAACGTGCTGGCATAGTCCGTATATGGTGAATGCCGCGTGGCATTGACGAAGCCACGTTTTAAAGAGAACACCTTGTGATGCTCGCTCGTGACACGTGCGGCATGCAGAGGCGTTGGCACGTTGATCGTTCGATGGCGACGCTGTTGTGAGTCAACCAGCGTGGTCATTAGATGGCTCTGGTCACGTGGCTACTCGCTCTGCAGTCCATTACTAGATGCCTGGCGTACCCCTGGGGAGCACCCGATTCGGCCTGCGACTCGATGGTTCCTCAGCACCCGTTCGCAAGCCAAGGGCGCGCCGAGGATTGCCCTTATGACCTGGAGCAAGAAAGGTTCTCTTACGCCCCGGATGACAGCATGGAAGGTAAGATTTTATGTTGGCGAAGCTGGAAGAAACAGCCCTATTACATTTCTCTCGAAACAGTTTTCCGGCCAAAGCAATGCAGGTAGCGTTACTGACCAAGGCAAGGAGGAAGTTGGACATTAAAACAGCGAGAGATTAAGGGGCTAAACTGTTTCATCATGATACAATAGGAACTTATTCCGTGTTATGGTAAGACCTCCTCGCTTTTGGCGTTAAAAGGCGTGGAAGTAAAACGGTATCAGTATAGTTTGTTGTTCAAGGACGTTAAAAGCGTGCAAGGCTGTCACGCAACCTCAAGCTCGTAGAAGGCCATATTCATTGAATTCGTTGTGTACCAGTGCTGCTTAACGATGATTAAGGGCAGAACTGCCCCAGTATTGAAAGCAATATAAAAAAGTCCAACTGCGGTTGCACTATGCTTTATTTGTAGCGCACAATGCTATTTTAATGCGAAGTCGCTCATTGAGCGTAAACGGCGACATCCCAGAAACCGGCACATGAACTCCATTGGCTGCGACGCGTTATAGCACGTGTTTCAGAAATAAAACGGCAAATGCTCGGGCATTTAGAGAGGGCGCCGAGCTTCCAACTCCAACCGCTTTTGCCCTTTCACCCTGCTTGCGCAACAGTCGCCTGCGATCTGGGGTGCTCTCAGCGGGCGCAGAACTCAAAGCAATATCTGCAATCACAGTAATAGTGATATCTGCAAAGAAATGCCTTTATGCACCGTATCTTGCCATCGTCATTAAATCACACGAGTAAAGTTAAGTCGTATTACTCGACCACCAGGGTCAGTACGGAGACGTCAAGTTGACGCAAGCACTCCTGTCGGCCCACTGTCTTCGACTTAGTGAAGGACTCTGGAAGAACTAAGGACTGGCCATCTCCTAATGAAGAGACTGTGGCATGATGGCCCGGACTAGGGCTGTCTAAACAATATAGTTCTCTCTCCCTCTCGACAACGTACTGCAAAGGCTGCATCGTTAACAAAAAAGTCGTTCACAGGGTTCTATCGCGTACTAACAAATATAACTTGTGATTGATTCGAAGTTGAGATATTTATTTGGCAGGGACCGGAAAGCTTCCAGCGTGAGGGATTAAGTTGAGGGTCGCCTCGAACCTTGCACGCCTCGGGGTAGGTCAGCAATGGGCCCGCGAATGAGGGTCTGTTCAATGTTCTCTTTAACTTTCTACTCACGTGAGGATCTATTAACTGATTTGCAAATAAGAATGCTCAGTGATTCGTTTCTCAGGTCCTACTTTAGTGAACGCAGAAGGTGCCATTTCTGTCACTGCACAGCGGAACGTTTCTGTCCCGGTTCTTCATTCTCAATGATTCGGCGACGTTGGCGGATTGCTTACGCAGAGCGTTTCAAACGTTCATTCACTTCACGGCACGTGTGTAGGTCTAAAAACAAAAATTGGCCGCGTATCTGCTCCTTTCGTTGAAAATGTCGTCAAAAGACGGTAGTCTTTGTAGACATTTGCCAAGGAAATGCCCCCCTTTGCTTTCCCGCTCACCTCTCATGCTGTTCCTGGTATACCGTCGCGCTCATCCCAAGGTAAATACACTAAAGATTTGCGCAAGGCGATTTGAATTTACCGCGTTCCGCTGATACAGGCCGGGCTCATCGATGCCAGCGCTGCAGTACGGCGGAGACACACGTAAATGGAGGCGGCCGACTACAAGGTTTATAGAACCTCGTGGCCGTGCTCCACGTGCGTTCCAAGCAGAACGTGGAACCTAGCTAGTGGAACCTTTCGTTGCGGTTGCTGCGTGATTTTTCGTATGCCGCCAGTAGGCGGCGGTTTTCTGCAGTAGATGTAGAATATCATTTGCTATCGAAAAACCGAGCACCCAGGAATTTTCTAATAAAGGAGCACTGTAAACATCCCTTGCGTACCAATTTCCTGTCTTATGTTTGCGTATTGTCTTGTCCTTGTTCAACAAAGTTGACAAGTATGAACATATAAACCGGGCTTAGACGTTTAAATTTGGCTGTGAGTATATAAGACTTTTGCGCAGTAAGCATTTTACTTTGGCCGGGTGGCTGAATCGAGTTACAGACAGACGGGCAGAGAGACAGACAGACCGACATACGGACAGACCAAAATTTCTGGGTTTAAGTAGCCCAAGAAAGACTATCGTCTTTAAAAAGGATTCTTCGGTAAACAACGGGGAAACAATGCCACGGTGCGTCCTCTGCAGGTCGCGCGTGCCTAGCTGCATATATGTGCTACTTGCACGAAACGCCCCTTTTCCGCCATGGCCTCGGGCGGTCGTATTCCTTTGGGAATGGCAGGCTCCACTTGGAGAGCTGTTCGAGCGGCGACCCGCCTTTGCCGGGCAATAGAGACACGCATGGAATGCTCCGTTGGACTTCAGTTGTTGTCTCGCTCTGAGCCCTCATCTCAAACGGTTATTTCGCGCGTTCAGGATTTCGTTTTGGCGAGAACGCTTGCCACTTGGCTCTTTCATACGATGTACCCGGTGGGCTCGCCTTCTCCTCTGTAAAAGGGCCTTGGAACAACACTACGATCACATTTTTTTTTTGTGTGTGGAGTGCCGTTCCGATACTCGTTTAGGTTTCTCATGGCTTTTTGATCCATAGTGACCAAATCGTAACCGGATCGGCCTCGCGTTGCCCTGTTTAAGTTCCCAGAAGGAAGCGACGATAGGCTGTGAATGCTGCCCAGGCCAGTGAACATTACCTCAACATCACGTCCGTATAGTACTTCCTTGTATCGCCGGTTCCCTTGAAGTTGTCCTCAGACATGGGAGTGAATAGTCAAACGACCTCTTGGTATTTGGTATACAGCAACGGCTTAGTTTTGTATGCTAGGGAATGAAATCGAGGCATCGATCAAAATTCAACGCAGATAGCCTTGCTTTGTCTGTGTGAACGGGCAAATTTTGGACTGTCTGTCTGTCTGTCTCTGCCTCTCGGTCTCTTTACTTCTTATTTTATTTCCAGCCTCGGTTAGGTCAAAATTCCACTTGCTTTTTGGCCAATTTATTTATTGCCTTTTGGCCAATCCGGTATAAATCGGCCATACTTCGGCGGTGCCGCGGTCAAGGCAGTTTGATTTGCATTATTTTGCCTCATTTACTGTGTCTGTCTGTCTGTCTGTCTGTCTGTCCGTCCGTCCCCCGAATTACCCGGTAATTTTCACCGATCATTATCCCAAGTCCCACGAGAGAGAGAGAGAGAGAGAGAGAGAGAGAGAGAGAGAGAGAGAGAGAGAGAGAGAGAGAGAGAGAGAGAGAGAGAGAGAGAGAGAGAGAGAGAGAGAGAGAGAGAGAGAGAGAGAGAGAGAGAGAGAGTAGTTGATTGAATGGAAGGAAAACACAGAGAGGTTGGACTGTTCGTATATTCTCTGACCTGCTACTCTATGTCAGGGCGGGGGAAGGGGAAACAGAGCATAGATGGAGGGTGACAGGTACAGAATGCCTGTACATGTTCACTAGTTCACCACAGCGTGATCGAGCTACAACCAGCTACCAAACCGCTGCTTTTTAAGAATGCCAGCACTGCTCTGAAGGCCTTGTTTGAACAGTCCCACGGTTACTAGGTACCACATGGTAGTGCTATGGTACCCATGGGTCACTAGTAAGTGACCGGTGGATCGCGTGGCCTGGGGAAGGGGGATAGCTGTAAAGGGTGAGGGGACAGAGGCTAGGAGGGAGAGTTGTACAGGTGGGGAGAGAATGAGGCGAATAGGAGAGAGTGACGAAGAAGAGGGCAGAGGGATTTACGAAATGGAATGGTTAACGTAGCGAACACTGGAAAAGATGGGGAAGGGAAAAGGAATGGGGTGGTAGGGTTACAAGGGATGGAGTATGTTGTGGAGGGGTGAGAGAGAGAGGGGCGTCACCTGCAGGGTAGGGGTGGCTGGAACATTACGTCTTAAGACATCATTTGCAGTGCGGCGCTCAGATAAGCGGCTAATTTATTGGGTAGCATTTTTTGGCAAGCATCGTGGGGTTTTCATGTTTTCGAACCAAATTTCATCCGCGCCCTTTCGTTCCGCGAGAAGCCACTAGCGGCGTATGTGTGGCTCTTATAATAGCGAATGCGAAGACGGAGTAAATATCGGCAACACCTTCCCCAACTACTATTACTGTTGGCATGGTTCATACCTGTCAATATTCCTTGTCGCACAGGTAGCCTTGGATTCATTCGAGGGGGAAAAAAAACCATGTACAAAACTAAGCCCCACAGTGCTATTGTAGTTTAAAATACGTATTGTGAGTTAGTTTCTGAAAAAATAGGCAAGAAAGACGGGCGCCAGAATGGAACGAGCGAAAGACAAAAAGAAGAAAACGTATCAGCACCGCCCCGCCAGGCACGGCCGCAGAAAGAGAAGACGAAATCCCTTCAACTAGGCCCGTCCCCAGATGTGGTCACGCAGCCGGAGGGACCCGAGGCTGAGTGTTCCGGTTGGCGGGAGTGTTGTATAAATATCAAGCCCTTTATTTCAAGCGCCCTCTTTCAAGCTAGAGGATAGTTGGAGAGGATGAAACGTGCAGCACAGTTTTCAACGGCTTTTAGAGCATATGCGAGTGATTTAGTATTATAGTGTTCAAGCTAAAGAAGGAGTTTTAAGTCGGCTGGTGCCATGAAGTAATTTCGCTTTAGATAGTCCAACATGCGGTTAGAATTTGCGGTAATACGCGCTACGAACCACAGTGGTGGCTCAGTGGCTAAGACGTTGGGCTGCTGAGCCCAAGGACGTGGGTTCGATTCCCGGCGGCGCCGGCCGCCTTTCTAATGGTGGCGAAAAGCAGAAACTCCGGCGTGTTCGAGATTTAGTCTATAGCCCTCCATAATTAATCTATAGCTCTCCACTACCACGCCTCTCATCACCTGTGTCGCGTCGGCGCGTTAACCCTATCAATAAATAAATAAAAAAAATAAATGAAAAGGAATAAGTAAAAATGAAAAAATAAATAATTAAATAAATAATTATTATAAAAAAATCAATCAATAAAAATAGAGCTCGTGGACAGTCATGTTCTGTGCAGGAAATTTTATCTTTTTCGGGGTTAGCTGCAATTTTGTCCAAAAGAGATCAAGGGAATTTTCGATAGACACAAAAAATTTTAGCCACGGAATTAAAAAAAAAAGTCAATAAACCGAACCTCCCATCATTCATTCAAAACGCTACCTTGTGTGTTATAATTTTATGTCATGAATAAATTCCCTTAAATTTGTTACTCCAAAACATGTTTCTGCTTTTTTTTATACGGGCAGTTTCAACATAGAGCATTAGCATGCTAGGTAAGCGTGCTGCTTCGCACAAAACGATAAATGCGTGTTATTGTAAGATTATTAAGCTGCTGGAATTTGGTTCGCGCCAACATTTTAAACAACTTCAGCGTCCGCAGATCCACATGAACTATCAGTCAGCTAAAAAAGAGCAAGCAGGGAAACGTACAGGGGTTTCTTGAGAAACCTGCGGGGAAAACTGCTAAAAATAGGACGTTTCTGCATCTGGAAATGGAAATTATTCTCCGCGATACGGAACATCACTGGAAGCAGGTACGCGGCCAGCCTTTTTTTTCTTACCCCTGCGCGTAGTCACCTGCGAGGCTTCTAAAGCACATTCCTTTTCGTTACGCGGCAAAGATGGAGGCCGTCATTTTTCATCACCCAGCGTTTTCTCGGTATAAAACGGCGCTCGCTCCGCTACCGGCTTGCTTGGAACGTCGGATTAGGCTTGGCAAGATGAACGCGCATGCGCGGCCGCGTCTGTTTGCGCCCCATGTTCAACGGTGAGAAAAAGCAGATGCTCTAAAGCAAGAACGAAGGCAGCACGTGTATTCGCGTTTTCATTAACAACCCGGTAGAAAACGCACCGCGGAATAAATCCCGCTGGTGCGCTCTGCTTGTTCATGTCTCCACTCTCTTCGACTTTAAGGTTTTCGCTGTAAGTAATCGCAGACAGCAGACAGAAAAAAGACCAAACATAAGGAAAATAGGAGGAGTTTTATAACGGAATAACGTCCCGAGTACCGCGGGATGCTGTATACCTCTTCGAAAAGTTCACCCTTGCCATACACGAGAAAGTAAACATGAACAAACTGCTTTGAGAAATCTTAAATTTTTTTTCTTTATTTACACTGAGCTGCCCTACAACGAAAAATTGCTTGCATAGGCGCAGCTCGGACGAAAACCATCCACGTCCCGCCCCTCGTCGTTCCAGTCATATTCAATTTATTCTTCCAGTAGTATACCGCTGTTTTTGGGTAAAGATTGCTTAGGGAATACTACCTGTTTTCGCTTATTCTTTATCGAAGTAAGGAAGGAAATACACGTTCCCGCATAAATCCGGCAACATTTAATTCAAAATTCCCTGGAAATAAACATTCCAAACCAATATGGCTTAGCTGGCCTTCGAGTCTCTGTTAAGGTTTCCTCTGCTCGGACGACAGCAGGAGCTTCGAGATGAATAAATTAAACTTGAAAAGAGGGCAGTTTAAAAGAAAAAAAGAAAAAGAAACGAACTTGCGGGTTCTTTTCGGACGTTTCCAAAAGCACAGCCGATATAACACGGAAGAAATGGGCTATTACTTAGCATGACAAGCAAAAGCGATGCACTGCGTTGGTGGATAGCGTTCTGCTAAGCTGACTTTCAAAGCACGCGAATTTCTAGGAGCTGCATGCCTAGCCTAGTATTTCGCCCGATTTTATGCGATGTGCTGTATCCTGAGACTCCTTGCGCGGGTGTTGAAATGTCGCGGGAAAAAAAATGTTCCGGCTGTTTTCCACATCTAAAAAAGAAAATCTGGGGCACACCTGACAACTAGGCAATTTTTCCTTCAGTTAACTTGACAAACTTCTGTAATTCATTTGTAAAACAACTGGGCCATCCAGGAAGAATCTGTTCCCAACGTTTAATTCCTTCTATAACCCGTGGACAAATTTACAGCGAACCAAGTGAAAAAAATCGGCTAGTGATTACGATACTCCCTAACGCGATGTTTGGGCGCAGCAGCAGCGCCCTGAGGCAGCACTTACTCGTGGGTTCTGTCGACGGCAGCGATGATGAGCCTCTGCGTCGGCAGCGCGAAGTGCGTCTCAGGAAGGGACCGCGAACTGCGTCTTAGGAAGCGAACGGACATCATAGTCACGCGCACGCCCCCCTCACGTTTTCGCCAAGCGTCGCGCCATCGAGCGCCTCGTGCGGGCACAGCATACTGCCCCCTCCCCTCCCCCACCGAACACTTGCGGAGAGCGCTGGCTCGCACCGCCATGGCGAACCGCCCTCGCCTCCCAATTTCGCGACACTCTCCTCCTTTGCATCATTCGCTTTTTCTTTCACTCGTCGCGGTCTTGCCACCGTTCACTGGGTTACGCCGACAACACGGCTCAGCCCAGAGACGGCCGCCAAAGGACTGCGCCCTAGAAAGAATATCTGGGGTATACCAGACAACTAGGCAATTTTTCCTTCAGTTAACTTGGCAAACTTCTGTAATTCATTTGTAAAACAACTAGGCCATCCAGGAAAAATCTGTTCACAACATTTAATTTCTTCTGTAACCCACGGACAAATTTACAGCGAACCACGTGAAAAAATCTAGGGCGAAATTAAACTAGAGTTAAACTGGCTCTCTAACACTGGTACGATTCGGACTTTCCACATCCACCACATACCTTCCAGCAAACTGGCGCTGCAATAAACGCAGCGGCAACGTGGTAACTGTTCGCATGCAGTACAGCTAGTTGTGTGTTTCACGTCGCTGTACAAGCGTGTCCGTACGGTTGACGGGTGAGGCAGCAGCTGTACGCTGCGCCGTTAGGGCTCGATCGGAGACCACGCATTGCCAGACGTCACCCACTCTCGCGGGGCCGTGCAGCAGCACGAATCAATAAGCGCGCAATCGCCTCTTTCTGTGGCCCTTCTCCCTGTGGTGGCTTTTGTAGAGACGTGTATGCGTGTTGTCGACCCCATTTGCCGGTGACATCGTGGAGACAGCTAACGGTTAATCGGCCACAAATGAAAATCGCTGTCTCCCGCCGGGAAAGTGGCGGGCGCTGCCCGTTCCCGCCTCCGACCTCGTTGCTCCCAGTTTTGCTCTTTTTAGCTCTCAGAAAGCTGGGAAGCAATGACCGCCATGTCTCCACGTGTCCCAGGCAAGGAACTAACCGCACGGCGCTCCAGCCCGCCCATACTGTCGCTCCCCAACCCACAAGGTACATAAAAGAAGGTGGGGGCGTAAGTTCCCGAGTAGGGGAAGACACACATCGCCCCTTTATTCTGTCGACACAAGAAGACATAGGGTGGCGGCAGTTGTTAAGCTTAATCGCCTCCTGTCCCCTTACCGTTTGCTCTTGAAGAATGAGTGTGGAAGTTGGAAACCTTCTCCTCGAAGTTCGCGCATCACGCGGGCTTATCTGACTGGCGTTGACTTGTTTCGTCGAATGCGCAGCCGAATCTCCTTCTGACGTCGTTGTGGGGGTCACCGCCGTTTGTGACTTCTATGACGGTCCCAATCGATCTCGTCCCCGGAGTATTAGGCGAAAAATTTTTGTTTTCTTGGTCTCTGCTAGTTTCTGTACATTTTAGATTGCGCACGGACCGCTCTTCCCCTCGCCGTGTCTGTGGATGACCTGCGTCTGTGGATGACCTGGGGATGACACAGTCTGTGGATGACTGTGGAGGACGTGCCACGTTGACGCCCGTGTCTCGCTGACCCTATATGGAGGCTGCTCAGTTGATAATGCCCCACAAGCGATATATGCTTATACTTTTCGATATCGTTATGATAGAAGGGCTTTTTGAAGGAATAAATTAACAAAATAAGCAGTCCAGAACGCGAAAGCATAGGGGAATAGTTTAGGTTTCTTTAAGATTATATTAGAATTAGCAAAGTTAAGCTTTTTTTTATTTCTTGTTAGGAAAGAAAGCTGGCGCCCCTGGGACCACAGCCTCACTTAGGTCGTTATGCTGTCGCTATACGTTTCATTCATTTGTACCTTGTATTGGCTAACAACGTGATATTTAACGCGCGCATATATATTACACGTGCTTTCACTAAACGTCGGTTGTGATTTCAACGCCTGTCCCGTGTTGTATACCCCTCTTCTTGTCCCCCGGGCTGTTTCAACAAGATCGTGTTAATCAACTTGCCCAACTTACCATCCTAAATTCTAAAGATACATTTTTTACTGGGATAAAAAATAAGAAATACAAAGCCGAGAAAAACGTATAACACGTATCCATTCAAGGTAGGATCATCGCATAAGAGGACGTGGTTGTAGGCCACACCGGAAACACGCATACGAAATCCCAGGAAACTGGGGGATTAAAACGGTACTGCACCAAAAACCAAGCGGCTACTGTAGCCATACATTATATCAAACACCAGTTAAACTATGCAGGAAAGCATATATATATATATATATATATATATATATATATATATATATATATATATATATATAGTGAATCAGAAAATGGGAAATGAGGGGCTCGGTGAAATATGACAGAAAGTAAGGGTTGGCAGTCAAGAAAACCTCGGAAAGCAAAGGGGATGTTGTGGTGGGTCATAGAAACAGATGAAGAATTTTTTGAGTCAGAATATATATATCGGGGTGTCAAACTGAACCCGAACCCGAACCGTTATTTTTAAGCCCTCTGCACGTGAACCGGAACTGAACCAAAACGAGAAATAACGCTTACCGGTACACGACTAAATAGTTCAAACATCCATCGTTGATAACGTGTGGTCAATGTCATTCGGGGCTTTTCCCTTCCACGCATCATCAACTTCGCAATCCCTCGCGCACTTTTCCTTTTCAAATTAAAAAAAAAACGAAACGTTGCCTTCGCGGTCGTAACATCGGAAAAACGTTGTGCACCAATACTGCAATGGTATGTGTCGTCTGGTCACGCAAGAAGGTTGCAACACCGACGTTGCCCTTCCCACTCTGGGACTGTGAAGGGGCAATCAGGCAGCGATACTGCTGCACTGAGCATCGGCCAAGGCTGATACACTAAATTCCCCTACTTCGTGCGCCTCAAAAGTGCTGAAATTTTGGCAGGTTGGAACGTAATCGTTATAATCTAAACAGCTCGACGGATGTGACACAGGGAGGAAGAGACGCACACTTGCGCTCACTATAGCGACCATATCTTTTAAATGCAGAGCATTTCAGTAACTCACGATGTCACCCGCGTTGACGTCCGTAGGCGTCCGTAGTCGTAGTCCGCACCCCTCCCCCTACACTATATAAAAAAATACTATCCGGCGCCTGGTTTCGATCCCTCGACCCTGCGGGCGGAACGCAATGTACATGGTGCTCTACCCACTGCGCCACAAAGCCGACACAGATTGGGAGGCTACGAACGCGCCTTATATCCTTGACTCATTCAAATTACTGCTGACGAGCGCTCTCTCGTCAGCAGTTGCCACAAGTGAAACAACATTAACGTAACGCAAACTACTTAACGTCGTGCGCCCCCGGAAATGCTCTGCATTTGATCGTGCCCCTCGCGAGGGGGATGTTTCACTGCGTCGCCATGCGAACAGTTTGCCATTATAGTTTCCGCCCGCTCCGGTCGGTGTCGCCACGGTTCAAACCACGGCAGGGGAGCTGCGCGGGCGTTCGTTGATCGGCGTGCGTTCCGGCGTGGTGGTTTGATTTTTTTATTGGTTAGCCCATCGGCTTTATACAAGCGAGGCGAACCCCATGCAACAAGAAAGAGATAAAAAGATGGCGAAGGGGGCCACGGAGAGAAGTTTCAAAGACACACAACAGCGGGACACCGCCCGGGCCCGGCAATGAAAATACAATCAATACTACAACAAAATATTTCTTTGTCAGTGAAGAACTAATTTACAAGTGGTCGGCGGAAAGAATACAATAAAAATAAACTATAAATGGCAGGAATAATTAATTTTCTTTTTGCGGAAGTGTGCATGATGGATACGTACGACTACGAGGCGGCCTAAACTTAGGCTGCGTAGCCTAAGTGCAGAATCCATGCTGTTATAAAGACCTTAATTATTGCTTCACTTTACCGTACCGAACCCAAGCCCCCAGAAAGGCCCGATTGAAACATTAATATTTCGACTCGGGCCCAGGCCCAGCACGACCAGGGCCCGGGTGAAAGTTAGTCGACCCGAGCCTGGGTCGCGGGCCGGGCCGCGGCCGGGCTTCTAGGGTCGGCTCGAGCCCGTGCACACATATAGTGCACCTGTTATCATCACGTTTTACCACATGTACTTCAAACTCCTAAAGTTCCACGAGGCTTCTTGGTACCGTATACAATGAGTACAGGCATCGCTGGTTTCTAACTCGAACGACTTAGTACCTAATTGCAAAAATGTCTGAAACAGGAGACACGTGCCAATGCAAAAGTTCGAGCGTCATTTCGAAATTCGAGAGATTGTAATCTTTGGAACGGAAAGGTGTGCCCAGAGTTGTGCACCAAACGTTCGAGCTCACAGATTCCCACTATAGTCTTTTGTACTATAGTCTCCTGCACAGGAATGTCTGCTCTTCACAAGCGGATGGAACGCCCTCTTGTGTGCGCGTGTAAGTCTCCGGGGAAGTTTTTTTGTAGATTGTTTTGGTGTCGGGATGCAGGCAGCGTTGACGCGGCAGCAGACCCGATGCCGAAGGGGCCGCAGCCCGTGGTCGGCGATATTTCTCTGCTGTGTCTCCTCGTATACGCTTGGCCTGAGGCGCTAAATGAACCACGAAGACAAAGCGCACCTTGCCTTATTTGAAAAGAATTGCCTATATTAACTCACTCAACTCTGTTATGGCCTCAAGGACGTTGTGTTCACCACAAAAGATTAGAAACGTCGAGAAACGTCCGAATTTTCCGCTGTACATTGTCAGCAGCGAAGTAATAGTCAAATAATGAAAACAGTGTTAGCAGCGTGTTAATTCCTTGTTAGCATTCAAATGGTGCAATAAAACAGAAGAAGAAACATCAATAAATCCCACAGTCATGCCTTTTGGCGGCATGTTCACGACACAAAAGCTGGGCGAAAAAAACACCGGGCCATCTCAACTACGTGAAACCTGGGAAGGGGTGAAACCTACAGTGCATAAGTGTATGATGCGGTTTTGGTGATGTGGTTTCAATGTATGAGGCTACTTCGAAATTATGATGAAGTGTATAATGCGGTTTCGATGCTGAGCGCTTGACGTCTTAGGCCTTGGTGCCTTGGAGCTTTTGCTTACGGAGGTGAAAACATTGGGGGGTAGAGGTATACAGCTTTGCTGTAAATGTCTCGTGTCTTTGAAGCTCGAAGCGTTCTAGCGCGAGTCGTTGGAAAACGAGTCTCCCGGTGTTTTAGTACTGTGACCCCATGAGAAGCCGACAGCCCGAGCCCCTAAGATGCTTCGACCCTAAAAGTGGCCGGTAGGTTTTCTTTAATTATCTGGCCCAATTGATTAAACGTGACTTCAAAACTTCACCACTTGTTTTGTAAAAAGCAGTATTGCGAACGAAAAAAATTGTATGTGGTTTTTATCGTGACTTAAGCAACAAAACTTTTTTTTCGCGGTTCACTACTAATTCAGGCCCTTGAACCGGTGCGCGAACCGGTTCGGCGCGGGATTTAGTGGAACCGTAACTGAACCGGAACGGAATGAATGATGGGTGCGTTCATTTCGCTCCGGTTCAGTTACGGTTCCACTAAATCCCGCGCCGAACCGGTTCGCGCACCGTTTCAAGGGCCTGAATTAGTAGTGAACCGCGAAAAAAAAGTTTTGTTGCTTAAGTCACGATAAAAACCAAACACACTTTTTCTTCGTTCAAAATACTGCTTTTTTCAATGTGTGTGTGTGTGCGTGTGTGTGTGCGTGCGTGCGTGCGTGCGTGTGTGTGTGTGTGTGTGTGTGTGTATGTGTGTGTGTGTGTGTGTGTGTGCGTGCGTGTGTGTGTGTGTGTGTGTGTGTGCGCGTGCGTGCGTGCGTGCGTGTGTGTGTGTGTGTGTGTGTGTGTGTGTGTGTGTGTGTGTGTGTGTGTGTGTGTGTGTGTGTGTGTGTGTGTGTGTGTGTGTGTGTGTGTGTGTGTGTGTGTGTGTGTGTGTGCGTGCGTGTGCGCGTGTGCGCGTGTGTGTGTAAATTCGGGAGAAATTGTCACAACCCCTTTCCGGCGAAACATGCGCCGTTGTCACTGCTGCGAAATTGGAGCCCGGGTAAAAATAACGCTTCACACCCAATCCCCTGCTAAGCGCTATAGGCTTTTAAAACGCTTTCGCCAAGCTCTCTTAATGAGATAAAAAGCAGCGGCTTGGGCGCTTCGTTCCGCCTCGCAGCCCGCTAAGCCACTCGAAGCCTACTGCAAAGCTAATTAATAGCGGCGTGCTTTGGACACTAAAGGGGGCTCGGCCTCGTTGAATCGCCGCGTTGCAGTGGTGCTCAAGAGCCGGGGGGCTATGTTCACGGGTTTCCTGGTGCGGGCGCTGGACTCCGGAGGCGAGGGCGTGGGCCGTTTCGTGGAAGGCGTTGGCATCATCGCGAAGCAGTTTTGCTCTGCTGTGACGCACGCGAACGCCGACGAGAAGTTCGATGTGCGCCTAACATGGCTGGCTCCCTCGTCCCGGAACGGGAAAGTGCATTTCCGGTAGGTGATCCCGTAATGCCGTATTTATTCGAATATAAGGCGAGCTTTCTATTTATCCAAAATCCGTAGTCATAAAGTCATACGGACGCCGCCTTATATTCGAAGACATGACGATGTTTTTTACTCTTCAAACTGCACCCTCGCCTTATAATAGTGACCGCATTATAATTGAATAAATACGGTATCCATCTTAATTGACGCGATAGTCTCACTGCTGGTGTACCGCGAAGCGTCAACTATGCCTTACTCGTGTAGCGGATAAACAGGCGTATGATACCGCGGCTAAGGCTGCTTGTTAGACCCTGTTATAAGTGATGTCCTTCGCTTCCTCGGACAGCGCCTGAAGCCTCGGTTGGTGCGGCGACTTGAAGAAGTGGGGAAGGCGGCTGAGGAAACAAAGTACAACGTTTTCTGCTCTTGGAGCTGGTGTCTTCGCCAGGGAGATTAACACTTTCCCCATTTCTCCGTACTTCTCTTATTTCTCGACGCACTCGTCACGGTTCACCCTTCTGAATAACCGGACGTTGCGCCAAGCACGATATCACTAAAAGAATATGGCGCAGCTTGTACAAGTGGAGCGAGGATAGAGAAACAGCAGATCTGGTGGCCCCTCGCCATTCGTCGGAAACACGGTGGTTGCACCTGATATGTATTTCTGAAATTACCACTGAAAGTTCTCGATGTCTGCAGGACTGGAATGTTTTTTCCGCAGCCTTTCACATCTATCCCGAAGTAGACCGCGTTATCACGCACTAGAACCTGAGGCAACCTGCTTCGCGAACTCGGCCTCTGTGCTCCCCATTAAACTGTTTTCTTGTTTTCTTTTTGCTAGCTCCTCACGTGGTGCAAGTTCATGAGCAAGCCTGGACGACGCCACGCCACCGGACTAAGTTCAAGCTTAAAGGGGCCATGCAGACAAAACACAAGTTAGGTTCATTCGAAAGATTGCCTCGTTAGAATCATACTGACACCACTTTTAAAGTAAAATTCGTTCAAATAAGCTACATATTTAAGAAATAAGACAATGGCCTTGCGACCCACTAGCTCATTTCCTGCAATAGAACGTATGATGTCATACCAGCCTTCGCTGGGGTTGGCGGAGGCCGGCCAAGGCAAACGCAAGTTAGGCTGAGCTTATAAGCTTGCAGAGCGAGCTATTTGTGCTTAAATTCAGGGTACATTCTTTTTAAAACAATAAGAATGGTGGGACAAACAGTGGAAGTTACGAAAGCACAGTAAACATAGAAGTACTGATGCGTACTGCTGTTGGTACTGCGCGCACTATGTTTGGTTTAGCTGCACAGCAATGCAGGGCTTTGGGGTTGTCTGAGGCGACACTGGCCGATTGGCGTAAGCGACGGTGTCTTACATGACTATATCTGTCGAGCGAACACCATGTTTCACGAAATGATTATTTTCTCCCTGAACCAAAACAATTAAGCCAGGTCAGAAACAATGCAAAGGCAGAAAACTGCCCGCCGCGGTGTGGGGATTCCATCTAGGTTGACTAACGGTAAACAGGAGCACAAGTTTACATTGAAGACCTGTTCTGGTGATGTCATTGCAGACGCCGTGAAAACAGACGATTTGTCCGTAGAATCAAAATTCTAACTTAGATTGAGTAATATCTAAGCGAATAAAGCATCGTTTGCTTCCAGACAAGCGCTGGGGGCACTACAAAACACGAAATATTCTCACAAAAACAAACTTGTAGTTTGTCTGCGTGGCCCCTTTAAACATCTCTGTTGTTAAGAGCGGCTCAGAGTGGCTCAGTTGCGGCGGTAAGGCCTAATCGAGCGAGCGAGCGAACGAACGAACGACTGGCTGTTGAAACACATTTATTTCCGAACTTGCCGCTGGAAGTTCCTCATGACTGCAGGCCTGGATCGCTTTTAATGCAGAGCAGTTTAGGCGCTCGCCGCGGCAGCTACAGACGCGAGCGGTGTGGACACCGGTGGTGGCGAAACATGTGTGCCCAGAGGTGTACGCGAGTGACGTGTGTGCGGTGTGTGGCGAGGACCGAGCCACCATGGCGCACATGCTGTGGAACTGCAAAGTGGAGGACGATGTTACAGACGCGTTGCCGCCGCGCCTAGCGAGTGCGGTGGCGAGTGTGGACTACGACGCACAGCGCGAGGCCGTCCAACAAGCGCTGGAGGCCCTCGAGCGCCAGCGGCCGACAGCACTGTCTCCTCGGAGGCTGGGTGCGAGTAGGTAGCGAGCGCCGGGTGGCCGTCCAGCGTGACGTTTAGGCCGCGTCTTTTTGCCGGACAATAAAGATGTTGTTTCTCTCTCTCTCTTGTCGTCCTATATATCGCTCGCTCGACCCAAGTATATAGAGCACCAAGGCGGCGTCCCGGGGTAATGCTGTTGTTCGCGGCGTACCCCGGCGGCTTCGAAAGCCAAGCGATTTATATAGTCATAAGCGCTAGAAACTCGCGAAACGCTGGCGCTTGTCATACATCTTCCCGTTGTTTAGCGCAAAGAAAACTACAGGTACATTTCAGGAAAAATATACGTAATTAACCGGCCGCGCCCGCGTTCAGTTAGTTAAGGCCGCCCGTTGGGTTGCTTTTTAAGATAGTAAACGCAAAATGTGGCAGTGCAACGCCGGCACGTGCGGGGAGAAAAACACGAAGAGCAGAACTCCCGCTGGCGCAGTTTCAGGCAGGGGGTGCGCGAGCACTGCGAAGGCGGGAAATTGGAATTGCATTTTGTGGTAACAGTGAACGGAGAACGGCGCTACAGCCCGTTATGGCGCTGCTCTGCACTTCCGACAGCTTTCACATTGAGTAGAACGGCTTTAATTTTTTAGATGCGAAGCATCTTATGGTCGGGGCTATGTCCCTCCCTTCCCCGTTGGGCGTCCACACCCCCACTGCGCATGCTCGGCTTGCTGAACGCCCGGTGGTGTGCTCCTGGAGCGACAGTGTTTCCGGTGTCGTCCTGGGCCGGCACGAGACGAGCACGCTTCACGCTCCTTAAACAAACTGCCCAAAAACCTCAACGACAAAGACCGAATGAAACTATTGATGCTAGCCAATGAGGCATGAAAAAAAGGAAAGCTACCACAAGAATGGAAGGTCGCCGACGTCCGCTTCATTCCCAAGCCAGGGAAACCGCCACAAGTGGACAACTTGCGGCCCATCTCCCTTACGTCATGCGTAGGGAAGGGGGTGGAGCGCATGATATACAAGAGACTCCTAAGGCATCTAGATAACTCCGAACAAATGCCCTCGACCATGTACGGCTTCCGAATACATCTGAGCACCCACGATGTACTGCTTCAGTTACATGAACTGGTCATCAAGAAGGCAGAAAATCCTGCACTACGAGCCATCTTGGCACTGGACCTAAAAGGGGCGTTTGACAACGTCCCACACCAAAGCATCCTCCGTAACCTAAGACTGACGGACTGCGCAGAAAGAACGTTCAAATATATACAAGTCTTTCTGAGCAATCGCACCGCAGCGATCAAGATAGGCGACGAAGAAAAGTCATCACCGATAGCCCTGGGGGACTGAGGAACACCACAAGGGTCGGTACTCTCGCCGCTCCTCTTTAACCTGGCACTTCTCCCACTTCCGAGCCTGTTCCAAAAAATAGAGGGAATAGATCACGCCCTCTATGCAGACGATATCACAATCTGGACGTCACAAGCAGGATCGGAGGGGTGGATTCAGGAAAACCTACAGAGGGCGGCAGAGACCGTGCATGAATACGCAAAAACGTGCGGCCTCAGTTGCTCACCGCAGAAATCAGAACTTCTGATCATCAAACCAAGACGCAAGAACGGCGAAAAAGACAGCATACGTCTCACCCTAGACGGCACCCACATAGACCCAACCAACCAAGCCCGCATCCTGGGAGTCATCTTTCAAAATAACGGAAAGTCAGAGGCATCGCTCTATAAGCTCAAACAATCGACAGATCAAATAATCAATATGATCAAGCGGGTAGCCAATAAAAGAAGAGGCTTCAAGGAGGAAGATGCCTTGACACTGGTATGCGTTCATCACGTCGCGCATAGTGTACACGAAACCTTACCTCAAATTACTTAAGAAAGACAAGGATCAGCTCAACGCAATCATACGAAGAGCCACCAAAACGGCGCTGGGAATACCAATGCACTCATCAACGGAAAGACTCCTTGGCATGTCAAAACACAACACGGTAGAAGAAATAATCGAAGCTCACTTATCAAACCAAAGAGTGCGACTCAGTCAAGCACCGACAGGTCGATGAGTCCTCGCCAAGGTAGGATGGCAAGAAGCAGAGAGTAAAGAGAAAGACCGCCTACCCGAAGAATGGGCCAACAGAATAGGGAGTACCCCTTACCCCGGAACATGAAACCAGGACGCAACGATGGCCGCCGGGCAGCGCGTTCGAAGACCATCGCAAAGGAAATAGAACGAGAAGAAGATTACAGAACGCTATACACCGACGCAACAATACCTAAGAGCACTACAAGGGCCACCCTGGCGATAACAACACAGAGTGAACTCGTCACCTGCGCCTCCATCAGGACGTCCCATCCAGAGGTGGCCGAAGAAACCGCAATTGCGCTTGCAATAACACAACTACAAGTAAAAAAAATAATCACGCAATCCCAAAAGGCATACGCCTGCTACAGAGCAGGTTGGGTGTCTCTCGAAGCACTTAAAGTACTGAAGAAATGCCACACTCCCACCAATGAAAAGGTGGAGCTTATATGGACGCCGGCACACTCCGGGTTGGAAGGCAATGAACTAGCTCACCAACTCGCCCGAGAAATGGAATACCGGATGGAGGAGTCAGAGCCGCGCGCCATCACTAGCTACAGCGATATAACGCACTACTATAAAGAACAAAGAAAGCGGTTCCCTGAACCACACAAGTCACTGAACCGAGACCAACAATCAATATGCAGACAGATACAGGCTAGGTCCTTTCCACACCCTCTCCTTCAAAATAAGATTTTTCCTGAACGCTACACCCGAAATTGCCCCTTTTGTAAACAAGAACTCGGCACACTCCGCCACATAATCGGAGAATGTGATTTCACCAAAAACACCCCTCTACCCCTCAACCATTCCCACGCTACCCCCTCCCTCACCGAGCGTTGGGAGACCTTGCTGATCAGCCCCACTCTGGAAGACCAAATCAAGCTGGTTGCCAGGAGACAAGAGGCCAGAGAGGCATATGGGTCTCAAGAATAGGGAACCACTCCCATCAACGACGCCGGGAGAAGACGTCGTAAAATCGGTTCAATAAAGTTATTTCTCCCTCTCTTTTGTCGGCAGCGGCGTGCGTCGGCGAGTCTCGGCAGGCCGGGATTACAAGCAGCCCACAACCATCCGGGGAACATGCATCGACCTCATCTTCAGCAACTTTAGGGTTCATCCACTACAACAGCCCTTGACTTTACATTTCACAGACCATAAGGCGGTCATAATCAAAGCGGAACGGCAACCACAGCTCGACGTCACCTACGTTGAACATGATGATGATAATGCCTAAATAAAGACAAACTCATACCCCTCTCTCTCTCTCTCTCTCTCTCTCTCTCTCTGTTTAATGCCTCTCCACTCTAACACCCCCCCCCCCCCCCCCCTCCTATAAAATTACACCATTTTCCCGTAGAGGAACCCTGAGTAGTATGCGAAGCAGCCATGGGGTCAACGCAATTTCCCATTTCGTAGTTCCGGTAAGTGAAAAGTTTGGTAGTTACCATGGAAACCAAACGGTAAATATAACGGTAGCTACGTACCTCAACCTAATGGAAACGACGAACTGAAAACTAATGGGCGCTTGAATCGACCCCATGGCTGCTTCGCATACTACTCAGGGATCCCCTACGGGAAGATGGTGTAATTTTTCCCCCCAGGCTTTCACATTTATCCTAAATTGGACCGCGTTAGCACGCGCTAGAACCCGCGGCCAAGTCCAAAGCCAAAGCTACGAATAAATAATGAGCGGCCGGAATGCGGTGATAGAAAGGAAGCAGCATGGTTTAAGTGCTAATTAAGCCAGTGATCGGCCAGGTTGCAACGAAACCCAACCCCCTTTGCTTTTTCCCCCGTAAAACTGCTGTCCATATTGTCTGAGCATGATTGGTCTTAACCAGGCAAGCACGCCAGTCCAAAATGTGTCGCCAACATTGTAACATAATGTATCGGAATGTGCCGCCATGTGTCCTTTCCCTGTATACTCAATATTTATTATGCAAATAAACCTGTTTTTTTGCAAAAAAAAAAAACAAAAAAGTTCATTCGGGTACACGCCGGCTTCAGAAAGCGAGGGACCCTGGTTTGTTACCCACCAAGAGACGCGTTTCCTTTTCTTTCGAATTGTTGGAGTCTTTCTGTTTGCGTTGGGCAACTTACGGCCGGCTTAAACAGCTCCGGTGTTAAAATGCCACCCGCCAGTCCATTTTTTCCCAAGTGTACCACGCTGAAAGCTTCGCGTAATAGCAGATTGCTAGTTCTGCATAGGATCCGCCATTTTTTTAAAAACAATAAACCGCCAAAAGAATTCACTTATCGGTTTAATCAAACACTTATCATGAAAAGATAGTATAAAATAGCTAGTTGGTCGAAAAAAAAATCGTCTGCATAGCTGAAAAGAAAGTGCAGTTCGAAAAGGACGGCCCGAAAGATAAATGAAAGCAAAGGCACACACAAGCGCTTGCGTGTGTCTTCCCTTTAATCCATCTTTCATCCGCTCCATTCGTCACCGTATTTTAAAACTAAGCTTGGAACATTATTTCAGTCGACTTGTTTCCTTGGACTAACGCTACAGAAAGGAAATGAGAGACGAATGCGTCTGTCCTAAGCAGGAAAAAAGTAAACGACATGCTCTCGCTTTCCCAAAAGAGCACAAAACAGCAAGAAATGAAGTGCTAGTATCATTCCATGCTTCCTAAATGCAATTACCAAGAACAAAAGTCTGTGCTGTGCGCGCGAGTTCCGAAGCACGTGTCTTTTGAAACCCTCTTTTTGTAGTCAACATTGCTCATTAATGCAAAGACAGCTTTGTCGAAGCTTCCTAGAATGTATTGTTAGTGGAAACTCAGGAAAAGCCCCGATAGCAAGCATCTCTTACATTTATTTATTTATATACGTATACCACACATAGCTTAGTTGTCCGGGCAGATTAGTCTCGGGGAATAGTTAGAAACTAAGCCCCGTGGCGTGCTATAGCACCGCGCAGCGTTTAAGACGGAACGGTTCATTACTGCAAACGAAGCTCCTATAGAAACTGCGATTTGTGCGAGGAAACTCAGGGGAAGCCCCAGTTGTAACCATATTTCACACAGTCACTCTCTGGGAATAGTTGAGGACTATTACGCACCGTGCAGTGTAGTGGAGCGAAGGTTTCAAAGGGCCCATTAAGACAGAATGAAAGTTTGGTTGATTAGAAAGACTGCTTTGTCCAATTGTTCAACCTCGCTGAAATTTAGGTTATACACATCATAAACACACAAAAAAAAGGTGAGGATACACAGAAACAAAGGAGTCACAACGCACGCTTCTATCAACAGATTTACGTATAAAAAAGGAGGAACGCTGTTGGCACGGGTATCAAAACACCAGGAAAGTGGTACACAGTACAAATGAGAAGGAGGAAATTATGGCCAACTTTCCTCTTATGACGCAATGAGCCGAAAGACGTCATGAACTTGTGATTATTCATTTCCTTTCTTTTTCTGTCTTTTCCTGAGCAGATGGTTTTGCGGGCGACTCGATGAACTCAATTTCAGGTGTGGACAGAAGAACTGAGCATGAGCTCACTCATGTGATTTGCTGGCCGGATTTACGGGATTCTCTCTAAAATTGACGTATCTTTTATTCTCACACTTTCGCAGAATTGAAGCTTTTACGGGGAAAGTCCCAGATATCTATGTTTTCTGTAACGCGTTGTGAGGTACAAAAAATAGCACCGCAAGCCATGGAGCACGCGTCGGGAAAGGAAAACAGCAGCGGCAGACGAGGGTACACAGCGCCACTCAAGTCACGCCGGTCTTCTAATGGACCGTGCATCTTCAGTTGACTGGTCGCAAAATATTTGGACGTAAGCTCATACCCACAAGGAAACAAATTTGTACTAAACCAAAATAGTCGGTGTGGGTTATCGCGCTTGTCTCATTTCATACAAGTACAAACTAGTACCTGTATGAAACAAGACAAGCGATCGCCCACAGCGACTATTTTTGTGAAATCGAGTGAGCAGATGCTTCGCATCTCGCAACCCCCGAAAGGATCTCTTTTGATTTTTTAAACAGACGCAGTACACACGTAAAAAACAAAAACCTTGTTCCTTTAGATCTCATATGTTTATCGTGCTTGCGAGCGCTAGACATCTTCGCCCCACGAGCGCCAACTCTCGCGAATGCGCAAGAGGCCGGCGTACTTGTGCGCGACGTCTATGCGGGAGGAACCCACGCATCTGGTCTAATTAACGCTGCGTCTTGCCCAGAAAGGTCGTTACGCTATGCGCACCGCCTTAAGCGTGCACGCCGCATCAATCTGAGTCAAGGCACTAACGCGTCTGCAGTGATTGCACGGCTGCACAGCGGCGGCGAGGGAAGACACAGGGCGCAGTTAAAAGCGTGTGAAGTAAACCTCGCCGTTACCATGCTCGGTATAGCAACCGTAAGGCTATGTTCAGACTACCACGCAAAAGCCATATCGTGATCTGTGGACGTGAAAAAACGGCGTGTCACGCAGTTCGGTTGGCTGAGACGCGAAATGACGTCATTCTTTTAAGTTATTACGACAGTTGCGGCAACAGTCTGAACCCGGCCTAATTCATTTGCAACACAGCATTCTTACATAGGCTGTGCCTTAACGAGGACAAAGGAGTTATTCCTGCGCTAAGGGCTCCCACAGTGGCGAATTGCAGCCTTGGGGTACTTCGCTGATCTAACCAACCAACCGTTCGCCATAGTTAGGGTATAACACTCAACAGTGGAAGGAGAAAGGGGTGACCAAGATGCATAAGACAGTTTGCTTACCCCCTAATTCGAATGTCCACGTGCAAGATTTTTAGTTTCCCGCGTTTTCACGGCTCTTCTGAGGTGTTTTGTTTAGGTACATGAAGCAAGTGGAATTGGCTTCTTTTAGGCTTACTGAGGATTTTGGGGCAGTGGCTGCTCCGTGGTCTTCGAAGCAACAGGAGGTGAAAGGAGGTCAAGGTCAAGTTGGGTAAGAAACCGTGGGAGGGAACCGTTCGAGATTATTGGTCGAGAGGCCGTGGACGGGAGGTTTGAAAGTGGGGGGAGGTTGTTAACCTTTCGCGTCTGTATAAAGCCGCGCTTGGCGACTGCAGTCATATTACCGAGGTCGGCTATACTCTATGCTAGGTGACCACAATCGCGGTCAGCACTTCAACGACAGGAGGGAGCTTTAAAAACTGGATGAGGGTGTATGTGGTCACACAAAAAATTTAATTGCGTGAATTGCTATGCAATTGTCACTGAGACTTAAAAGATTGTTAAGCTGTTCGCTGCTGCATAACAAGATGCGAAGCCAACGACTGCAGAAAGCTTCAGTCCACAGTCCCGATGGCATGTGGAATTTCGTAGTTATTTTTTTTGTTTTGTTTGGGTCACGTATGTTCATTCGCGTGAGCAAGGCTATCGGCGCGGCGAAACCCCTTGACCTGCCTGCTACCGTGTGGTTTTTAGCAATAGATCTCCAAGCTGTTTAGCGTGAACCAGGCTTAAAGTACGTTGTCAAACACTAGTAGAGAGTACTGTTTCTGAAAAAAAAAAAAAAGCAGCAGTAAGCCAGTAAAAAGTCAGTGCTCTGTAAAGGTTCTTAACTTCCTTCTTTCCTCTTTCAGCCGACGCCATTTTATAACTGTGTTTCCAAATCGAAACTCAATTTCGCAAATCCTTATAAAAGAACCAAGGAAATTTATCTAAACAGGAGCCGAATCTGTTGTTTTCTTTGTTTGATACTTATGTGCTAAACTCGGGGAAGCTTTGCAAATAGTGTCTCTTTCTCTTGCCCATTCTCATTCCCTGTGTTGAGCGAGCTTGGTCGTTCGCCAGCTATTCCTGAGTTAGGCTTAGATTGACGAAGTCGCTATAGCAATGCTGGTCACTGCCAGATCTTCCCCAAAGCCCAATTCAGATGTAACAAAAGTCCTAGTTTCCACATGTCCTTCCCCAATTTCTCTCTCTCTCTCTCTCTCTCTCTCTTGTTTACTTCGAACCTCTGTGTCTGCAGGGCTACAGTCGTCCGGGGAAGCGTGTTCTGCCTTGGAATCGAGAGCATCCGCCGGAAGCGTTGAGCGCGGGCCTCGAGATCGGAAACCTTCAACCTTCCAAGCCACAGTGGTTCTTTCGGGAAAATTGCTGCAACGCCACACATTAGAAAAAAAAAAGGTCACATTTCTTCAATAACTGCCAGATGACCTATACGTCGCAACAAGTGTCGCAAGAACCTAGGACTCGCTTAATGTCTCTAAACCTTGAGGCCATTAAATAAACGCAAACACAACAACATGTGTCGCAAAAAGCAGCACCTGCGCTGTGAGCTGCACCGAAGTGTGGAGCTCCTGATTGATGGCGTTCCTCAAAATGCGCCGACATCTTGGAACCCGTGCGGTGATCTTTGAAGGATTCGCTTAAGAAACCAAAAGGCGCGAGAATCAAACTCTGACGGTCCACGAAAGGGTGACGTCCTCCTACTTTGTAACAAAAAGAAAAGATTTGTGGGAATCGGCGTCAGCTGAGATAAGACGACAGCAGTAGCACTGGAAAATCGATGACGTCGTCCGGTGACTTCAGAATGACAGAGCACAAAAATGCTGGGCTTCCTCAATTAACAGTCCCGGATCGTCCGCGGACTACCCGAGACGCGATCCGCCGCTCGATTCTCCCATGTATTCCTATGGCGCTTCCGGTCCAAGGGCAGTCCGAGGACTGCCAGCGGACCGTCTTTGACTGATAAATCGAGGAGGTGCGCTGGAACAGCTTGCGAATTGTTAAACTGCCCGTGAGGGCTGTCATAGTATTCATCTAGGGCAAAAGGGGGTTAACGGCTTCTGCTATTGCTTTTGTTTCATTTAATGATTGATTGATTGATTGATTGATTGATTGATTGATTGATTGATTGATTGATTGATTGATTGATTGATTGATTGATTGATTGATTGAGTGATTGATTGATTGATTGATTGATTGATTGATTGATTGATTGATTGATTATAAGGCTTAACACGCCGACGCTACTCAGTCGATGACTCGCGCTGTAGTGGAGGTCTGCGGAGTAGTTTTGACCACCTGGGGATCTTTAACGGGCGCCGAAATCTCTAACACACTAGCGTTTTCGCTTTTCATCTCCATCAAAAAACAGCCACCATGGCCGGGAATCGAAACCGTATCCTTGGGCTCAGCAGCACAACGCCTTAGCCGCTGAGCCACTGTGGCGTTGCTTTCGTTTTAGCTGGTAATTGGGTATGGTTCCGATAATGACGAATCTCTTGGCGGCCACGATCGAGTGCTGAATAATGCAGACGGGATGTAAAAGTTGAAAAAACAATGGGTCCAAGAGCAAGCGGCGTAACGAAATATAAGAGGCATGTCCTATCATGTCGCGCACTGTACAGCCATGTCTGCAGGTGTTACGCGTCGGACCAGTTAGTGTCCTTTGCATTTTAGAGGGCAGTGTTCCTTATTAAGAAGTACGAGGCTTACTACCGGTCTGCATAATCTGCACAAATGTTGGCGAATGGCCCCACGAATATTTGATACCCGAGGATTCGTGACACGGAGGTATGTGTTAGCCAACGTCACGACTTCGAGCTGATACGCAGCAGAACCAATCATCCGTTTTGACCAGAGACGAGGGATTGGTTAATTGGCGTACTCATGGGAGGTTGTGGCCGTTACTACACCAGGGTGGCCAATCCTGCTCTGGTGAGGGAGTGCATTGCCGGCAATGGTCGCCGGGGTCAGGCCGCACCCCAAGCCCCTTTGTGCAATTCCATCAATACGCGGATTTTTTTTTAATCCGGTGGGAATTGTCCGGCACCGGGATTCGAACCACGGTCCTTCTGCACGCGAGGCGGGTGTTCTACCTCTACGCCATCGCTGCATCATATTATTAAGGGTAACATTAATTAAGGGTAACAGAGTCATTAAGGGTAACAGAGTGGATCCCTAGAGAAGGCAAGCGTTGCAGGGGGCGGCAGAAAGTTAGATGGGCAGATGAGATCAAGAAGTTTGCGGGGATAAATTGGTCACAGTTGGCACAGGACCGAGGTAATTGGAGAATAATGGGAGAGGCCTTCGCCCTGCAGTGGGCGTAGATAGGCTGGTGATGATGATGATGATGAGGGATTGGTCTGTGGTGCCGGTAGCAGAGAAAAAAGGAGCTGAAGCCCTGGGATGGCGACAGAGGTGTCGTTGTAACAATGTGAGGGAAAATACAAGCAGGGCTTAATTATAACCGAGGCCGCGCACAAATAACTCTAAACACAATCACTTGAATTAGTTAAAAAAATGAGGAAGGAACGACACAGAATAAACAGTCAGACAACAGTGAATATCGAAAAAGGACACAAGTCTCTAGAGCCAGCTGAAAAAGTTACCATCCCGTCCTAAAAAAAAGTCGAAAGAAGTACGAAAGCTTTCTCACACCAGAACTGTGTCAAAAGTGTGTCCAACCTGCTCTGAAAGTGCGTCAAATCAATCGTCAAACCTTCGAAGGCACAAATTTCAAACGAAGAACGAAACCATGCGACGATTGTTCGCGCACTAATTAAACGCATTTAGGAACGATCTACATGTATACCGATACGTAGTTTATGAAATAAAGGTACACTATAGTACTCCTTCATTATGATCGATGCGTATATTGTTTTAACTAAAACCGTCGGGGTAGCCTCGGTGCACATCAACATGTGGGACGATCGCAGAAGCTTGAGCCTGCCAAGTTCAAGTCAACCTCGCGCAAGAACCTCTTTTTGTGCACCTCCGACATGTGACGAGACATCAGGGTCATCTACTGTCGAGTATTTTCAAGGACCACCCGAGCTCAAACTACTCCCGGAGTATTGCGGCTCAACAACATTTGATGCCCTCCAGATATGCAGCCGCCAAAATCTCAGAGGTACCTCTATATATACATAGTATATATATAGGCTGTACCTGATTTACTTGTGCAGTTATCGTTTCATGGAACCGGTAAAAATCTGTCTTAATACAACTTTCACTTTTTACATAAGTGATATGTTCGGGGAGGCATCGCATGTTTTCGTTGACGGACCGGTCACGGCGTCTTCGTCGGCAGCGGCAGTGGTTATGCGTGGGAAGGAACTGATCCAACGTTTCAAGATCGCTCACAGGACGTCGTCTACTGCAGCAGAACTGGTCGGTTTACGCGAAGCGCTCCGCAACATTTCTAGTGAAAGGCCACAGCAGTGGACTGTCTTTTGTGACTGAAAACCAGCGCTGCAGGTACTAAGGCACCCAATGAAGCGAGGCGCATGTGACCAGCTCACCACTGATGTGTCTATCCTACTCAAAGAGTTGAGTGAAAAGGGCCACACGGTGGTGCTTCAGTGGATACCAAGTCACTGTGGCATCGCTGGAAAGGAGTTGGCGGATGCAGAAGCACAGCAGGCACACCACAATGGAACGATCTTGGCTATACCCATTACAAGGCAGGATGCTAACGCGATACTCTACCGAGCACGTAAACAAGCTGCAGCCTTGCATTCGTCGGACCCGCAGAATCGACATGAGCGGCTTCACAGGCTTGATCCAGAGCAAACGTTCTGGCTCACTCATGCTCCTCGACTTCGCACAAGTTAAGAGACCTTGCTACACAGGCTGAGTCTTGGAGTGGCATTGACTCGGAAGTATCTTCACACAATCGGACGAGAGGACAGCCCAGACTGCCTTCTGTGCGGTTGTCCTAAGACTATCGAACATTTTATTAGCGTTTGCCCGAGGTACTCTAGTGGGCGAAAGAACCTTCAGGCAGCATTACTACGCTTGGACAGTCGCCCTCTGTCCGAACAAATGATTTTGGTGCTCGTGGGCTGACAAATAGGAAGGAAAGTTTAAACGTTAGAGCCCTGCTTATATTCCTTAATGACTCCTCTCTGGATTCTCAGCTCTAGGTTTCGCAAAATTTAACAGACTGCGGAATAATGTCTAATTCCGCCTCATATCTAGAAATGCGCAAGCAATTTGTTGACATAAGTGGTCATATTTCAGAAAACGTCCCAGTAAACTCAGGAGTACCTCAAGGAAGCGTCCTAGGTCCATTGTTATTTTTGTTATATATCAATGACATAACTACATGTGTCGACGAAGGCATTGGTATTCGTCTATTTGCCGACGATTGTCTTTTATATTCCGCTGTAAATTCTAGCAATGACCAAACTACTTTGTAATGATGATAATCATAAGCTGGAAAGTGGACTGTGATAATATGATATGTTATATTTTATCTAACTATAACCGGTAACTATAATACGTATATATGTAACTATAATACATATATGCATGGGCGTCCGGAAGGGGGGGCAAGGGGGGGCGACCGCGCCCCTTGAAAATTCGGATATTTTTATCCACTAAAAAAAAGCTGCACAGCTTGGTTGGCCCATAATTAAAATAACTTTGCCCTGAAGGACGGAAGAGAGGAGAGAATGATACGGACGTTCTATCCTTTGTCCCGCCCTTTAGGGCAAGGTTTTTTTTAATTATGTACGTGAACCAACTAGCCCAACAAACCACGCTACTCAAATAATTAGCACACTCAGGTCCTGCGTATCCATATGGAACGCCCTTCAGGACTGCGGTCTCAACAGTGCACTTTAGACACTGACTAACATTGCCGGTCATGTCACGGCAGTGAAACAGACTGCCTGTGCTGGCTATTGAAAATAGTGAACAATTCTGAAAGGTTTGACGTTTTTTTTGTGTTTTTTTCTCTAAACTCTAGATTTATGCATTCTTACCACAAGAACTTCAATTTTCGGGCAAAGTTGCAGCTATATCTAGCAAAAAATCTTCACCGCTACACCTAGTAGGGAGACCGTAACATCCTCCTGTGCCGTCCCATCACTTTGCACACCCTTTCCTTCGAAACTGCGAAATGTCGGCACCACCCAAGCCCCGAAACAAAACTTATAAATCAGCCCCTCAAAACGTTTGTACGCCTGTACTGAATTAAAAGCCAGGGAGGCCAGTAGTATCTTTATTGCGTGAGCCATTTCAACAGACTTCATCACACATGTCATCTCGCAATTTGCCCAGAAATATCCTAGGCTTCTTCAGCTGCTATTCAACGAATATTGACGGAGTGCAGTTCTATGTATGTGGAACGTATTGTGCTGTGTGCTGGTGATCATTTGGCGTGAGTCGAGAACCCTCACGCAGCAAGACTGGCCACTCTTGAAAAAGTGGCATAAACGTTTCGCATTCTCTTTATTAACTTTATTTCTTTGTTCGGTAATAAAATCCAAAGTATATTCTCCAAGTATGGTTCTAATTCGCTGTTTGTACTTTTTGTAACCACAAATAGTGCCTTTTTGGTGCTATCCAACCGTACCCCCCCGCTAATGGATGCCCCCCCCCTTGCAAAAAGTTTTTCGGACGCCCTTGCATATATGTAACTATATGTATTATTATAACTCCCTTATATGTGAGACGTTTATTGGTCTTACATCGATCATTCGTCGTACATCATTCGTACATCGTTCATGCGTCGATTCCACTATCATTTCTCGTACTTTCCATATTTATTCCTTTCTCTTTCTGTCTCCAGTACCGCCGCCCCAGTGAGAAGGGCCAGGTCCAAGATCAGTTTCTCAAGCCGACCTCTTCTCCTTTTCAATAGACATTTGCTCTCTCTCTCTCTCTCTCTCTCTCTCTCTCTCTCTCTCTCTCTCTCTCTCTCTCTCTCTCTCTCTCTCTCTCTCTCTCTCTCGCGTTCTTTTCACGCGATTTTCAAGTAACCGTTTGGCACAAGAGAATCCCGGTTTCACGCACGCGTGGTGTGTCCACAGATCTTATCAGCACTTTTCAGTCGACCAACCGGTCTATGAGGGAATGCATTTTGTTGGACAGGACGCCATCTGTCCCACTAAGAAAGCTCTCGCTTTAAAAAATTTTTTATAGTCACGCGATACCGAAGGTCGCCAGTTGTATCAGAGCTTGCAGTGTCCCTTTAGTTAAGGGGGGGGGGGGGCAAGAATAAAAACGCTCGTAGTCGGCTGACGAGTTTATCTCGGTTGTGGCGGGGATTCCCTGTGTCGTTTACTTGATGCGCCTGCCACCGACGTCCCACCGACAGAGATGCTGGAACTCAGATCAACCCAGCGACACATTGTGCCTCTTTGAATACTTTTGAATATCCCCGCAGTGGTGGCTCAGCGTTGTGCAACTGAGCCCAAGGGTGAGGGCTCCATCACGGCAACAGCGCGCGCTTTAAAGCGAAACTTTCTATTCCTCACTTACGGTGTTCGATGTCACGCCTAAATGCACGTCAGAAAAGCATACTTTAGACAATGGGTTTCCCAAAACGATGATGATGATAAGCGTAGGCACATCAAGCGCCTCAAGAAAAAAGAAAAACGCTTCCCTTTTTTTTCCTCACGTCGGCTTTGTAACGGTCCCTCGCGTTACAAAGCTGACGTCTATTTGATTGCGCCAATCGAACACATTTTTTTTCTTTACTGAATGGAAAACTGCACTTATTACAGCCTACAAAAGCTATCAGTTATGCAAGAAGATACATATAACTACAACTAAAATAAGACGTCCGTCAAAACTCCGGCAAGCAGACGCACGAGTCCAACAGATTCGGCCGTTCTTTGGGGTCGCTTTGCGCCGCATAAATGCTCCGCACAAACGCAGCCTGCTCCCGAAAAATGGACTTCATCGGGCGAGGAGGTTCCGCGTGCCTGTCAGTGATGCGGTACTTCCACGAGCTATATAGCTTGTGATATGTAGCCATTCGAACACGGTGGACGCAGCTTCGCGTTTTAAGCATCTTTCTCTTAAGAAAGGGGCTTTGATTTTCCTGATAGAGGAATACAACGAAAACGCGAGTAGGTCGAGATTTCAGCGCACGTTGAAGTTCTCCAAATCGTCTTAATTAATCGGGTGCTTTCTATTTCGGCACGTCGTAGCCCAGGTGTAATTTCGGCGCACAAAACACCCCAATTTAAATTAAAAATTTTCAATACCGTCTATATTAAGCTGGGAATGTTGGGAACAATCGTGGTTTCTACCTTGTTCGAAGTTTTCTCTACTTGTGTTCTCTACCATCTTTAAAGTTTTACTGCTCCCTGGATATATACACACCACACACACACACACACATATATATATATATATATATATATATATATATATATATATATATATATATATATATATATATATATACATATATATATATATATATATATATATATATATATATATATATATATATATATATATATATATATATATATATATATATATATATATATATATATATATATATATATATATATATATATATATATATATATATATATCTTCGCTGAAACGTTGGCAACAATCGTGCTTTTACCTTGTTCAAAGTTTTCTTGTATATATATATATATATATATATATATATATATATATATATATAGAAAGAAATGCCGGCAGTCTACAACGCCAAAGAAGGCATAGGGGAATGGTTGGACTATTTTTACCGTTAGTGAAATTATATATATATTTTTTATATTATTGAAGCGAGAAAGAAAGAAAGAAAGAAAGAAAAACACGCGCCCAGAGTGGGGACCGAACCCACCCGTGGGTTCGGTCCCCACTCTGGGCGCGTGTTTTTCTTTCTTTCTTTCGTTCTCGCTTCAATAATATAAAAAATATATATAATAATATAAAATATAAAATATATATATATATATATATATATATATATATATATATATATATATATATATATATATATATATATATATATATATATATATATATATATATATATATATATATATATATATATATATATATATATATATATATATATATATATATAGTCGTGAAGTAGAATTCTTAGTTGCTGCAGGAATACGCACAAAGTAAAAGTACGCTCTTCGCAGACTTTATTTCCAACGTTTCGACCTGAGACATGTCTTCCTAAGGAGTGAGGAAGACCTGTCTCCGGTCGAAACGTTGTGAATGTTGGACGACGAAGTCCCGTCGCGGACGCCGGGTTCGTTCGTTTGTACGACTTCAAGGTAGCAAAACGTGTATGTTTACTCGTCTCTGCCTCGATAGTAATTGTACTGTGCTTGTAATTCACCCAGCAGTGGTACCAAGATTGTTTTTCTGTCAATGCCGATTTACAGCACATCTACACTACTACCGGCGGGAGCTGGGCGTCAAATACCAACCACATATCACTGTTCATTGGCAAAGGGTTTGTTGTTTTGCGGATTAACCCCAGCTTGTGGCAGCGCACGTTATTTGGGTGAAGACTGTCGCTTCGACATGCTCAGAATTTCGAGAGAAGAGACGGAAAACCCGAAGCAGACCCAGAATGACCTTTTGATAGGAGGGAGAAATGAGGCAGCTTTATTGTAGAAAGGTCACAAGGGGTCACACACGTTTGGCTTTGTGCGGCTAACCTTATCTCTCCAAAATCATCAACATGAAGGCTTCCGTCACCCTATTGGCCCACAACCATCTCCTCCCCGAACAGTGCGCCTAATTCTTACTTTCGTGCAAATCCATTTACGCCGCCTACTGACCTGGTGCCCCTGCCATGTAGCAACAAATTCTCGTCCCGAATAATGTTTACTAACAAGGTGTACTGTTGGGCGAGTTGTTAGTTCATTGTAAACAATAGCTACAGCGTGAATCGAGGACACAGAAAGACGACAGGACGAGCGCTGACTTCCAACTTAGCCTTAGTATTCGTAGCCTTGCATTTCAAATCTTGCGGGTGGAAACCTCTGTTTGACATCTGCGAGGTGATAGGAAGAAGCGGTAACCAAACTACGCGAGAAATAATTGAAGCACACGAAATTGAAAGGCATGGCAGTAAATGTGTAATCCGGCCGTCAATCGCGTTGTCAAAAAAGAGATAGATTTCCTTTCGAACACATGCTGTACTTCTGGCATGACTTAATATGGTGTCTGTATAGGTTGTCCTAAGTGCGTGAACGCGTGTTAGTATGGTGGCGTGATACTATAGATTATACGACTATTTTCTGTTGTTGTTTTGGGTTTTTTTACTATTTTACATGACATGAAGAGTGCGTATAAAAGGTGCAACGTTTCTCGTATTAAATTCAGTTGGAAGCAGCGCTCTTCCCTTTGTCTTTCTGTGTCCTTGTTTCGATTCGCGCTGTAGCTATTTTTTACAATGTTCCCTACTCCTATAATACTTCCCAAGATACGCCGACCTTCCCCTTGTAATGTCACACTTGATGGGTGCCACGGTGGTTCGTAAGTTTGCCCCCACTCTTCTTCCTTTCTAATCCTTAATCGTGTGACATATCCATATGTGAACGTCAGGTCCAGCTTGGGGTAAACAAACTCTCTCATTGGGGAGACGAAAATGGTTTCAAGCTTAATCCCGCGAAAAGTACCTGCGTTGTACTTTCAAAGCGACGCGGAGTAAGGCCCGATCCTGACATATATCTCAATGATGACCCGATTCCTGTAAAAAAGTAGCACAAGTTTTTGGGTGTGGTGATGCACGAAAAACTTACATTCACCTCTCACATCAAACAACTCAAACAAAAATGACTAAAAACAATGAATATTCTCTAAGTCTTATCTCACGAATCACACGGTGCAGATAAACAACTCCTGCTGCACCTTTATACCGCTTTGGTAGGGTCTCGTTGGGATTACGGAAGCGTAGTCTACGGGTCTGCCACGAAAACAGCGCTAAAAAATGCTCGACCCAGTGCTGCACTTGGGGCTTCGCCTTTCGTGTGGTGCTTTCCGTACAGGCCCTGTCCAAAGCTTGTATGTGGAATGCGACAAATGGTGCCTTGAGCGTCAGCGAATTCGATTTTAAAATTTCATCAATCGATAACCATCCTTTTAAACCTGTTTCTATGGATACATCCACATCACAGATCTTTTTAAATTGCCCATCCATGTCTCTTCTCTTCTCACAAAGAGTGAGAGAGGAGGCGGCTCTACTTAATGTATCCTGTTTAAACACCTTCAAATCATCTTGCAGCGAGTTTACAGCACCATGGCACTTTTACACTGTGTCGTGTGACTTATTGTCTCTCATCCAACTCGATTGAAATAGGGTACCAAGAAATGCGATTCTGCGGCGCTTTTTCTCCCTGCCGGAGAATTACAAGTGCACAGAATTTTGCAGCGACGCATCCAAAACTGCCACCACCCTGTCATGTTCCACGCACGGACCCAATTTTAATGTTTCTGAGACCATGAATGCAAAGTGCAGGATTTTCACAGCAGAGGCCCATTGAATTCTTGTTGCTGTGAATCAAATGGTCGAATCTCATATTTCAGAATCTATCATTTACAATGATTTTCTAAGCGTTTTACAGGCGTTATCATCGCTAAAGAAGTCCAAAAATTACACCATCAATCTTGTTCTTAGCACGATTATGTTAGCATATGGCTCAAACCTTGAGGTGACTGTTTGTTGGGTCCCAGGCCACTCAGGGATCGCGGGAAACGAGACGGGAGATGAAATGGCGGCCGCTGCTGCACTCACCAACACAGTGCACGTAACAACAGTACCCTAGGCAGACATCAAGCCACACATAAAACAACAACTACGTAAAACATGGCAAAAACATTGGAGTGAACAGACAGACAACAAACTACATGTAATAAAGCCACACTTGGGACGATACACAACTGACTCTGACAACAGACACACCGAAGTGGCCTTAGCAAGGTTACGGATAGGCCACACACACTTAACACACTCCCACCTGCTCACTGGGTCACCAAGACCCATGTTCAGCGGATGTGGAGAGGGCCTACCCGTAATACACATGCTCATACAATGCAAGGCACTTGACGCAACACAACGCAAACACTTCCCACAACATATATACAGACAAAACATCCCGTTACACCCATCATACTTTTTAGGAGACGAGCCCATGTTTTCAATCAAGCGCGTCTGAGTTTCGCACTGATGTCAAATTTTTTATCATGCATTATGGCGACCTGGCCCTTTACACCAGTCATCTTCGTTGACTTTTGATTCATTTTACGTTTACTTTCACTGAAATGTTTTAGTAGTCATATCACTCAAATGAACAACTATCCTTTGGCGCTCTTTGCCCTCAGTCGGCCTTGCGCCATAAAAATCCAATCGTCATCATCATCATCATTCTTCTTAGATTGTTGCCCCAGCCGTTCGCGATATTTTTTTACTTGATCATTTCGCCATGACAGAGATGAAGCATTGCACGCTGACCTTAGTTAACGTGCAGCGCGTGCCGCCAGCCCCGTGAGGCGCACGCCTCTGCTGACGACATAACATTTTCAAAGCCAACGTGTAGGCTTGCTCAACAGACGTGGGGAAATTTGCCCGCAGGACGGTCTGAACGCCGTTCAACCGAACATAGATGATCAATCAAAATACAGCCCTCGCTTGGCAATTCCTGTTTTTAATACGGTATTTTATGGCGTTCAGGAACGCCTGCACGTGCGGGCGCGCATACCGCATTTTATGTCTCGACGCGATGAGGAGAGCTCTCAGCATAATGGGCCGAGTGCCTTCGGCGAGCGGCCTAGTGGAGTACTACTGTCCACACAGGCGACGTAAATCAGCCTTTCTGCAAATATTGGTGGATCCGTGCGCTAAGCTCATTGCCTTTAAGCGTCCATTTTTTGACCATTTTAAAAGGCCAGGCCGCGCCTGGTCCGTTCTTCCGACTCAATTTGCCAAAGCCTGCAGTGCAGCGCACTCCTCTCTGTTTGGTAGAGTGCATGCTCGCCGGTTCGAATGTGAAAGCAGAGTGGTGGGCGCGGGAGGTGAAGGCGAAAGGGGAAGGCGTAAAATATGCGGCTGCCGGAATGCCGCGCACAAGGGGAGGCTGGAACGCCTGGAATGGCGGGGACGTGAGAGTTCTCCCAGTTTTGATCTTGTTGCGTGAACTTCCTGCCTAAAGGTCGACACACCACAGACAAAGGGGATATGGTTCGCTCCGATTTTGTTTGTTTTTTATATCGAATGCCGTAAGCTGGGAATCGGAGGAGAAAACGAATGTGTACAGATGGAAGAAGTTCCTTCCCTTTGATCGGATGTAGGACTGCGAGGGGATAAGTTAGTACTTTCCAAGTCCTTTCTTTCACTGCAGTGTGTTGTGCTGGGAAGTGGACTCCGGGAAAAGGGATTTGTTACAAAACTTAGTTGCGGGAAAAGTACGTTTTGTTCCGACTGTTCCGAGTAGAAGTTTTTATTCTGTACAATGCACAGCGCGACCTACGCGGGACTTTGTGAAGGGGGACTCGCCTGATCACATACCCATAAAACTTACTAATTCATGACTCATGGGCTTAAAAGGCATCGTGTAGCGATACAAAGATTTTTACTGATACATGGAAGTTTCCTAATGGCATAGTTTTTTTTTAGAAATATATCAATCCTTTACTGAAGAATAATGTGGTTGATCTCTCTTTCATAGGAATCGGTAAAACACAAAAGTGAAAGGGGCCTTCACAGGAGCAGTTGAATGTTAAAGGAACCACCTTCTTTTTTTTTGTAACAGTAACTTTATTTACAAATATACATACAGGGCCAGATGGAGTGGTTACTGAGGTTTCAGAGAGCAGTGCAACATGCTTTGCTCACACAGACAAATAATCGCGTTCGGGAACTGTACAAGCCAAGACAAGATTCAACGTGTTTCGCCAGGGAAGTGGAAACCATTCGAAGGCAGTGCCAGCAAAGCCACGTAGTGCTGGCGAGATTCCTCCTTCATGTCGAAGGGTTCGCGAGCCTGACCCCGCCAGACGAAGTGACGCCGACACGCAAGAAGCAAACAAAAAACACCGGTTTATTCCGGGTCAACAAAACCAAAAATGACATGCACAGAAACAGCAGCGTGAAACACATAACGGTCATAGGAACAACGCGACAGCGGAGGGGGCCTCAATTCACGCGCGTCCCCCGTACACGAAGGCGCCAACTGTCGGCGCTCCTTGCGTCATGATGCGCTACTTCGCTCCGCCTCTGTTAGATGGCCGCACCATCTGAATGAGTCGTAGGGAATGACTAGTGAACCTTATTTAGTGACTCTAGGAATGACATAAGGCTCATTTGTAGAGCTGCTCACGTCTCTGTTCATAATTAAGTGGGCAGAGTGCCACGTACCTCCCGTTGTGGCGAGAGGCGAGAGAGTTCGTGGGCTCGAATCCAGGCACCGCCGCGTCAATAGAGAGTTTTAGCAGCCCGTACGTTCCGTCGCGTACGTAACTATCGCCTTGACCGGGACCCGTCTTTGCACTTGGGCATTCGTCACGGTAGGGGGATTAGTTCCGCGGGCCTGCCTTCGCCCAGTGTTGCCATCGCTGGGCATCAGATATCCGCTAAAAAGCGATGAGAAATCCGCCAGATTCCGCTAGATTCTAAAACATATCCGCTAAATTTCCCGCTAGGGCCTATTTTTTTAAAATAACAGTGCGATTTCGTATGATAAACACCTTTAGCATTCTTAAAAGCCTCCCAAAACTACGAGAGTTGAAATAATATATAAAATAGTCTTCCAAGGAGTCTAACGGAACACTTCAGGTTTCAGTGCTGCGGTGGTCGTCATTGGTCAACCTCGTCACAGAAGAGGCTAAAAGTTATAAATGTTCACACTGATGAAAAAAAAAAATAACTCACAGGTCAACGAAAAACACATCGAGGTCTTCGTCGCCGCTGTCGTCGTCTGACACCATCTCCACAGGACCGCTGGTACTTGGTGAGGGAGACCAGAAAGGTGACTTGGTTGCACATACGTTGAAGATGTCTCGATTGAACTAACAACTGCTGCGGAAAGTTCGCAATCAAAGCAGCTTTTCTGGTGTCACTTCAGTCCCGCTCTTACGACGAGGATGGCGTTTGTTGTTTCAGGCTTCGGCTTGTTCCTCATCTTGGATTTTACTATGTTAAGCTGACTAAACCTCATCTCTACTTCGGCATTTGAATACGGCAGCACGAGCATCGACATGGCGAATCCGGCCAGCTCGGCGAACGGGTTTTCGCCGCAGGCGTCCTTATAGGAGTATAGGAGTGAATTTCACACCAGAACGACTGCGTGAACGATATTTGCTTCCAGTCCAGGAAGATGATTTTGCTCCACTGGTTTTGAATTTTTTCGATTGCCTCAGAGCCGTTTTGAAACCTCACGGATTTGTTTGTCTGAGATAAGCGAAGCAAGTGAACAGGAGCCCTCCTAACCTCTGAAGTTAAGCAATTTCTGCATTTTAGAGGACACGAAAATGGTTTCTTGCAGGGCGATTTTGAATCGGTGCACTGCGTGAGGTATCCGCCAGAAATTCGCTATGTATGAAAATGGCCCGTCAAAAAATCCACTAGCCGCTAGACTAATTTTTTCCCCGTCAGAATAAAATGAAATCCGCCAGATTTAGCGGAAAATCCGCTAAATTGGCATCACTGCCTTCGCCATGTCCGCGCCTCCTCGCCCTTCTGCGCGCGCAGGCGCAGACCGGTCCGGTAAACCCGGTAACAACGTTACGAACGGAACGGACAGACTGCTAAAATTCTCTAATGACACTTTTTCTGGAAACGTCAATTCCGGGACGGATATGACGTCACTGAGATCTTGGTGTACCCGGGCATAAAACACTTTCGTGGTTAAACAAGGAACACATTTTGGTTTATCTAGCTTCCACTAGATGGCGCAAGCTCTCTGGCAAGCGAGAGTTTTATTTTCTTGCTTCTGTACAGAAGTGATATAATTCCGAAATAAGTAAACTAGGCCGTTTGGAGCCTTTTCATGGATCTGCAAAACTTTTCACGTTGGTGCTCGATGGTTTTAAAAGCCCGTGGGTCATGACGTAGTAACTCCCACAGGAACGCTAAAATGTGAGTTCATCTTAATGCGTGAAAATTCGAGGCACTCTTTTTACTTTCTCTTTCCTGGCCGTAGTTCTCTCTTAGCAGAGCTCCTTAGCCCTTAGCCAAGCTCCTCAATTGTTAACAAGGGGTTGTGGTGGACGAGGCACAATCAGTTGCTACTAATTGAAGACACAATTGTTCCTCGAATAACGCTACCTTGACTGCAGCTAGTTATTCGTTCAGGAAGGAAGGAAGGGTGTAGAAGGAAGGCAGGAAAGTTAACCTGGCTAGAGCCTAGTTTGCTATCCTGCACGTGGGAAAGGGAAAATAGGCAAAAAAAAAGAGGAAAGAAAGAATGAAGAAAAGTTAGAGCAGACACGTATGCCCAGCGCTGAAGCACTGACACTGATAGACACTGGAGGCGTTCAGTGTTTTAAGTTCGTCGCATGTCGAAATCGTAAAAGTTCCTTAGTCGCCTACTGATCGATGACAGAGAGGGCCAGTAGCGCAGAATCTTCTCCTCCGAAAATGGCCGCCGAGAGTCCAGGTTCCTCAGTGCTGAGAACAGAACCACCCTTTCAGCTCTTCACAACACCGATGAAACCCATGGATAAAACACTGAAGTGCAATAATTCCGATAAATTACTGAGTGATTCTGTGCTGCAGAAGTGGATGACTACTATGTAAATAATAATTGTGTAAAGAAAAACAGAAATTGCCTAAGAGCAGTGCTGCTAGAAATTTTCTGTAAATCTCTGTTCTCCGTTTACAATTATTCTGCTATGCTACATGGCCTTTCTGTATTTTTCTTTTAACAAACATTTTTTTTAATTTGTTTTCTGTTTTTCGTGCGCCTGTGATTTTACATCTCTTTTCTTACAGAAAAAAATATGTTCTCTTTCTGTTTGCAGTTGTTTTTGGTTTTGTTAATTTACATGCCTTTCGTTACTTTCTCACAGACAAAATTATGAGATCTTCCGAAAGAGCTATTGTTCTGTTTTTATTGCCTTCCTGTTATTACACACTTTTGTTTTCTACTTTCACAAATTTTCTTATAATCGCAAGTTCTACTAGCAATTAAAAACAAGTGTCAATACCAAATTTTTTTGCCAAGTTTAATTACCGCATGTTGCTATCAGATAACGTTCACATTGTAAAGAGGGTTGAAAACTTCTGGTAGATAGATAGATTTTTCTCTGTTTTGGGTGTTGCGCAGAACTTGATTGTACAAAGCGTACTGGGGGAGCAAAGTAGATAAAAAACTATAGCTACAGCCGGACTATTGTGTCACTGGTTGCCAGAACTGGGGCTAAAACAGCACTTGCAGACATTTACCTAAAACCCTTGAATACAATTTATGAACCCAACAGCCACACTTTTAGAGTTAGCAACGTTAATGCGGTACACCCTACGTTATGGAATCACTGGAACACGCCTTGTAAAAGATAAACACAAAGTGCGTCGCGGGAAACTAGTCAGCCAAGATAATTTTTTTTTTCTAAATGTATCTTGAACAATACAAACTCACTAAAGACTGGAACGGCTGATGGCGCCCAAATAATAGCATATGTTAATATTTTGCAGGAAAGTTAATATGCCTGCCAAACACCATTTTATTGGGGCGTTCGGTAGAAGCGAAATTTAATTACAGGTCGTTTGTGTGTGAACGCGTGAAATGTTTTGTATTTTTGGAAAGCATCGCTATTGCAATACGAAAAAAAGTCAAAGTAAATTGCTTAAAATTAGAGAGACTGTCCCCAATGACATAAAAAGCATTGTATACTCTAATTTTACGGAAGCCGACAGGTGAGAAGCGTGATTGTATCGATTCTACCCCCGTAATAACCGCAAAGCAATTACCAGGATGGCTTTGAGCCCATTCGGGCAAGAAAGGAAGAAACTGCGCTATGCCGCTTTGATTTCGTCGGGTTCAAGATTGGTTCGGATCATGGACGCGTTGGACAAACCGCGTGAAGTTCGAAACTTTTACTTCTGTAGACACAAGGTATTGCAGCTATTGCCGCAGAATATAAAGACTGCATATTTCAGCGAGTTAACGAATTTATTTTTGCTTTCAAAAGGAATTCATTCTAATAAAAAAGTATAAACACGGCATCTTCAAAAATTGCCAAAATGCCCGGTCCTGTTTTTCTGTACCTAACCAAGCTAGGCAATTCAATTTTTAGTATTATTTGTTATCATTTGCCATATTTCATGCAAAGTTAACTTTATGCAGTAAAAATTGTTCACTGTCAAAAATGCAATCAATCGAAATTATATATATATATATATATATATATATATATATATATATATTGTAAGAGGCCTTCAAGGAGACGTCGCTCACTGATAGAGCGGAGAAGACAGACGCCGTTTATTTGGCGAACGCGCAGCCAAGCAGCACTAGCCTCAGGGATGATAATGATCATGTACAGGTGACGAAGATGAAGCATTACTGAAAAGGATGACAGGTGATGATTACACATAAGATTGAAATCAGCGAAATATTGTGCCGCGGAGAACTACAGTGCTTACACTAATTGCCCCCCCCTTTTTAGGAAGGCGGCCGTCCGGCCGCTGGCATTTTGGAAGTGCGGGAGTGGAACTTTTTGAGACGGGAGACATGCACAATTTCGGTTCCCCGACAGCGACGGTCCGTGCTCAGAGACGCAGGGGTGACCCGATAGTTGACTGGCGACGTCTGCTCCAGAACGGTATAAGGGCCGATGAATCGCCGAGGAAACTTTTCGCATAGTCCAGGCACACGAACGGGAGTCCAGAGTAGAACCTGGTCCCCTGGGTGGAACTGGATACACCGGTGAGAGGCGTCGTACTGGAGCTTGCGGTCCTGCTGGAAGGCTTGCGTGTTTTCACGGGCAGTACGGCGGCAGTGGTGAAGGCGAGAGATGAATTCGTCAGACCCGGGGTCTAATCCGGTCACAGGTGCCGAGAACAGACAGGTGTCTATGACGAAGGAGGGATCACGGCCATAAACAACGAAAAACGGAGCGCAGCCAGTTGTTCGTTGGCGTGCCGTATTATACGCAAACGTTACGAATGGCAGGATGGCGTCCCAGTTAGTATGGCTTGGTCCGATATACACGGAGATCATATCCGAAAGTGTACGATGGAAGCGTTCCGTGAGGCCGTTTGTTTGGGGGTGGTATGAGGACATCATTTTGTGGATGGTGTACGATGCACGAAACAGGTCTGCAATGACGCTTGAAAGAAATGTTTTTCCACGGTCACTTAGTAGAACCCGGGGGGCGCCATGGCGTAAGATCCCGTTATGCAAGATGAATTCGGCGACTTCTTGGGAGCAGCGAGAGCGAACAGGGGCCTTCTCTGCATAATGCGTCAAATGGTCGACCGCGGTCACGATTCAACGGTAGCCGGATGAGGTGCATGGCAAAGGGCCGTATAAATCAATACCCACCACGTCAAAGGAACCACCGGACAAGGAATGGGTCGTAGAAGTCCAACAGACTCCGTTGTAGGGCGTTTGCGATGCTGAAACAATGCATAGGAGCTGACATACTTAGCGACGCACCTTGACATGCCAGGCCAGAAGAAAAGAGCTCGGATCCTATCAAATGTTTTTTGAAAACCGAGGTGACCAGCAGCTGGGTCATCGTGAAAGGCTTCTAAAAGCTTTGGCTGCAAAGCCCGAGGAGCTACAGGCACCCATTTTTCTCCAGCACACCATTACGGAGCGTGTACTTTGCAAGCTGGCATCGTAAACGGCTGTTAGGAGGCTGCTCCACCCCAGACAGTCGGTAGGTTATGGTTCGGCAGTGCAAGTCCGCCTGCTGAAAAGACACCAGTTGGGAGCCCCCAACGGATGGCGCAGGGTCGATGGGAACCAAGGATGTAGTTTGTGCAGCGGAGGAAACATCACCAGCGGTGATTGATGTCGACCCGAGGGGACAACGTGACAAGGCATCCGCATCAAGGTGTTTTTTGCCGGATTTGTGCTGTACAGTGTAGTCGTACTCCTGTAATCGCAAAATCCACCGTCCGAGCCGGCCGGAAAGCTTCTTCAGCGTCGATAACCAGCACAAGGCGTGATGATCGGTCACTACGGTTAAGTGGCGGTCGTATAAGTAGGGACGGAATTTTTGTACCGACCAGACGACAGCCAGACATTATTGTTCAGTAATGGTGTAGTTCTTCTCTGCGGAACTGAGAGTGCGACTGGCATAGGCCAGAACACGCTCTCTAGATTGGTTATCGTGCTGGAGAATAACAGCACCAATTCCGTACCCGCTTGCATCCGTATGTAATAAGGTTGGCTTGGTGTCGTCGAAATTGGTCAAATGATTAAAAGGCTTCAAATGATTTTTCGTAGTCCTCAGACCATACGAAAGGCGTGCCAGAACGAAGAAGCTGATTTAGCGGAGACGCGAGGGTGGCAAAGTTGCGCACGAAACGTCGAAAGTAGGAAGCCAGGCCAAGAAAGCTGCGGAGCGTCTTCGGTTGCTGTGGGCGTGAAAAGCTCGTGACTGCGCTAATCTTCTCAGGGTCGGGCAGGACACCTTCTTTGCTCACAACATGGCCAAGGACCTTTATGGTCTTGCTGGCAAAATGACATTTTTTTTTTGTGTTAGCGAGACAGGTCAGCACTTCATCCAGCCGCTGCAGGTGCTGAGAGAAGGTAGACGAGAAGACAACGATGTCATCCAGATAGCACAAACAGGTCTTCCACTTTAGGCCACGTAGAACAGTGTCCATGAGTCGCTCAAAGGTTGCGGGCACGTTACACAACCCGAACGGCATAACGTTAAACACGTATAAGCCGTCGGGGGTACAGAATGCTGTTTTCTCATTATCCGCCTCGTACATTGGTATCTGCCAATACCCTGAACGTAAATCCAGGCTTGAAAATTATTCGGATCCTTGCAAACAATCCAAAGCATCGTCAATCCTTGGCATCGGGCAGACATCTTTCCTGGTAATTTTGTTGAGGGCTCGATAATCCACGCAAAAGCGAACTGACCCATCCTTCTAACTAATACAACAGTAGAAGACCAGGCACTCGCGGAAGGACGAATTATGTCTCGCTTAAGCATACCCGAGACATTCTCTTCAATTATTTTTTGTTCAGACGCCGACAGGCGATACGGGCGGCGGCGTGTAATGTGAGGACTGTCTGTCTGTATGTGGTGTGCTGCGGCAGTGGTCTGGCCTAACGTTTTGAAAAAGGAGTCGAAAGACAAACGGTGCTTGTCCAGTAAGGCCAATAAGGACTGTGCCTCTGCCTGCGTGACGTCGGGGCTAATGGTGGCGGTCAGCGCTGAAGTAGAAGTGTCCGAAAAAACGGAACGCGGAAGAGTCGACAACGAGCCGATAGGAACAACATCAATGGTCTCTCCCTGATGAGTCGAGGCCACTGTGGTGCTTTCATGCAGCAGGATCACTTCGGGGCTAGCGTTGGTCACGGGAAGGGTTGCGAACCCATTGCAGAAGCGTATGAGGCACGTAGCTATCACGACTCCTTTAGAGAGTAGGCTGGCACAAGGGACGACTAAAATATCCCCCTCACTGATGTCGGCCGATCGAAGTGTGAGGAGAGTATCCAGTCCTGGAGAAAGAACACAATCAGCAGCCACTATGAGGTTCACTTGAGGCATACTGCAAACACTCGGAACTTGCTCATTGGAGAGTTCAATGGTTGGGCTATTACAAAAGATGACGGCTGAGGCTGATGAGAGAAAGTCCCACCCCAAAATTAGCGAATGAGCACACGACGCCAGCACCGCACACGGGATATGATGCCGAAGGCCGTTGATAAGTACGCGTACCGTGCACTGTCCAAAGGGCTGAATCAAAACATTATTTGCGCCACACAAGGTCGGGCCAGAGTAGGGCGTTTGCACTTTACGAAGTCGAGCACACAAGTCTGCATGTATAACTGAAATACTGGTACCAGTCCACAAGAGCATCAACAGAAATACCTTCGACGACGACAGATAAAATGTTCGATGGCCGCTGCGGAGAAATTGTACTTTTACCAGGTATAGCAGTTCTCTCTCCAAAAACTGCAGAGGTTAGTTTTCCGGGGGTAGGTCAGCAGCATGAGACGCAGGGCGAAGGGGCGATACCGAGCGGTTCCTGAAGGGAGATGGTGAACGGCGCCGCGATGGGCGGGAACTTCCAGGAACGTCCTGTGTGTCCGGGGTCGACGGAAAAGGCCGTGGAGGGGAATGATATGCCCGTTGACGAAAGCCATAGGGAGGTCGGTAGGGGTTGCGGCCCGTATAAGGCCTGCACGTTCGTCTTGCTGACGCCGTTGACAAAATCGGGCAATATGGCCCCTGATACCACAGTACAAGCAAGTGGGTCGGGGGGGGGGGGGGGGGTCGCCAAGGAGCATAGTACTGGCTGTACGGCACAGGGAGTCTCGGAGAAAGGGCAGACAAATGACTCTGAGCACGCGCAGGATCAAAGCCAGGATGCGGGAAGACTGGCTGCAGTGGGCTGATCTCGGCGTACTGAGCCACGTGCTGTGGAGCAGAGTGTTCGGTAGAGGGCCCGCTTTCCATGAGACGCAGTTCTTTACCCACGCAAAGTGGCGCCAGAGGAGAACTGGCGATCACCAGAGAGTCCGGAGGTCTTCTGCGCCTGAAGTTCTTCCCTAATGATACTACGTATCAAAGAGCGCAGCTCCGTGTCGAGTGGAAGGCAGGCTGGTGGGGTATCCTGCTGGATGCGAGCGGACTGCAGCGCATCCAAGCGCTGGCAAATTGTAACTACGTCGCGTACGGTGGTGGGATTCTGAGCGACGAGAGCATTAAAGGCGAATGTGCTAAGGCCTTTCAGAAGGTGCCGGACTTTGTCGTTCTCCGACATGTCCTCGTTCGCCTGGCGACAAAGCGCAAGCACATCCTCAATGTGGGACGTGTACGTCTCACCTACATGTTGCACGCGCTGGGAGAGTTTCTTCGTGGCGCTCTCCGATCGTTACTCGCCGATGTGCCAAAAATCTTGCGAATCTCCTCCGTAAACGTATTCCGATCTCCTAGGCGATGTGCGTTGTTATAAAACCACGTGCTAGCCCCTTTGTCAAGGCAGAACAGGACATTAAAGAGCTTCATGGAGTCATCCCGCCGATTAAACGCACTCACTCTGTTGTAATAATCGAGCCAATCGTCGACGTCTTCATCGCGAAGACCAGCGAAGGATCTGGGGGTCCCGTTGGCGGCTGGTAACGGCCCACGCAGAAGGCGCAGAAGCCGTTGCAGGGGCAGCGCGAGTCGGGACATCCTGTTCTATTGATTTGAAGGAGTCTTTCTGAACGTAGCTCCAGGGGTGCGCTAGGGGGGCCGAAGGGCGGGATCGAGGTGCACCTCCACCACGTGTAAGAAGCCTTCAAGGAGACGTCGCTCACTGATAGAGCGGAGAAGACAGACGCCGTTTTTTTGGCGAACGCGTAGCCAAGCAGCACTAGCCTCAGGGATGATAATGATCATGTACAGGTGACGAAGATGAAGCATTACTGAAAATACTGAAAAGGTTGACAGGTGATGATGATTACACATAAGATTGAAATCAGCGAAAATATTGTGCCGCGGAGAACTACAGTGCTTACAATATATATATATATGTATATTGTATATACATATATACAATAGGGTTCCCTATATACAATGTATGTATATAGGGAACCTTAATGTAAGGACAGTTAACTCACATGCCATTTGCCGGCCCTCACTTTCGCCTCGTCTTCAGTACATAAATTAATTTCATACTAGATATCTACACCTATGACTTCTCACATGTTTAAGGCAAGAGGGCAAAAATGTCCGACAAAAGATAAAGCGTGGTCTGATTAATGTGTTTTGACGTCGAGGAGTAACGTATAATATTTTTTTTTAATTTTCTTTCTGTCCTAACACGTCGGTAAACTTGTTTATTGCAGGATTGACCTTCGCTTCCGCCACACCACTTCTCAAATATCGCATCGAACGCAGAGAGGAGAATGCACTGCCCGGGAGTAGTCTCCGCCGCCCGGCGAGGCTGGTGAGCTTGTTTCACTTCCCTGCCTGGATCCACTGAGAACGGATCGCTCTAGCACTCCTTCCTAAAGCTTCGGGCAGCAGCAACAGGAGCGAAGGAGAGGTAAGAAACTATGAAACAGCAGTTTTATGGGATTTATTACAACAGGTAACTTTGTTTTGACTGTATTACATATATATATATATATATATATATATATATATATATATATATATATATATATATATATATATATATATATATATATATATATATATATACATTAAGGGTGGGCGATTGGTCGATTAACCTTCCGATTAATCGAATAATGCTTTATTCGCGGTTAATTTTTTTAATCGGTTAATCGGTTGAAGTGTAGTGCGCCACGGGAGAAAAGCCTGCTGTCTTCAACCCTGCATGCGAATCGACGTTTTTTTTTTTTTCGTTTTTTACATTCCATGTGCTCGCCTTCTCCTTTCCATGAGCGGTCGCCGCCCTCAACTACCGCGTTCCTTTTGTGCAGACCGTCGCTGTCAGTTCCGCAGGCGAAGGGGGAACGCCGCGCAGCTCTAAGCAGAAAATGCTCTTCGGGGGCTTGTTTAACCGGAAAAACGTGCTTCCGCATCGGGGAACGCTCCCAGCGGAAGGGATCGGCGGCGGCTGTTTGAAGAATTTACACTCTCAAAGAGTAGATTCTTCAGCACTATTGTACGCTGGCCAACGAGCCCTGCGTCCCAAGATGTTTTTCCAAAAACACCGCCCGCGACGATCTCCGTCTCCCAGCGAGAAAGCAGTGAGATGCGCTTCCCGACAACAGCACTCGGTAGAGGGGATTCACATGCGCTTTAGATTGGCGCCTGGAACTTTTTCGTGACACGCGTTTTTGCGCCTCATCGATTATCCATGGACCTCCCGGGAACAGATCTGCCTTCCGCGCATGCGCTTTCCTGGTTGCGCTCAGCTGCTGGTGGTATTCTCATTTCAGTGTTTAGCCAGTGCCGACATGGACAACTATACCAGCATAAAAGGCAATCTGGCAGGGAAATTTGGATTTAAAGTAAATTGTAGGAGCGAAGTTTGCAATCCGAAGCAAGTTCATTGCCTACAATGCAAAAAGGCTTTTACCTACTGTGGAGAAGGAGGAGCAAACTTTATTACCAGTGAAGTCGAGCGGGATCGTGGGCGGGGTCCTCAGTCCAGGACTCGTTGGTTATACACGCCAGAAAAGATCCCGCAGTTCGCTGCGAATGCGCGTTTCTCACCGGCTGGGCAATCGGTGACGCGAGGCGCGTATTTCGTTCTCGTATTTGCCAACTGGATGGCGCCATTGGGTGTGAATGTCTTTCCTATAGTTTGTACATTCATAACCACCTTTAACACAACTATAGACCGGCTAAACCAAAGACAATCAAGAGACAACAAGGCGCACTGTGCTTATGTGGAATTCTCCACGACGCCATATTCTGCGTGGACGTTGGACTTTTGAAATGGTCGTTTGCCAACTGTCGGTGGCACGTCGATGGTGACTTGCCAACAGATGGAAGCGAAGGTTCATTCGCATAGGGGTGTAAAGGGACAGGTGAATAGGGTGAGGTCGATGGGTGGGGCGCTGCTGATTGGCCAGACAGTAGGTTAAAACGCGGAGATAAGAAGGTGCACGAGTGGAGGGGTTGATGGATGGGGGAGGAGGAGGGAGGTTCGCGACGTTGATTGGATAACTCGGTTGGTAGAAAGTTATGGAGTAACGCGGTGAAGACGGGTTAGATGGTCGACGAAGTACGCAATGCCGGTTGATTAACTCCGCTTATGTAATGTTGTGGAAGAACCTTAGGTTTCATGAACCGATTATCGGTGGTTCAGTAAGTGTCCACGCCGGGTGCGCGTCGAACTATCTGACGAACCAGACCTCGAGCGTAAGTGCCCGTTTTACGTACGCACGTAGTGTTTCTTAGTAAGTATACTATAGAGGAAACTGCACTTGGTAATCCATGTCGCCGCGGGGGTTCATGGGAAGACCCCCGCTTTTGGCTTAGTCTTGGCATGAAAATTGGATTCTTAAGCGGTTTTTTGGGATTTGCTTTCTTCACTATGCATGAACACGTTTACGAGCTACGAGGAAGCCGAAATCCTCCCTGTTCTGTGGTAGCCGTGTTCGGTGAAAAGGCAGGCAGTGCATGATCGTACCTGACGTTGGTCATGCCGCAGTTGAAGGACGTGTGACTGAGCGGGTAATATGCCGTCGCGAAAGTTTTAGGTGACAAAAAACAAAACAAAAATTCCCCCGCATTTCCCCGAGGGGGAGAATGTGAAAGTGCGAATGCACGGTTGTCGGCCCGCTTGCGGCGCTTGCGCTCGGCCCCCGCAGCCCACCGCCTCGCCGCCTTCTCTTCCATCTCTTCCACCGGGTTTGTAGTATCACGTGTACACCACGCAGTTATCAAGCCGCTATAACGCCGCTGAGTCGCCAACGCACGCCGCTGACGACGTAGTTTGAATGCGTTAAAGATATAAGGCGCGTCACTAACACTGATATTAGCGTCGCGTCCGTGGCTTGGTCGGTAGAGCGTCGCGCTGCGGCCGCAAAGTCCTCGGATCGAAACCTGGCGCCGGATGCAGTTTCTTTTTTAAATATAGAGGAGCACTGCGGACGCCGCCGCCGCCGCCGCCGCCGCCGGCGGTGGATGGTTTGGGGTCGCTTATAAAGTGCATTCGCACTTAAAAACGAAACAGAACCTACTTCGACGAAGACAAGATACGACAGATACGGCCGCCTGTATCTGCCTTATCTTTTCTTCGTTCGCGACTGTTTAACCCCCCGTTTTCTTTTTTCTTCAAGTATGAACCAACTCACTCAGCAACAAGTTTTGTTAAACTAGCTGACGGTCGGTGCACCGGTTCACCACGAAGGCGACGTTTTCATAGGCACGCTTGAAAAGCTTTCCAAACTATTCAAAACAAATTATTATCCGAAATAATGGTAGAATTAATAAAATGAGAGTATCTAATGAGTTTCTAACCATAACAATTGAAATTGTTGTTAACTACCAGCTTGGCCCGAAGAATAGTAGGCACAACCATTCCTGCAAAAATACGCTTTACTTCCTTTTTCTCAGTGGCTAAGGCGTTGCGCTGCTGAGCACGAGGTCGCGGGTTCGATTCCCGGCCGAGGCGGCCGCTTTTCTGATGGAGGCGAAAAGCAAAAACGCCCGTGTGTACGAGATTTCGGCGCGCGTTAAAGATCACCAGGTGGTCTAAATTAATCCGGAGCCCTCCACTACGGCGCGCCTCATCGCCTGCGTTGCGTCGGCGCGTTAAACCCTACAATCAATCAATCTACTTCCTTTTTCCTTAGCTTTAAACAGCCTTTTTTATTTGCCACCTATATAATAACACACCATTCTTCGCGTTTTTTGCGGCAGTGTGTTCGAATATACGGCCACTAAAGCGTTTCAATCCAAACCACTGATGAAACTAAGGCGAGCGCATGATATAATGGCGGTCCATGACTACACAGAGAGCCTTGATGTGAGCCGAATAGACGCTAGCGCCAGATTCCTCTCTAGTGTATATTGTAAGAAATTCTATGCGCAAACAACACCATTGCTGTTATCAGGTGCCGCCCGACAGTTTATCATGAACCGCCGTTGGTTTGCGCAGTACTACGACGACGCAATGCATTCGCCGGCATTCCTGGCCGTGGCGGCAACACTGCTTGTGGTCGTCTTGACGACCGTTGTGGCCCATCCTTTCGGCGCCACCAGGGAGGCCTGTCGCACCATGCGGGCAAGACACGGTCGCTTAGGGCTCTACCGGCACTTCAGCCGATTCAAACTCAGGCAGAGCCAAAGGGACTTCTCTGCCGGAAATCCTGTCACGGGTAAGCGATTGAACGGGACAAAAACTGAACTTTATTATCGTTGTTGTCGTAATCGTCGCCGTCGGCGTCATCGCTGTTGTTGTTGTTGATGATGATGATGCTGTTAGTGATGATGCTGAAGATGATGATGATGCGGCTTCTGCGGGCTGTATAGACACATTATTGTCTACCCCTACACGTGTTCATTGTACGAGACTGGTGTTAAATAGTAGCCTAGGCCAGACCTTTTCGAGTTTTCGTTTAGTGTAAGATATCACTGAGATGCTCTATTTTGCCAAGCTCCGTCATATACAACAGCATACAGGTGATAAGAATGATCACTTTCTTCGTGCTTTGAACCAACGTTAGCGCACAAAGAATAAAAATATGTAGTCATGCAACGAAAACAAGGTAGTAAAACACATGCTACTGACCATGACACAGCGCCGTAGGTGCCGTATGTATTGCGGGTTGCTGGAGAAAACGCCGAAAATAACGACATTAAGCGGGCTCTTTTCAAAGTTTTATTGCAGGCAGACTAATACACACGCTTGCTTTCACGCCCCAACGCTTGCATCGCGACCCGGTACGGCTGCTTCTTTTCATAGACGCAGAAGTTTCTGCCGCCGTTGTACCCCACGGCGCTTACTCACCCAATCGATTATGTCCCGATCAAAGTATGAAACGGCCGAGAAGCCAGTTTACCGTCTCGCCATTCATCTTGTTATCCCCGAATAAATGCTTGCTTGTATAATGCAACACGTAACTGCGCACTGATGAGATTCACTGTATTCGTTGGATCGCTCGTATATGTATGCCACCCCCGGCCCGCTAACCAAAGAACCGAAGTGCCTTGCAGGTCGTCTATACCAGCCATGGGCCTGCGGCCGTCGCGATTCCGGAAGTAAACAAACGCCTGGTTTCCGGGTATGCGCTGTGTAAACCAACTCATCGGCCATTATTAGATATTGGTTTTAGATGGTCATCGCGCAACGAGGGAACCAGAGCAGCAACGGGCTGCGATTCGCAAGTGGGAACATATACTTCAGGCTTCGACACTATATTTCACGAAAGCTAGGATTCCCAACCCTTGTAAACGGCAACGCAAAGCAAAATTCTGGGTAGCTGCTATGCACATCCGTAGCAGCCATGTAAACATGATTGCATATACGCGTGGAAGCATCACGGTGGGGGAGAGCTTGCGGTCGGGCTAGTTGGTATTCCATAACTTTCGTCTTAAGCGCATAAAAACACAGGGACGCAGAAGGCAAGGACAAGCGCTTGTCCTTGTCTTCTCCGTCCGTGTGTTTTTATGCGCTTAAGATGAACATCACGGTGGGGTCGGTAGGGGTGCTGATACTGCCTCGCGGACAAGCGACCAAAGGTGACGAAGGTGCTCGCCGAGTTCACGCAGCGACTCTGTGCCTCTTTCGCTCAGGCGTAAAAACTTTCAGCTGCGACGCCGGAAAGCGATCCCAGCACAAATGTTTGAATGGTCGCCCTTGTAAACCTTAGCTCATCACAGTGGCCTTGGCGTCAAGCCGGTGCCATTTATAACTCAACTGTGATATTCAAGACGTGGTGGGGTTTGCAATGCTTTGCCGGAGTCCAACCGGAGTCGAATAGACACCAACTAGACAAAATTCCTGCACAGAAAAGGATAAATGTCACGCTACCATATAGTGAGATCGAGAGCTTCCGTTTGTTTTCGTATGGGATAACTGCAGAAAGTAAAAACAGCGCAAGCGGGAATTTCGGCAACCGATTGCTGGCATGGCGTCTGAAGAAATGGCGCTTCCAGGCCGGATTGGGGATACGTAAGCAATCAAACGATATAAACATACGAAACAGCCAACATAAATGTACGAAGTCGGGCCATTATTTCAATGGTAGGAATCTGGTAGTCACAGGTTTCGCGAGAAAACATCGCGCCAGCATGTTACGCACACGACCATGTAGGCGCACGAACTTTCTCGAATGCACCAGACCCGCAGCGGCGCTGGTCGCTGCAAAGTAAGGGATCGCAACAAAGGGAACGATATGTTGAACCGACAGTTGGGATAGTTGGTCCTTTTACGTCGTTCAATGGTGCTTGAATACGAGGACAACAGATAGTGCCGCCTTGTGTCTCCTCATATGTTGTCCTAGTCTTCAGACGCTATTGAACGATGAGGAAGGATGTGTCCCTCCTGCTCCCGGGAGGAGCCTGCGTGCCCAAACAGCGCTTCCAGATTCTCATGGAGGGAAAGATTACACATGACGGAGACCTGCACATCGCCATATTGACGCGGTCTCGCGAGGGAATGAGAACATCTGAGCAACTCTGCGCACGCTGCGCATATACATCGGGCATCCTAGTGGTCCCTCTTAACAGGCTATGGAAGTCAGTCTAAAGAGCGCGCGATTTGGTCCACATGAAGAAAATGATGAAGGAACTCATCGGCGCATCGCCGAGAACAACGCATCAACCATCCGAGAATGCTTCTCTGAGACAGCTATTACCCCCGTCATCTGTGGCCTAACAAGGAATTTCGCAGCCTTGTTCTAGGAGCCATTTGTAAAGGCCTTTAAGGAGAAGCTTTAGTGTCCTCACTGTAGCCGTTATGCGCCAATACGCCCTGCAGGAAATCTAACTTTCTCTGACGATGATGATGAATGATTGTGGGTGAAGGGAGTGAAAAAAGCACGCTTCCCGTGGCCGGATTCGAACCTGGGTCCCTTGCGTTACGAAGCCGGCGTCTACCCGGTTGCTCCATTTCGACATGGTCGAAGCGAACGCCAATCAGCGGGTATTAATTCGCGCCGTACACCCAAACCCAAATGTTAGGCCTATAGAATACACACCCGAGAGTTGCTGTAGGAATTCTGGAAAAATGGCGCGTACCTCCAGAGTAGCACGTACTCGCAGTGTGGGATTGGCCAACCGTCGTCGTCGTTGGCGGAGGGGTGCATGATTCTTTTTGCTTAGTTTTGCCGTTGTACATGGTGTATTATTATTTCCTGTTTGATAATAAAAGCGGTGCATAGCTATGTCTGGACTAATTTGCCATATTTCGTTTTTTTTCTATTCTTTCAAATGGAGCCAACGTGCACGGTTTGAGTCATTTGCGTTTGCCCCAACTCTAAGGGAATTCCGCTTGCAATGTGTCTTGCCGAGCTACAAAGACCATTTTGGTGCACATTTCGGTACACCGAATCACTCTTCGGTGCTACCAAGGAGGGCTGGGCATTGGAGATCAACCTCTTTCTGTCCCTGGCTATCGGACGAGGACCCACTCGCCTGCGGATACACCCTCGACCTGCCCTTCTGTACGGCTCCTGCCGAAGACGCCGACACCAACCACCTGCTATGGACGTGCCCTTCACTGAGTGCAGCGAGATCCCGCCACCTTCGCGGCACAGGCCTGCATCCGGGGAGACCCCCCGATCTTCAGCGATGGCTGTGGGGGCCCCACCACCGCTGTCTTCTGGACTTCATCCGGGAAACGGGTGCAAACTTGTACCTGTAGGAACTTATGCCAAAGGGCATACTGTCGCAATTAAAAAAAAAAAAAGATACACCCTCCCCTCGCCCCCTTTAGGGGACACTCATCTTCATCATCATAATCATTGTCGTCGCCGCCGTTGTCGCCGTTGTCATCAGCCTGGCTGTGTCCACTGCACGAAGGAGGCGTCTCCAGAAGATCTCCAGCCACGTCTATCGGATGCTAGCTGAGTCCACCCTTTACTCCCAAATTTTCGTAGTTCATTCCTCAATCGAGACTTTGGCCAACCCCTATTGCGTTTGCAGTCTATTGGCAGCCAATTTGTTAAACAGATGGTCCATCTTTTGTGCCTCATGCGCATAGGCACGTTGCACCGCACAGAGGCCGCTATGAGCGCACCACTTTTCCTACTAAAGTTGTCTGTAGCGCAGGGGTTTCCCCAGGCATCGAATCAAGGGGGGGTGTCTCAATGGCTATGGGGGGGGGGGGGAGTTCATAAACTATAAAAGCTGTTTTTTTATCCCCCTAGTTAAATAATAGATGTCTGTTAACCAAACGCTCATCCCCGTGACGTACGTTTTTCATTTTCTATATATATATATATATATATATATATATATATATATATATATACCTGAGAGGCGGTGCTTTCTATTCAATCTAAGAAAAAAACAAATTTAGAGAAATTCATTTTTTACCATGAAAGGTCCGTATTCAGATTTTTTTTTCTCGCCATTTTTCAACGTATAAGGACATTTTCGAACTTGTTACCAGGGCCAGTGACGAAATTTGAGTTCTTGAAACAATGTTTAGGTAGTACACGAATTATGCAGCACTTATAAATCAGGCACCGATTGTACGCTCCCGATTTATTAAAACGCCAGGATTAGCTTTCGTGGCGCTTTTCGCTACTCCCTGGCTGGTAGCAATGTGCTCGCAGCGTGGTCAGCCTCAAACCACTTTGCCCCTTTCCTTTGAAAGCCTTTTTGTGTGCACATACGAACTTGCCACGAGCTGTCGAAAAAAAGGAAATAAATACGTGCAACGCTAACAGCAAGCTCGGGGGGGCGCACTTTTGTTTATTTTGCCCGAGGCTACTGCCAAGAATAGCTGACGGGCAGCCCGCTCATGCGCAGATCGATACTGAAAAAGGTCCATACAAGGACTGACAGGAGTGAAATTTGGGGATTCAAGGGGGGGTGTCCAGAATAACTAGGGGGGGCCTACACACCCCCTAGGGGGGGTGTAGGGAAATCACTGCTGTAGCGCACGCTAGGGCATCGATAAAAGAGTCGATTTTTCGTGCAGTCATCACCCGCTGCCTGCAGCATCACCCGCTGCCAACCATCTATGGTGTTGACACTGAAACATGGTGTAAAGAAAGATGGCCGTGATGAATGCATAGGTTCCTTCCTGCCATTTGTATTATCTGCAATCTGACTGATCGGCTACAATATCAACAGCTAACGCATTTTCGTCTGCGCCACTTAAACTGTTCGTTCTACTCGGCCTTTTTATCATGACGTTACCTTATAGATGCCTTCTTTGTGTGGGCGCTCGTGCTGGACTTCTGATAATTCCGGCTGTTGGTGTCTCTGAGAGGGCGCCGACACTTACGTAATACGAATGGTACGAACCGAGCCCGTGACATGCGTGGAATCTTTGCTACAAGAACTGACCCCCCGAACCACCAGGATATCGAAAACGGCGCTGCTGCTTGCGAGGCAAACATCAGCGCAATGACCTATGACGTTACCCGCTCAAGCCAACGCCGCCTGTATAAACAGTGCCTAACGCGTGAGCGAAAAATGGCCAAACAGCCACTCTCCTGTTGCTCTCTCCTACCCTTCCCCGCTCCGTAGCCTTCCAGCGTGCTTTCGTGTCCGCCAGTCAGCGCCACTTCTCGGAAACTATGCAAAATAGCGGAAAGTTTGTTTAGCGTTCCCGAGGCGGCGCTCCTACGCCTTCTTGTTTTTCATCATGCCTGTCTGTCTTGGTCTGTCACTGATAAAACTTCCGTTGTCACGAAGCAAATTCCCTTGCGCTGCCGCAGGCTGATGCCGGCTTTGCGCGCTTATCTACTCGGATCACAGGCCCTGAAATTTTCTGTGTGGGGCATCCCCCCTCTATCCCCCCTGTTCGCACTCCGCATCGGTACGCACTTCTAAATTTGAGGACTGTACTGTAGAAGCGCCCGGACAGCGTGGCGGGATCGCAGCTGCTTATCCTTTTGTTTCCTATAATTTTCTGAAGTTTACAAGCACGTGATATTATTGGAAAGTAATCGTAGAAGTGAGCGCCTGAACAAAATACGTGCACGCAAATTTTTCTTCTCTAAATACTCCAGAAAGAAAAATATCAGTAAAATAATGGCTGCCCCATCCGAAAATATCGTTTTTCTGTTAGCTATATGTCTACCCGACAATCAGTATGTTCTTAGACTATTTCAATCCGCCTCCGTCTTTATCTTTGGAAAAATGCAGCAAGTATGAAGCGAGCGACACGTTGAACGAGATCCCCAGTGCGCCACAGAACTAGCGCCCCGTCACGGCTAAGATGTAGGCGAAACGGCCCTTGAAGCCCAACAGGCAAGCTGACAGGCACACGTCGTAGAAGTGGGTGCAGCGTTCGCGACTCGCGAGCAGTGACGTAAGGCGAGATGTCCGCCGGCACGCGCCACATAGCGGATCAGTGCCTGAACTAAGCGTCCCTACCCTTCCCATTGAAAAGCGCGCGACGCGTCAGGCAATGTTAATACAGGCGGCGTTGCTCAAGCCCACTTTCTTCGCTCAAAGGGGACTCACGCCGTAACATTCCTATGGGACTTGCTACTTAGTGGCCCATGGCTTAAAAACCAACGTACACCAATATGAAAAGTTTTACAACTACATAGAAATTTTATCAGCGGCCTAGCCTGCGTATTTTAGATATACATCACTTCTTTTCTGAAATAAAGAAACATAACTCTCGTTTGCCAGACAGGTTGCGCCATCTAGAGAAAGTTTGATAAACCAAAATGTGTTTCTTCTTTAGTTTTTATCTGGGCGAAGAAGAATATATTTTTGAAAGCAGACTGCGCCCTGAGGAACATTTTCGATTGGTGAAAGTTTTTGTAAGCCCCATAGGAACGTGATCAGGCGAGTCCCCCTCAATTTGAGCTAGAATATCTTTCATACGAGTCTGTTCCCTGATAAACACCTCAATAGCACTTTATAAAACCTATGCGGCGTTAGCTAAGCCGTCCTTTGGCCATTTAACGTTTTTTCTTCTTTTTGTTTCCGTCCTGCGCCTGGCAGTGAACCTGACAGCGCCACCTGGGACCAAGTTCAAGGGCTTCCTCATCAGGGCCTTCGTCGATGGTCAAGACAGGGGCGCATTCCGGCCAGGGGACGATTGCAAGCCTGTGCGCGGCTGTAACGCATTCGTTACACACGTAAACCCATCCTACAAGGAACACGTCACGCTCTTGTGGGATCCGCCAGCGAAGAACGGCACCGTTGATTTTAAGTGAGTGCAACATTCTACCCGTCTTACTTCCTTGCCAGTGCTCTACCTTGGAAGGTTGCCGGGCTCAGTAGAAACAGGAACTAGATGTTTTGCACTGAGCATCCATTATTGTTTATGCTCTCGTTGCAGGGAGGGGGCCGGTGGTAATTATTATTGTTGGCCATCCGTCTCCATGGTTTTAGGGAGTGCGACCGTGTCGGGGGTTCTCAAACAGCCATTGTAACATCGTCTTCCTAATTTATCCGCTGGTACTATAGTTCGTACCACAAAATAGGTGCAGCACTGTGGAGGCTACATTGTTGTCAACAGTGCGCCCACTGAGGGCGCCTAACTCGCCGTGAAGGGGGTCCCGAAAGGTCATTCCCTTCTCCCCTCTCGGCAAGTGGAACCGCAAAACCCCGGCGCCTTTTGTCGCTTCCTTCGCAGTGAGTTAGGCGCCCTGAGGGGGCGGGCTGTTGACAACACTGTAGCCTCCACAGTGCTGCACCTAGCGTGTGGAATGAACTATAGCAGTTAGCTGGAAAAATTGTATCACATAATATGGTACGCATATTCTTAACCATGAGGTGTATACTGCCTTGGCTTCCTCTCCATCGCATACTATAGCAAAATTAATGCATCTTTGCGGTTCTCGTAAGCCCCGATATGCTTAGTCTCTGGCCTTTTACTTGCCCTTCTACAATCCGCATGGATTAAAGTCTATTGCAGTACTTATCAAGTGCTTCATCACTACTTTAAAACTCGTTCTTCTCGGAATGGTTTGCGACCAAGCGATATAAAATCTCGAAAGAAATTGCCACTATTTTGTGCAGCTTTCGTGGGCTACTTATTTAACTTTCTCGTGCAAAGCCGTAACTGCCGGCAAACAAATACATTAAAACCCTCGACGCTGATTGGTTCACGGCCTCAACGCTGAAAGTCACGAACGCTGAATCCCTCAGGCGGGAAAACAGATCCTCCGCTGTGATTTCTATCGAAACTGAAGCTCATGTCACCTGCCTTTATTCTGGCCCGGAAAAATGCCGGGCAATGTGTTGAGGATAGCCTTGCGGGTTGTGAACGTTTAATGTTTGAACACCACTATTTAGCAATTGCCGCCCCATATTTTTAAAGGTTTAGTCTTCTTTTGCGCAAAAGACTGGGAATCAGCATAGGCCAGTTAAAAAATAAGGAAAAGTGAGGGAAACAATATTAAAGTCGAAAGAACACCTTTGCGATGGACGCACACGTAGCCGCGCCATCATTGGAGGCAATCCGGAGGGTAGCAGGGAGGGAGGCTAGTCAGGTCAATCGATTAGAAGTATCGATTTTGCCAGCACTCCTTGCAGTGAAACCGCGCTGCTTTTCCTTTTGTTCACCTAAATCAGCGTAATAAATAAAGCCGTCCTTGGTCGAGCCCGCCGCCTCCGTGTCTTAATTAGCGCAATTACTCAGACTCAGGAGAACTTTGAACCTTTGGCCATCGTTTCAAACTTTGGTAATCTACCACATAATTACAGATAAGGTCGATGCGGGCATGTCGATAAGAGCAGCTAGCCTAATACATGCTTCTGAGTGTAGGGGAAAAACAAAGAAATTTTTTCGCACGACTTGCCTGCGATGTGTGGGTCCTTGTTAAGGGACCGTTCAATGTAAACTTTAAAACCAGCGCCCGAACAGGTTGGATTTCGGTACCTTGACGCAAAGGTCCGGTCATTATTGCAAATCAATAACGGTGTTGTACAGCACGGTCAGGTCCACTAATAACGGTCTGCGGGTTGTCGTTGTCGTAATTCGCTGGCAGGCGCTCAATTACTTCATCGTTATAGTGTGGTCATTTATGAAGGCCTGGGTGAGAATAAAAAGAGATTCACGCGCGTCTCCGCCGTACTGCAGCGCTGGCATCGAGGAACCCCGCCTGTAGCAGTGGGACGCGGTAAATTGAGCAAACTTTTAGTGTGTTTTCCTTGGAATGAGAGCGACGGAAAAGGAACAGCGTAAGAGGTGAGCGGGAAAGCGAAGGGGGGGCATTTCCTTGGCAAATGTCTACAAAGACTATCGTCTTTTGACGACATTTGCAACGAAAGGAGCAGATACGCGGCCAATTTTTTTCCCATCTCTCCTAAAGCGGACCGGGTTAGCACGCGCTAGAACCCGAGGCAACCGGTTTCGCACACTCGGCGTCTTGTGCTCCGATTTTCAGGCGCGCACGCACGTGAACGGGCGATTAAAAGCGCACGCGAGAGAGCACGCCACGAACGCTGGGCAGAGTGTTCTCGAACGTCGAGCTGGCCGATGCCGGACGCTCTCTCCTCACGAGGCGCACGCGCACATGCGCTCGGTATTTTTCTTGATATTTTCTTGCGAGCTCCTCACCTGGCGGAAGCCCGTGCGCAAGTATGGTCGACGCCGGGCATTTTCCTGGTATTTTTTTTTTTCTGGTAGCGCTATATGGCGTAACTAACAGCATAAACAGTCCTGCTACTTAAACGCAAGAAACACAAAAAAATCTTGAAATTTCGCACTACAGTGGCGTAGTATAGGCAGGAATGACACAACAGAAGCCAGAAATAAAAACATAGTTACCACTATGTTAGCTTCACGTACGTGAAGCTAACATGGTGGTAACTATGTTTTTATTTTATCTTGTCCATTGAACGCTAACGTTAGCGTTCAATGGACAGGATAAAACGGAACTAGCGGACCCACTACATTCGTCCAGTCATGTTCCTTGGTGGTGGCCGCCAATCGTACAAACAAGATTCTCGACGTCATAGAGAAATCGCCGAAAAGTGGCTGGGGAGTTGCCACCACTTATTAAGTAATTAATTAATTACTTAGTTTATTGAATTATCCTCAAGGCCCATAGGGCGTTACAGAGGGGGTGGGTAACTGTTTTCTAGCACACACACATACAAAAAAAGAAAATAAAAGAAAATAATACTTCATCTGTTTTCCCTAATACTTCCATTACTAGTTTGAAGTTTGCGATAAAATCTGTGTCATTGTTATTAGTATAAATCAGTCTTTTTATTGAACCAAATGTGTATTTTGTCTTCCTAGCCTCTGCAGGAACGTGCGTCTTTCCAGGACGGGTAACTTTATCAGCTCGCGGTTACCTACTTCCAGACTGTCTTTTAAAGACGATAATCTTTCTTGGGCTACTTAGGCGCAGAAATTTTAGTCTGTCTGTATGTATGTATGTCTGTCTGCCAGTGACTCGATCCAGCAACTGGGCGCAGTGAAGCTGAATCTACGCATTACTCTTATATACCCACAGCCAAATCTAAACGTTTAAGTCGGGTGGCAATGTTCATACTTGTTAACATTGTTGAACAAGAACGAGACATTACGCAGATATAAGACAGAAAATTAATACTTGAGTGATATTGTCACGATGCCGAAGACGACGCAGTTGTCTTCAAGGAAAACAAGTTTATTGGAGCGAACTTGTGCTCTTCTAACCACTCAAAGAATACACAGGCGGCGAAGCAGCAGTCAACAAAGTGACGTGCGCAAGCGAGCGTCGGCGATCGGAATGCCGCGGCGTCTGCTCTGCAGGCTTTTATCTTTCGGCGCGAGTGTTTCTCCAACCGCCGATTTACATCAGAACATTGTAGAGTCAAAGAAGATTATTCGAGGCTAGTGACGTTAAGGCGAAATGCTCTCCGTATCAGAATGAGATAACCCGTGCTACATAAAAGTAAATAATGGAACATCGCTTCGCTTGGGACACAGATAACACAGCCGGGCGGGCAGGGCACTAAAAACAAAACATAAACAAATAAACCCAATGCCTAGTTCGCGGCAATATTTGCAGTGTCCCTTTAAAAAAAAATTCATGGATGCCTGACTTTTGCGATAGCAAATGAAATACTACATCCACTGCATTCACTCCGTCGCCCGCTGTCGCCCGCGCCACTATAGCTTCTGGCGCCATTTAAAGATTGTCTTTCATCGACATTTGCAATGAAAGGAGCAGAGACGCGGCCAATTTTTTTTTGTGGGGGATTGAGGGTACTGAGTCACTTGTTTACATGCAAAATACTTTTTCTGCGAGAAAAGTATTACGGGTGGCGGAAAAAGTGATGGACCAGCGAGAAATATGCTTGAAGAGGTGTCAACAGGATGCAGGCTGCTTGTCTTAGATAATTTTATGAGAATGCACCAGACTCCGGTTTCTTTCCTTAAATTGTTCGCCTCATCACTTTTTATTGCAGGGCCACCGTAGTCATGGACTTTGCGACCTACTTCACAGACATCTGGAGCTGGTTGGACGATGAAAATGCCCCGACATTTGAAGGCATCTAAGGGACCCCCACTTAGCTTTGACGAACACTGCAGCGCTGAAAAGTGTCTCGCCCGCTGGATCGAAACGAAACCTTTCGCGAGTGCTTGCCTGAGATCGAGGGAAATACGACGGAAGGGAACTGCCTAATGATCATGCATTAAAATTGTGCGCAAACAGACCGGCCATACTTTCCAATGCTTCAGAACAGTTCCTGGAGCGCTTACAGCAAGCGCAAAAGGAAAATCAAGTGTGTTAAGAAGAAGAAACGCACGTCGAGCTTGTCGGAAAGGAAAATGGGCAACGGTCATTGTGGAATACTTCACGGAATAAATATGAGGTCTACTTAGACGCTGGGAGCAAAAACTAACTAAACTAAACTTACTAAACTAAATTAACTAAACCATAATAACTGACTGACTAAATGACTGACTGACTGACTAACTAGCTAACAAACTAACTAACTAAAAAACAACCAACAAACCAACCCACCAACAAACTGACTAAATATATAAATAGCATCATATGCCTACATCCGCATGTAGCGATGAAGGTACTTGATAAGTAAAAAAAACAAGCTAGACGTGGTCAGAATAGCTGTGTTTACACCATGTACGTCAGCCCCTATGTGAACGTAGCGATTCCCACGATCCGCGCGCTCCCCAATGCGGCCAGACAGAGACGCGTTCTCGCTGCGCCTCGTCGGCAGAAGAAACCTTCGACAGAAGCGCCGACCCCACATGCTCCCTTTTATTTTACCGTCATTCCACCGCCTCCTGCATTACCCCACAGCAGCAAACGAAAGGGAGAAAACGTTCCGTCTGCTACCACGACAGTAACCCAAGAGGGACGTATAGGATCGGTGCGCGCGTAAACAATCTCGTGCTGGGCATCTATCCCTCACAGCTCCGGGTGTCGAATTGTTTACCTACGACCGACCACCCTCGGTGAAGCCCCGTCGGTGCCGCACAGGCCCATTCATCACCGCATGCTCTTTCGTCTGAAGGGCGAAGCCACCTTTGAGAATCGCCCTCAGTAGGACTGAGGGCGATTGAGAACCGCTCTCAGCGCCATACGCAATAGTTGTGTACGGAAAAAAATTGGTTTAGTACTGGAGACCGGAAGCAATGACAAGGACCTCAGAAGAGTTGAAGCTTGAGCCGGTTGGTACATAAGCTTCAGAGTAGAGGACAGCGCAATGGACGGGACGAAGCGAAGACGAGACAAACACAAGGGCTTGATCTAAAAGTCTTATCTTGCAGTCTACGGGAGTTTCCGACGTCAGCTGTAAGGGCTTCAACTAGGGGTGTGCGAATATCAAATTTTTCGAATACGAATCGAATACGAATATCTAGCTTCGAATATCGAATGGAATATCGAATAATTGAGGGGGGACGTGGCTTTCAAAACGAACTTTTTATTTCTTTGTAGATTTTGATGACAATTGGCACAGCAACTAAGAATGCTTGTGTGATAGCACCATAAAAATTACCAAGCAGTATTTTGAAAACTCTTTTTATTTATAAAATTTTCTTTCTGTTCCCCTTGTAACGAGCTTGAGCGGCCTATGAAACATGATAGAGAAATTGTTCGAAGTGCTTTCCATTCCCACATGAACGGGCGAGGTCGTGACAGTCAGATTTGTTTTTATTAAAACAGAATGTTTTTAGTAATCACTATTTTAGAGGCGAATTCACAAAAGGCATATGGACCATGAAGGACTACATAAATAAAAAATCACAAAAAGTAAACCTGAAAAACCAACACTGTCACTACCGCAGCTGTTCATCAAGGAATGTAACGCGAAGAATGGGATCAAAATACACCTAGCGGTCACGAAGAAATCATTGGAACAAACGACGTACCTGGCAAAAAAAAAAAAAAAAAAACGTTCTGAGGAAACGGCTTCCGACGCTGCACCATAGATATCATTCATGAAAAGCCGCTAGGGTTGTACCCGTTCGTGTCCTCTTGAACAAGGGGCTTCTGGGATGCCTTGCCTTCAAATTGGAGTGTCTTTTGCAGCCTTTTTCTTTCCATAAAACATCATTTTCCGCTCCACTGGGAAGAGTACATAGCCCAGTTTGCGGACCAAACGGGGGGAGACAGCTTTCAATGCAAAGTAGGTTAGCTGGTTGCCTGTATTGCACTGGATAACTTCGCTCTGCAGCGTTGTTACCATGGCAACAAGTGAAGCACTCTTTTTTTACTTAAATTTGAAAAGTGAGTTTTGTCTTCTTTTATTCTTTAATTATAACATTGCCTGGAGCAGCAACTTCGTACTCGTACGCGCAGGTGTACATTGCCAAACGTTTACACACCATAGCGATACGAACGAGCTACTTTGAGGCTTGGTATAATATTCTGCGTAACCCCAACTTTAATCCACGCACATTTTTTTTAGTTCTCTTGACATTCAGGACATCCAATATTCCTCGCAGCAAAACTAATATGCACTAAACTATAGATGTATGCATTGGTCATATTTTCCCTAAAAAATTCAATTTGCTAAATGCTACGGCAGTAAGGTACAGTCTTTGTCAAAATTTTGTGGGCCACGGTGACCGTGGACGGAGCAGGCGCGCGGCCGAGCAGGGGCGCTGCGCTTGCCGCTGTCGGCTGGTTGCGTGGCTAAAGAGAGCGAGGGGAGCTTTTGCTCTTGCTTTGTAGTGCGTCCGGCGTGACAAGTGCTGCGCAAAGTGCCTGCGCTGAAGCGGGGTGCGCCTACTCTGGGAAACCGGTGCCGGTGCACTTATCGCGCCAGCCATACTACGAAAGGAAGCGTGGAAGTTCCCCTCACTCTCTTTAGCCGCGTAACCAGCCGACAGAGGCAAGCGCAGCGCCCCTGCTCGGCTGCACGCAAGCTCCGGCCACTGTCGCCGTGGCCCACAAAATTTTGACAAAGACTGTACATTTTTAACGCATTGGTATTTATAATTTCTCTAAAAAATAGTTTGTTAAATGCTACGAAAGTAAGCTACATTTTTAAGGCCGTCAACACGTTTTTATTCCAAACTCTGACCTGTTTGCATGGTTACTCGAAATGCACTTGAAACGTTGCGCAAAAAAGCGATATGGCTCGCCCGCATCGCTGCGCTCGCATTCCGCAACATGTCATACTCTGGTTATCCCTGAAATGGCCCTTCATGTCGCTTTTAAGAATAAATCTGACGTCACAGGAATTAATTACGACTACTGGTGTTCAATCGCACTTGGTTGGCCAGTCAGGCGATGCTTCAACGCGCAGCGGTTACGCCGTGCGCACCGCAGCTTTTGACGCGTCGGCCGTTTTAGCGTGTAAGCATCGCACATCAGACGAAAAGTTCACTTCGCAAACTGCTATCACAAGCGCGCAAACCGCGTTTCACCCTCCGCGGTACAGTCACGCGCACCACGAAGCGTTCGATGACCTCCGCCTTTCGAGCCACGCAACTTCCCGTAATCTGGCTTGTAATCTCAGTGTCCGCGTAAAATACCACAGCGGATAAAATGACCAAACAGAAACTTGCCCTAGCGAAGGAGCGAAAATGAACTGTAAAACGTGCACTACACATTTCAGGCGGCCGCCATCTTGCATTGCCGCTGCGACGGTCATTCAGGAGGGCCGTTTCAGCGCGCGCCGACCGGAAGGCCATTCGCGCTTCAGAATCTATTTCTTGCTTCGTTTGAGCGTTTTTTATGCCGTTCGTGCGTCTGTGAATGAACGATCCAATGGTTGATCCAATGGTACCAAAATGGCCACGCCCGGTGGCACCGTTGCGGAGATACAGCGCTCCGAAAATTGCCGTTTTTTTTTTTGCGCCCTTTTGCGCTGACATTTTGTAACACCGGTTAGAAATAGTATTTTTTATGCCACTTTGCGGTGGTTTTCGCCGGAGAAACTTTGCCAACACACAGGATATAAAAAACAGAAATGGAACATGTTGCTCTAAAAAAACGATGTTTTAGTCATTCTTTCCGAAGTCGTAAGCCACGTCCCCCCATTAAAGTAATCAATCCAAATATTCGATAATAACCGATTGTTCGAACCCTCTCGAATATTCGAATTGTTTCCAATACCACGGCCGCTGGATGAGAGCGCACGCAAGGTGCGGCCTGCCGCGTCGCCCGGATTTCAACGGGCGAGGGCGTGAGTGGCGGTGGTTACGTTTGCCGCCGCTTGACTCCCTCGCGGCGCTAGCGTTCGGGGACTGGTTTCGGGACGGAGCGGGGCGGTCCCCGTAGGCGAGCGCTTGCACCGACTGAGAGGGACAGCCAGCGCACGGGTTTTAAAGATGTGGTTGTCCTTCCTGGGCTACTCAACCGCGAAAACTGTCTGTCCGTATGTATGTAAGTCTGCCAGTCTGTCGCTCGATCCAAGCGCCCGGCCGTGACTGAAGCAGCCAGAAGTTAAAATAATTCTTGAATGAGATATAGACAATACATTTTCAATCTAACAAATCTAAAAAGATGCCCCATATTCGACAACATTGTTAAAAAAAGATAATAATCAACAAAAAGATAATAACCACCGGTTAGCTTTGTCTGAAAACGTCTCACACACAGCACGTAAACCGCGTTGCACAGTTTAAAGCCGCAAGTTGATTAGTTACAGTTCAAGCGGCAGGTATTTGGTGGGACTTTATTCGTCCGAAATTTCAAAAATGTCACCTTTTCTCAGGAAACGCGGTGTCGACACACGGGAGAGCGATGAATATTTGCCGGCGACGGATTAAAGCTTGCCTAAAGACACTTCTTTGCAAAAACATGTTGGCCGGGCGGAATGCGCACCTCATAAAACGAGGACAGGCGATAGGATGGTCGAAAAAGGATTTGAAAAGACTAGACATTTTGCTATGCGTGTCTTTTTTTTTTTTGATACTCTTATACTGGCCCGATCATGTCTTGCCGCGCATAGAGATTTGGGTTGTTTTATTTTCGCAGGCACGACAATGCCTTTAAACGCGCTATGAAAACTTGATTACAGCTCGAGGTTGTATAGAAAGAAAAATAAATGCACCGTGCTGTGTTCAAGAAACAGTGCGTACGCGGTCCACGTTGCTAAGCATTTTTCAAACTTTGCGATGAGAACAAGCGCTATATCCTCCGTTATTTCACCGCCGATTTAAACCCATACGCATTTATCCCTGAAGCTAACGGCCGGGCTCCTGGGGCAGCACCAGTATGCGCTCAAATTAGCGCGCTCTAAAGACGTTGCGCTAGTTTTGATCTGTGAACACACTGCGCTTCAATTCGAATTAATTTTCGTAGCGTAGGAAAATTTTCACATACGTTGTTATTACGTCAGCTTTCTTTTTTGAGTACCCTAGCATAATCTCCACGTAATGCAACAAGTGCAATGCCTTGTATCTGCACAAATAATGTGTAATTCACGCAGTTAGAACTATTAATAATTATGATATTCAAGATGTACAATTGTTGGTTTAAAATAGCAAAGAAAACAAGAAAACGTGAAGTGGAAAAGCGGTGTTCGAATGCTTACGCATTATTAGGCAATTTTTGGAATTTCTGTACAATTTCTCTTTTTTCTTTTGTGTCCGGGCAAAAATTTAGCTTGCCAAGCTCGCCAAATATTTTTTTTTAAGTTTTTTGTCGACCCGGAAATCCCATCTGCTCTCCTTAATTTTTTTACAGGCTACAGGGAAGAAGCAAAAATATCAGGTAGAAACTGGAATCGCTTTTCATTCAACTGTATATATATATATACATATTATCAAAATAAAAAAGGGCTGACATGATATTAGTATTACTTCATAACTAAATAACGTGTAATCAAGTCATATGTGCCGTGATATTAATACGAATTGTGGTGTTTTATTTAGTGCACGAGGAAAAACCTACATAAAAGTTGGTTACGTCTTAAACATTGAGAAGTGTTGGCACTCATAAACAACAAGCGCCGTCACGAAAACATTGTTTCTGCTTGTCGGGAATTTTAATATATTCTCTGCAGTCGCAGCTTGCAGACAAAACGTAAATCTCTGCCGTACGTGAGGTCACAAAGAGCATGCCGGGCGACGTGAGACACAACGACACAGCAATGCAAGACAGAAGGCACACTATCAACGCGTAATGCTGCTGCTGTAAACGGAATTTAACTTCCACCTTGACCAAATTAAGCTCGGCCGCCGCTAATCGTCTTTGTCTTTTAACAGGCGTAACATTAGTGCTGGTAAATGCCTTATGCGGAGCGTGGAACGCCGATGATAAGCCCACACTTCGAAATAAGCGGCCCAAAAGCCGGCTTCCCGCGGGCTGCGCTCACCGCAACCAGTCCCGGAACGGTGGCGCCGCCGCGGCAGCGATGGGTACTAGGCACCCTCACGCACGGCCGGGCTGGAGGAGCGGCGGGCGCGCAGTATGAAAGTGCGCGCTCGCCGCTGCTCTAGTCCGGCCGTGCCTCACGCCGATTTGGGAGCACGCGGCAGGCCGCACGTCAGTGCGCTTCTCATCCAGCGGCCGTGCCAATACATAGTTTTCGAAGCGAATACGAATATAACATCCCTAATATTCGAGTAGTATTCGAATTGTTCGAATATTCGCACACCCCTAGCTTCAACTCAACCTGGAAGACATCCGAGATTTCTTCCATGTTCGTTTTGGTGTTGGTATCATCCGGATGATAAAAAAAAAAAGAAAATTGTCAACGTATCTAGCGCTTGTCTTGTGTTTGTCTTGCTTGTGTTCATCTCGCCTTCGCTTCATCCCGCTCATTGCGCTACCCTCTACTCTCAAAGGCAGGGAAGACTTCTAGCAGCTTTACATTTTGTAAAAAGAAAGACTTTGCTATGGCGTGCCGCACATGATAAAGGAAAGAATGAGAAGGAAGGAGAAATTACGAATAATTACCCGCTCGTACGCGTCGCTCCAAATTGCGAAACGAAGTAAAATCGCCAACTTGTCTATATCTCACCTCTGTGCTTCGGGCATTAGTATTTCTCTCGCTATGCTTCCGGCACGTGTACACCGCAAGCACTGGGACCATTTTTTCTACAAATGATGTGCGTTGTCGTTTACCTTTCTGAAAGGAACTCGAAATGTTGGCACAGTTTTAACGGGCTTAACCGTTTCTCGTTTCCCGCCGGAGTTGCGTTTTATTCTTTCCGCATATTAAATGGAGCTTAGGCTGTCCCAGCTAACATGCACCATTATTTTAAAAAAGAGCAATGTCGTTACTAGAAGAAAACCTAGTGCATAATGTTTCCCGCTCAGAAAGTAGGGGCCAGTAATTCTTTCATTATTATGATTGAAATAATTACTGTAATTAATGATCTAAATCAAGGAGTGCTGTCCTAATCATTAAGGTGTCAGTGGCGCACTTGCAGATACCCACGAGAGGCATCAAACTGCGGTGTTTTCAGCGACGAACTAATTGTGCACTAATTTTCTTACCGATATATAAACACCACGAGAAATGAAAACTAACACTTCATAGCTCTCCCACCCTCTTCATAAGCCTGCGCACTCAAATAGGCTGATTGAAAGCAACTGCATTGCCCCTCGCACTCTTGAAGAGAGATGGCATCATCATGATAATGACATGCATGGAAACAGCAGCAACAGGAAGTTTCGCGGGGCGCGTGTGGCAGATAAGGCACAAATTCGGGCACGATTTCTTTTTTATTTTTTTCTTTATTTCATTTTGGCTAACTCAGGGGCAGCCTTTTCGAGGGCGCTGCTTTATGACGCGGCCTAGAGTTCCGGTGTATAGCTCCCTTACGCGATATAAAGGAACTCGATGATGATGATGATGATGGTGTGGTGATGATGATGATTGTTATTGGTTTCCCCTTTGTAGCGGGGTGATGACATGTCATCTTACCGAACTCTAAAACGGACAGGAGCGCCATCACGTGGTATTTTACTGCGAAGCAGTGTATGCCTATCCCCCACCCCCAGTTTGTTTACCCCCACCCCCCCACCCCTACGCGGATTCCGAGTCAAGAGGTCCAATGAGTCAAGAGGTCCAACGCGTCAAAAGGTCCAATATTGGACCTTTTGACGCGTTGGACCTCTTGTCTCTTTGGACCTCTTGGCTCACCGTGGACCTCTTGACGCGGCTGAGGCGAGTCAAAAGGTCCAACGAGTCGAGAGGTCCAAGCTTTAACAAATCACCGCAAGCTGCCAACCGCACTGCGTGAACGTTTGTTGGCACTGCAGGTTCTATAAAGGATGCTACACTTGCATCCATGCTCTTACAATTGTTCAAGCACAATTTACGAATATTTATTAGGCGCCAAGCAGAGCGCGGTAGACGCAACCATGCACAGCGTTTTGTTATTCCCACTTACGCAATTGTGTTGGTTTAAGTGCGAATAATGCGAGTAAATAATAATTTTGTGGGCTGTCTTTATAAGGAAAGCTCCAACGGCGTTTATGCAGGTTACAGGTAATAATAAAAATACCGAAACTAAATATCAAACGCTGACGCCTCTACGGCAGGGCCTGCTACATCAGCTGTGCTGTGCTTTCAGCGCGCTGTCGGAAACGACGATGCCGCAGTAACAAGTGCATTTATTTAATAGAAATACCTACATCGTCCATTCCTGTGGGGGTTTGAGAAAGAAAAAAAGCAGCATATTCAAAATAGCAATCACACATAATGCTAAAAAAGAGAACAAAGCACAAACAACCCAACAAAGCACGAAATGCAACTGGAATGCAGCATTAATAAAAGAAACCAGCACGTTAATGAAAGAACCATGACGTTCTCCTGTTTGTTCTTCGCTTCACTTTCTTCTCGTGCATGCGCATAGGAATGTTATGTGGCGGTACGGCGGCTTTCTTCAACCGCGGTTTCAGAGGCTGCAGACCATCAATTAACAAACGACACACCCAACATGCATGAAAGACACACCATCAATAACGAGAGAGTGAACTAAACTTGCGGATTTAGCTCCAGAAGAAGTCAGCTTTCGTGAAGTGAGTACAGGACCACACTTTTAGCTTCACGATAAAAAACAAAAGAGAAGCAGTGTAGACAAAAGGAAATATCTTAAAAGCAGTCGCTTCAGAGCCAAACGCAATGCAGTCGCGCGCGGCAAAGAGAGGGGCTTCCCCAAAAGCTCGCAACCGGCTTGGTTTGCTCATGTCTTTTCGGTGTTGTGAACTTTAGGCTTAGCATCGCGGTGGATATTTGACCGCCGCTATCTTTACAACTGCGAATTACAATATATAGCGGAATTTTTCACCGCACTAACTTCCACGTGCGATAAAGTGGAAGTTAGTGCGGTGAAAAATTCTGCTATATATTGTAATTTGCAGCTCCACTTTCTAACTTCCACTACTCGCATGTGGAAGTTCTTTTCCGCGATCAGGTTGATTTCGAAGAGCGGCGATAAGCTGTTGCTGCCGTGGTCTGGGCCGGTTCGAGCCGCTTGCAGTTCCGTGCGGGCTGGCGCATCGGCGTGTTCGCAGGCACGGCCGACGTGCGCACCGATCGTTTCCAAGTGCTGAAAACGCTTCACGATTGCCTGGTTTATCCTTTTTTTGTTGGCGGGCGACGCGCGGAATTCACAAATTTAGCACGGCTTATGTCGTAGTTGATCGGGCGGATCGGGAAACGAGCCGCTGCTGACGGGCAGTCGCGCTGACTGCGAGAGCGACGCAAAGAACGAAAGCGCCTCTTGGGCACAGCTTTGGGGCGACCGCTATTTGAGAACCTTCGTCTCCTCCGAACGCCAGGTGATTTTTTTATTTTTTTTTTTTCCGCCTTCGCTGATGCGCCGCCACTTGCGTCCGAACTGACTTGCGCGATTTTGAGAACTGCGCCTGCGGCAACTGCGGTTAGCGTGACTGAACTGAGGTGGCCAAGTTCAGTTTGCGTTAACCATGGTTAGCGGGGTAACCGCAGTTTCGTCTGCCGTGTAACGCAGCAAACTGTGGTTTTGTCTAACCGCGGTTCGCTTGACCGTTGTTAACTGCGCCCGTGTAAGTAGGGTATTATTAGCAGTCTGTCTGTCTACTTTTCGCCAACAACCTTATAGCAGTCGTATATACAGAATCATCAAAATAGCTAGAACAATCAGTAACCATCACAAGCACCCATTTATCGCAATCTAAACCCGCAAAACTTAAACCAGATATTACTATGACATTTTATTGGATCCAGCCATTTTATAAAGTGAGCTGAAGGAGGCCCGTTGGACCTTTTGACGCGTTGGACCTCTTGACGCGTTGGACCTTTCGACGCGTTGGACCTCTTGACGCGTTGTACCTCTTGACCCAAATTGGACCTTTTGACTCGTTGTACCTCTTGACTCGGCTGTCACGTGACTATTGGACCTCTTGTCTCGTTGGACCTCTTGACTCATTGGACCTCTTGACCAGAAGCGCCCTACGCGCCCCAGCCGACTCCCCTTTCACAACTGGTATTCCCATCGCCAGTACCGATGCCCCTTCCCAAGTTGCACAATCGGCTGATAACGGTGGTAGCGCCGTCATCAGATGATTTCGGAAAATCAAGAGAAGCGCAAAAGGGCGTAAAAACTAAGCAAAGCCGCTACTGCACAACATGTAGCCGCCGCCGTTGCCACCTCAAATTCCACCTCGTGGAGTATGTAGCTGCGAATCCCTACCGGATAAAGCGCAAATTACCGGCCTGGAACGTCTACATGAGCCCATAATTCTCCTTCAGCTTGAAAGCCTTTCCAAGCGTCATTTTCGCCGGAGTATTTCACGCCTGAGCAGGCGCTCATCACCGGTTGCCCGTTTATGCGTGCACGAAATGGGAGTGGAAGGAGGGGGCGCACGCACACGCAGCAAGACTTCTCGCCGCTACTGATGACATGCCCGTCGTGCTGGCGGGAGACTTAAACGCTGAAGTCTCACGCCTCAATGCGACCTGTCAGCTGTTCTCCGCCGTCGGGCGGTTTGAGTTTGGGTTAGTGTTGAACACATACAATGAGATGGCTATGACACGGGAGGGAAACCGACCGCAACCTGTTTGTCTGATAACATAAAGCTCGAGTCGTTCCAGGTTTAAACTCGCCATGGGACCGACGCATGTTCGTTCGCATGTAGGAAGAGTGGGAATTGAAGGGGCGTCCGCCCGAACAGAAGTGCGAATGGGCGCGAACACAACGAAAAGCCACTGCCGCCGCCGTTTCCGGAGCAGCTCGTCCAGTATCTGCGCATTATCCCCGGAAGAACCGCAACCTGCCCGCTTGGAACGCCGGCGTGCGCCAATATTTCTTGTTCAGATTGAGGGGCTTTGATAGCGATATTTTAGACGGCGTCTGCCACATCTAAGCACGCGCACGTAACCGGTTGGCGGTTTATGCGCACTGTAAAAAAGTTGTGTAAATTTAGTCTTTACATGCAATGTTTGTTGCCGTACAGACATTTCCTGTGGTGGTTAGTGAGCAAAAACCTGTTAACAGAAAACAAACACAATTTGCTGGGGTATTTATGTTGAGGTACTTAAACGAGAAAATGGAGGGGAGCGCAGCCCCGCCGGTAGCGTAGTGGTCATCTCGCCAGACGCGTATTCTGGAGGCCGGGGGTTCGGATCTCACTCGGCGGGAATGTTTTCTCCCCTTTCTTAAAAAAAAAACTATGTGTTTCAAGGATAATAAAATGATCTAACACATTCTCCCATTTGCTTTCCTTGGCTTTGTTGACTGCCTATATTTCTATCCTAATTCAACGAGCTACTCACTTCCCATTCTGATCCGCTACATGCATAGCGAGGGTCTCTGTTCTGGCAGTCTTAGTGCCATAGGCAGCTTAAGAGGGCTAAACGCTGGTCGACCGCTCTCGACATGTCGTAGACGATGAATTCAAGGCCCGGGGGTTAGAATCCGAGTAGTCGGAGTGGCGCTGGCTACCACCCCCATGCGCAGGAAACAATTACCTTAACATAAATACCCGAGAAAGAGGAGGGGAGCACAACCTCGCCGGTAGCGTAGTGGTCATCGCACCAGACGCGTATTCTGGAGGTCGGGGGTTCGGATCTCACTCGGCGGGAATGTTTTCTTCGCTTTCTTTCAAAAAACTGTATCTGCTTCAAGGATAATAACATGCCCTACCACATTCTCCCTGTTGCTTTCCTTCGCTTTCTTTACTACCTACCCTTGTTTCTCTCTCTCTCTCCCTCTTTATATATATATATATATATATATATATATATATATATATATATATATATATATATATATATATATATATATATATGCATGCCAGGGTGTCGAACCGAACCGGTATTTATTTTTGCGGTAACTGAACCCGACACGTTACTTTTTGTGCACGCTGAATGCGACCCGGAACTGAACAGCAAAAAGAAATAACGGTTACCGGTTCACGATGAAACGGCCATCCGCTGTTGATAACGCGCGGTCAACGCCATTCACCGCTTTTCTCTTTCGCGCCATCAATTTCTTAACTTCTCACGCACTCCGTCCTTCAGATCTGTCAACTCTATCAGCTATCTGGTCGTCGTTACAACATTGGGAAAGGTAGCGCACCAATGTTGCAATGGTATGCTACTGGTGTTAGCACTAGCAGAATACAAGACTGAGCAAACGAAACGTCGCACTCTTGGCAGCCCGCTGACGATATGAGACATCGACCTTGCCCTTTCCTCGCTGAAATTGTGTATAAGGGCAAATGTGCAGCAATATTGCTGCACTGCGCAACGGCGAAGGCGAACACCCGAAATGTGCATACTTTTCTTGCATTTCATAACTTTCCTTGAAAAGGTCGCACGCCTGGAATGTGTAAATACTTGACAACTGTGACCGCCACCAACTGCTTCGGTAGCGGAGCCGTTCGCTCCTGGCCACAAGAATGCGGGTTCGATCACCGCACCCAGCTGCCGTTTTTCTGATGGAGACGAAGAACAAAAACTTCCATGTGCCGAGATTTCTACGCACGTTAGAAGTATCCTGATGGTTTTATTGTTTTGCAGGTCTGCAATATACTGTGTGCCCCATAGCACAGGAGTAGCTTCAGAGCATCAAACACACAGATATTTTTTGAAAAAAAAAAGACAGGGCAAGACCACATAGTTATCAATTATTCCGCCATGAGTTCCCAGATAAATATTTCTTTCTGCTCTTTTTTGCTGCCCGTGGCCATCGAATAAGCAAAACAACAAAAGGTAGATTTATGTCTAGACATCCCTTCCTTTGACCCACCTTTCACGGTAGGTCAAAGGTCAAAACGTGTGAAACGCGTCAAAACGTGTCATCACTGCGAAGGGAGTGAGAGCTGTGGTGCCTGGTGTAAATCGTCGGTGTTTCAGGACGCGTAGAAGGGACAAGTTCGCGTTTTTTTATCATCTAAATAAGTATGACAGACACAGAAGGAAAAAAAAAATGGCGCAGATTACACTAGTGTTGCAAGGCCGGGGAAACCGCAGAGCTGTCGGCCTCTCTCTCTTCGTCGGAGGCCCGGCTGTTGCACCTCACATGGATTTCCCGACTTGCCGCTGAAAGTTCTCCATGACTGGCAAGCTCGGATCGTTTTGTCCGCCGCCTTTCACATCTCTCCCAAAGTGGAGCGCGTTAGCACGCGCTAGAACCAACCCGCGGCAACCGGCGCGAACTCTGCGCCTGTCACGCCCCACTTCAGGAGCGAACGCACGTGAACTGACAAGTTGAAGGCGAGGGATCCCGCCGCGAACGCTGGGAAGAGTGTTCTCGAAGGTCGAGCTGCCCGACGCTCCTCGCCAGTACTACTCGCCTGCACTATTGGCGAGACACCTCCGGACATTAGCAGGGGATCAATTGATTTGATCGATCGGTTTAACGCGCCGACGCAAAGCAGGTGATGAGGCACGCCGTAGTAGAGGGCTCCGGATTATTTTTGACCACCTGAGGATCGTGAATACGGGCGTTTTAAGTGTAGAGCACTTAAGGCGCTCGCCTTGTCGTCGAAGCTCGCTGTAATGGTCGATGTCAAGGCACTGCCGGAATCGGGCGGCGCAGCGAGATAACGGACCCAAGTAGAGCCCGGCGTACCCGTCGTATGGCGTCCCGCAGAGTTCAAAAACCAAGCGGTTTATATAGCCATAAGTGGTCGAACCTCGTGAACCACTGGCGCCTCTCATAGATCTCTCCCCGTTGTTTAGCACAAAGAAAACTGCAGGTACATTTGAGGCAAAATATACGTAATTAACCGGCAGCACCCGCGTTCATTTAGTTCGGTACGCTCGTTGGGTTGATTTTTACAGTGGTTGTGCAACGCCAGGTCGTGCGGGAGTAAAAGCAAGCACAAAAAGAACAGAACTCCCACTCGCGCAGTTTCAGGCAGGGGGCGCGCGAGCACTGCGAATTCGGGAAATTCCAAATGCGTTGGGTGGTAGCAGTGAACGGATAACGGTGCTACAGCCCATTATGGCGAATGAGGTAGCCATAGCGCTGGTCCTAGCCATGCCGGAGCTCAGCACGGTGGTTACCGACTCCAAGAAAGCGTACGCAAGCTATCGGAAGGGGATCGTCTCCTCCGCCGCAGCAACTATACTCTAGAAACATCCCACAACACCGGGACGAGTCACCGAGTTCGTGTGCGTCCCCGCTCACTCGCTCGTGGAAGGCAAGGTCACCGCCGAACACTATGCCCGAGAACTAGCCATCCGGGCCGAGGAAGAGCAACCGCACCACGTCACGAGTTATAAGGAGATCGTCCGCTTATACAAAGAAAGTAGAACGAGGCTTCCAAAGCCGCACAGGCAACTAAGCAGACGGCAGCAGACGATGCGCCGCTTACAGGCAGGGTCGCTCGCACACCCGGGGCTTCTGCACAAAATGTACCCTGCAGAACACGACAACACATGTCCGTTCTGCCAGGGAGACGGCACTCTCGCGGACATTTTTGGGGAGTGCAAAAAACTCAAGACACCCCCTTACACCCTTCCCCCTCCCCAAATTTCAACCCGCTCGAGCGATGGGAGACCTTAATGTCCAGCTCTGACTTCGCCATTCAGCAACAGCTGGTTGCTCGAGGAGAAGAATTACTGGACACATATGGGTCCCGCGAATAGGGAACCACCCCATGTGGTGCCTGCTCACCATTCTTTATTTTAAGCTCAGTAAAAGTTGTTCACTCACTCACTCACTGCTCTGCACTTCTGACAGCTTTCACATCGAGTGGAACGGATTTATTTATTTATTTTTTTTTTTTGCTTTTCGCCTCCAGCAGAAAAGCGGCCGCCGCGGCAGGGAATCAAACCCGCGTTTGCGTGCTCAGCAGCACAACGCCTTAGCCACTGAGCCTAGCTTACTCTTAGGGTTTGACGTCCAGGGTGATGGGCGATTCCAGAGAGATTTCCATTTAAAAAGCAAAAAAAAAAAAAAAAACCCAAAGAAGCCGGAGAAAGTGCATTCTACTGAAAGCCACACACTTGGTGGTTGCTTTAAGTAGTCCCTAAAACAACATAAGGGCTGCGTGGGAAAGTAGCTGAGTACCGTGCGAAAGGCTAACCCTGCCTTTTTTCTATTCACAAGAAATTATCCACAAAGGAAATAGTCACTTTTATTACCAAAAATTAACCATGAAACTTTCATTATTACGTTGGTCACACTTGGAGCGTCACAAATCGACAAAGCTTCTTTTAGCGTATTCTGTACTCCAATTCTTAATTGTAAAATAAATAGAGGCGACATCGTCGACACTTCATGGCTACAGCTTGGCAATCTTTGGCAGCTGTAGCCACTAAAAATCTGTAACCTAGACGTGAAGGGGGCGTGTAGAGTAGAGCGGAGGGAATGAAGGAGCAGCTGAGAGTTGCGTCACAAGGCGCGTATCCTCTTTGTGGCGGTCCACTGGAATCCAGAGAAAACTGGGCAGATAACATGCTGCGTTTCCATCCCAGCGCTTCCGCACTCGAAACGCCGCTTCGTGGTGCTTTCGCCCCGAGAGCACGGCCTCGATTTGTTCCTGCGTAGATGCCGATAACAGCGTCAGTTAAAGGGACCCTGCAACACTTTTTTCAACTTTTTTTGACATCTTAAATGCTTGCAGAACGTACTCACTAAGCACACCCAGTACATAGATTAGGGGGTCGTAGAGTACCTCAGCCAAAAATTACTGCTCTATGCCCATCAGATGACTTGGAAACTCGTTCAAAAGATTTTTCTCTCTTTCCCGGCTTTGACGTTCTTCGACGGCTCGAATTACGTCACTGAAGTCATGCAGCGGCTGTTGGCCGGTTTTCCTCCAGTTTCAGCGATGAACGCTTTTCGATAGGAACTTTGAAAATAAAGCCACAAAAACAATGCAGCAACGGAAGGTGCATCTGCTGCGACGAGCAAATTACGCAGTGCCGCTCCGTGCTGGCGATAACTATAGCTTTCGCCGTCGATCCAGACGCGAAGGAAAGAGTGATAGCGTTTACCGAAAGGTGGGCAGAGTAAGCGGAAAGAGGTTATAGAAATAATAATAAAATAACATAAAAACGAGGACATCACCATTCAGAAAACACGCCGAGTTTGAAATGGGCTCAGTTGGTCATTAGTGGGCAATACATCATCAGCACACGAGCTAACGGTCCTCGAGTATATTTACGCCTTACGGCCTTTGTTTTTAAAGAGCCATGTAGCTCTGAATTGAAGTTGGTAAGGGCAGCAACACACAAGATGATGCTAAGGAACGCTGCCTCCGGATATCTCGCTATTGTAACTGTGGAGCCTGACAATGTTTAACGCTTGAGCGCCACAGTTATCTTCGCGAGGTTCTTTCCTCGGCACTTCTCGAAGCCGCAGCAGCGCTGAGGATCTGACCCCAGGGATCTTCAACCGACAAACCCAGATGCCGATACAAAACGACATTTATTCACATGACACTCGGACGTGTAAAAAAACAGTGCTCGGGGGAGCCCAAAGGCGACGGGCCGAGAGCTCCGGCGCCCGGACCGCCTCTGTCCGTCTTCAACTTCCCTTCAACTTCCCTTCATCTTGCCGCTGAGGCAAGGAGGAAGGGGAAAAGCGACTCCTCTTCGTCTGGTTCCAGCCCCACGCCGGTGGCCCTTCGGGCATCCGGTGCGAGCAGGCACGGCTTTTCCCGGAATACGCGACATTCCAAAGCGCCGCACGACACGCTTTGTCATCGTCCGCGCTGCTCTTCGGAGGGACGGCGCCATTTGCGGCGTCGAAATGCCCGACAACTATCCAGTAGGCATACGCTGAATTCCTCAGGAACATTGACAATAAATGGACGATGAAGGGGCTTTGCTCGATTGTATCTTTTTATTGTGCTGTGTAGTTATACTCAAGCAGTTTATAATACTGCGCCATGAACGTACACCAGCTTAGTATCATTTTTAAAGACCAAAAGAAAAGAAAACACTCGGTGTCAGTCGTGGCCACCTTTAAAGATACTGTGATTTTTGGGCAAGAATTCGTTACCTGCTGTTAGACCATTCGTGAACATGGTTCCGTAATCTCATGCGGCTGACGCAAGTTGCCTCAGCGCGCATGTGCGCTATACAGATAGAAATGGAACACGGCGCGCCGCAATACACGCACACCATTGCACGCAATAATTGGCTCACGTGTTGGGGTAATATCAACTGGTGACTAAGACTGCGGAAGGCGGGTAACTTCACCGGTACGCTGGCACCGGCACGCTGGACCGGTGTTGAAGTTCTGCGAATTCGACAGCTACACGGAGGGTGAGGACGAACACTTCATCTCGTACGTACCACTTCAACTGCTTTTTGAAGGTATACGGCAGACCGAGCGCGACCCCTTGAAGACGTCCGCATAGTCACCGCCCTCAGAAAGCCCTCCTACCGGAATATATTCTGTTCGATAGACGTAGAACGGTAGTGATTGTCATAAGTACTTCCAGGCCACTTAATCTAAGCACTGGACGCCCTTGTTGACTGCGGGAAAAGCATATATGTCGAAATAGTTCTAAAAGATTCACGCACGGCTAGTACTCCCTGATGCGAAATTTCAGCGCAGATTTTTGTAGTATTTCGATTTTGAGTGAGAATTTGAAATACATGCATGTATGCACAGTTGCAAACAACTTTTGCGCACCTTCACTCATGCAGCGCGGTGTTCCCAATTATGGCACTGGTGGCCGGACGAATTCATAGCTTACATATGAAGCTGGTGCTGGCACTGCTCAACGCACAAGCGGGAGAACTGTGTTCTAAGCTCATTCGCAATTCTGTCCACCTACGCTTTCCTCCTGGCGCTCTCTTCTCTATCCCAGTCACACTTTCTATGCCCCTCCAAGAATGGCGTAATACATGGAGCGAATTGCGCCGACGGACTTTGCCCAGCGGCAGCAGTCGCGGGGACGCGCCTTCGCCCATCTATACACCACGTATTTTTAGTTCACTTCACCACGGAGGAAAGGATTCGCAATTTCTTTCATGTATCTATGAGCTAGATCGCCGACGAACTGCCGCTCTGTCGTAGCCGCGGCCGTCCTGCGGCCACCGCCGGGAGCGTTTGCCGCTGTTTCGCAGCAACTTCGTTCCATGCGGGCCGCGCTTAACGAGGGAGGCAGCTGAGAAAAAATTACACCATCTTCCCACGTGGCAACCCTGAGGGGATGCAAAGCCGTGGAGTAGTAGCGTGTTAATTGGTTGCTAGAGTAAAGACCCGTGTAGTAGCGTATTAAATGTCTTCTTTATCGAGTAGTGGGGAACGTTTTGCGGCTTCTCGTTCTCGAAGCGAGGAATCCGCTGTTCGACGCTGGCGTTTCGAAGCGTTGTCACGTTGCCGAACGCCATCTGGATCAGCTACTCGCCGCAGGCGTTTCAAAGCGGCTTCTCGTTCTCGAAGCGAGGAATCCGCTGCTCGACGCTGCCGTTTACGTTCGGCGTCGCGAGCTCTCCTCTGTGCAGCCTTGTCTTCGGAGGTGCTCGCGGTTCTGACAGTGTGCTGGCTGGCGCTAGTTGAAGGTGTGCTAGCCAGTTCGCTGACGGAATCGTTGGCGTCCATTTCCAGTCATCGGACGGCGCAGTACCGAAGAAGCAACTGAGCGGAGCACGGACCGGGTTTATTTGCAGAGCAAAGGGAATGGAGAGGAGTAGCGCGCATGCGCGTGATTGGACAGCTGGTGTGGAGAGGGGAGAGGAGGAGCAGCACGCGTAGCGTGGAGGTGGTGTGGAGAGGAGCAGCGCGCGCTAGCGCACAGGTGGTGTGGAGAGGAAGAGGGGAGAGAGAGAGCGGCGTTATCACAGCTGTTGTGGAGAGGAAGAGAGGTGCGGACGCCGGACGCCGGAGGGTCGACTAAGAGATGCTTTGCATCTAAAAATGTTTCCACTACCACCACCATCACAACGGCAACCGCCGTCACGTAAGCACAAAGTCAGCGCATCTTCCCAAGTTTGATGTTGCAGGAAAAAATACCAAGAAAATTCCGAGCGCTCCTGAGCGCGTGCTTCGCAGTGACCGCGGAGCCCCCGCGTCACTTAGAAGATTTAGCAAAGATAAAAAGAAGACTTGCTCCAGCGTTCGCCTTAATCGTGGCAACGGTGACTTGCTAAGAACGAGAAAGACACGTCATAGCGTACGCCGATCGTTCGTTCGTCGGCGCGTCGTCGTGCGCATGCGCTTGGTACCGTAGAAGAGCCCTGGCGCGCGGCAGCGTCTAAAAGACATTACTCTTGGGAGAGGTCACCGCGGCCGCCGCATTCTCTAGAACCCATAAATGATAACTGGACACATGGCTACGAGTGTGCCACTCCTTCCAGAGACGACTTACAGATCCCGTCACCGCTGCCTCGAGTCGATTAGGAAGAGCTGGTGGAAGTCTACAATGCTGAGGACGACTTTGCATACACCACTCACCGCGAACAATACGACGATCTGTTCGATGCTTGTGACGACAATTACTACCACGATTACTACCCCCTATGCAAATAAACGATACTGAAACTTAACCATGTGTCCGCCAATGCTCACCTACAACAGCTTCGCCGTTCAAGGCTTGCGCGTGAGAGCAAGCTACCCTGATTTTTTTTTTCTGATGTGGTAACAAGTACGACGCAAGCAAGCGCTGCACTTATCGCAAGGCAAAGTGCAACATGTACGAGTGTCTGGGTCCCATTAGTAAAGCGCGCCTACAGAAAATAAATGGCGAAGATGTAAGCGTGCTTGAAAGAGTTGTACAAGAACATATTCATTGCAGCTTTTAATGCGTAGCATTTTTCGCGGAATACCCTCAAAGCCAGGACCGTGTAACGCCCTGCATTACATTTGTCTGTGCAACCTGCTTGTTCCTAATAACTTGACTACCTGTATTTTTTGTGCTGTACCGTAAAAACCCACGTATAATACGAGTTTTTTTTTTTTCAAATTTTACCATGTAAAATTTGTGCCTCGTATGATATGTGGATCCCAAAGTATTCCGCCGAAAATTTGCACTTTCGGTTTCGGTTTCAGCGGAGGGTGCGCCATCTTGCGGTGACGTTAGCTGGCTGCTGTTTCTTTCAGCCGGCGCCATTTTGATTGTTTTGACCACGCGAAGAATCGGCACGTTCACCGCAAGTCTATCACGATGGCGGGTGCATGAATGCAGTATTCGGCTGCAATTAAAAGAAACGTTATTTTATGGGCCGAGACCATCAGGAATTGCGCCGCAGGACGTCAGTTCGGCGTCACCGAAGGCAGCATTCGCGGGTGGAGAAAGCAACTGGTGCTTGACTGGATAATGTCTGTGTGGTGTCGGCGGCCTGGAGCACTGTTGGGGGTTCCCGTCAGTGCTCGTGTTGGACGCCTGTCGCTGCCACCTGGCCGATTCCGTGAAGAAGTTGTTGCGCGAACCCCACACCGAACTCATTGTCATTCCAGGAGGAATGACATCCCAGCTGCAACCGCTAAACGTTTGCATCAACAAGCCTTTCAAAGACTGCATCAGGTCCTGTTACCAAGAGTGGATCAGGTCAGGAGACCCGTAAGTGACAGCTACCGGATGGCTGACGCGGGCTTCTCCGGCGGTGCTTTGTGGCTGGATCGCGGATGTGTGGGCCAGCATCCCAGTGGAGCTCGTCAGTCGCTCTTTTAAGAAATGCGGCATCTCGAACGCCCATGATGGCGCTGAGGACCATTTTCTGTGGGAAGACATTTCCGACAAGGCGACTTCAGGAGACAGCGGCAGCGAACCCGACGATGACTGAACGGACGTCGGGAGACAGTGCAAGCGAAAACTGACAATGACTGAAGGGTAACTGCAGTGCAAATAAATATTTTTTGTGCTCTTTACTTTGCATTATATGCGGATGAAAACTTTTTTTCTGATTTTGCTGACCCCAAATTACACCTCGTATTATACGCGGGTACGTATTATACGCGGGTTTTTACGGTATTTTAGATTTGTCCTTACCCTTAGTTTGTAATTCTTATATATGATTTTTTTTATAATTTCCTGACAAACTTCATGTTTTTGTTGTTTTACTCTCTTCTTGAGTTCGATCCTGGTTTTTGTGTGTTTCCTTTTGCTTTTGTGTGCGTTACTTTGAACAATGCGCTGTATCTCGTCACTTGAACTCCCTTATGTGATGCCCTCGGGTGCTTAATGATGAAATAAATGAAATGAAATTCCCCCCAAAATTAAGATTTGGCGGTAGTTCCACCTGTAATCTTGTAATAGCGTAAATAAAGATAATTGGGCGGACAGAATTCAGAAAACCCAAAACATTTGACTGTAAAGAACTCAAACTGTAGACAAGCGACGTTAGAATGCTAGGCATTGGCACACAATTCTGTGAATTCCTGCAGACTTTTTCACGTGCGCGGGAGCATTCACTGTAGCCATATTGGGAGTCATTGCAACCATATTGCGTTCAATGCGAGATATAAGGAAAGCCCGCCAGCTTTCCTCCTATCGATAGCGACATAGATTACGACACAGCTGCATAAAGTATCGTCTAGAGCACCTACTTCGGTCTGCCTCAACAGCCACAGCCGGAAACGTTTTCGCTCAAACTGGAAGCGTATTGAGGCACGCTGCTGGAAACAAAAGGGCATGCTATAGCGTCGTCGGATTACGAGGAGCAAAAGAAAACCCTCGTAGCCATCGTGCCTGGAGCGCAGAAATGTCTTTTAACTTGAGACTGGCCTCATAGGCTGAAAATAAATTGAAGCGCCGTTTTCAGAGCCGACACTTAACAGAAAGCACACTTCTTGATGCTAAATCCCAGGGATGTGTTCTCGTCAGAAATAGCTGTGGGGAAAGGCTACCAAATAAGATCCATAGAGGAAAGAACCTCTGAAGTATTTCTGCAAGATAATGATAGTCTCTTACTCGTGACCCTTGTTCAGCACAGTATTTAACTTTTCGTGGACAGATGATTTTGGGGCAGTACTGCGGAGCGACTGGGGCCGACACTCGTAGCGGCTTGGAAACCAGGACACAAGGTCAGACTGTGGGCAGATTATAAAATCATCCATAACCTAGCCGTAAAGACGAAGCGTTGTAAACTTTCACTCGCAGAAAATATTTTCGCTATGCTTGTTAGAGAAATTGTATTCACTGCGCTAGATCCACCGACAGCGTACCAGCTGCAGCTTCACGTGCATGACGACTAGGAAAAAAAAAAAAGATAATCGTTTGTTCGAATACACGCCCTTTACTTTCGGGGTAAGAAGTTCTCTTGCAATATCCAACCAGCCATACGTAAGACGCTCGAAGGACTCGATGAAGTAGACTCCTACCAAGACGGCATTCTTATTGCGGAAACCAGAATAAGCGAATGTTTCATTTGAATGGAAGTCGTAAACGGTTCCAGCGTCACACAGTCCGACTAAATCGAAAAAATGCAAGTTTTTCAAACACTCCGCCAAATATCTGGGACAAAACGTTGAGTATCACGAAACCGTCCATATAAAACGAACGCTCTGAGGAATGCCCTGCCATAACAACCAGACCAAGCTGACGTCTTATCTGGGCATCTTAACTTTGTTTGCCTGGTTAATTTCACAGATGTCTGAAAAGCTGAAGCTTTGTACTGTCTTTATAGAAACAACAGGACTCTGGTGTTGATCACAGGATGAACAGAAGTGATTCCAAGAAGCTAAGCAGTGGTTCGGACAACCTCTATCCGTCGAAGCATTTGAGTCTAGTAGCAGACGCATCTGCTTACGCATCTGCTTAGGCGCAGGGCTATGCCGTGTGATAGACAGCTCGGCTCGTGAAAGCCGATTACCTACGCCTCGCGATCCCCCTGCAAAGCGGGACCGGCTTATTGGCACCTGAAGGAGCCCTGCGTTTCTGATCCTTCTCGCACAAGCCCCGAGGATCTTAGTGGCCCGGACATTCAAACGTAGGCATCGCCATCACCCGTTTATAAGTGGGGATGGGCGCGCGGTAGAATGGGATTACCGCCAACAGAAAGAGGTTGTCAGGTCCGTGAAGAAGCAAGAAACACAACGAACAAGCCGTACTGCCCGAGCCGTTTGCACAGGACGAACCGATATCTTCTTTCCTTTTTCCGTAGCCACTACCGGCTGTACCAGGTCTGCACAAAACACGTAACCCTCAGTGCCACATGGGGCGCTGCTCTATAGCTAACATTTGGGTCTCTTAAAAATCCAACTGCGCGCAAATTAACGAGGACGTGAACACACTGAAGACACCACAAGCGCAGACTCACAACTGGTTTATTGTTACAAAAATCAGAACATTAAAAACCCAGGCGCCCCACATACGTCACATTCTCAGCGCTATCGGCTGTACACACAAATAAATAAAAACTCAGAAGCACACGAATGACAGATAATTCCGCGACGATAACACCATCACACATGAAATATCCTCCCCCTCTTCACCACGCATGCCCTGAAGAGGCTTCAAATTCATGTTTAGTGCCCATCTATGTAGGCGACTTCGCGACTAAGCAAGGCAATAGATGGGTGACTAATACAATCTGAACCAGCTTTTAAAATGTGTCTGGCCTCGACAATTTCTCTTGTCTGCTGATTCTTATGCCTGAATAAAATGGTTGTGCGCTCAAACACAGGGGTACATTCAGGGGTACATTCAGGAACGCATGCGCGGCAATGGGAAGACATGTGGCTCAGGTCCCGTTTTTCTTTCGAATAGTTATGTTCCTTAAGTCTTGTATTTAAACAACGCCCGGTTTGGCCAATGTATACCTTGCCGCATACAAGTGGTATGGAATAAACAACCCCCGTGGCACATTGGACGAACTTCTTTTTGTGATTGATACCACATGCTCCTTGACGTTTTCCTGCCCTTTTGTTCACTTTTGGGCAGATCTTACTTAACTTATTAGGAGCTGAAAACACTATTTTTACGTCATACCGCCCGGCCACTCGTTTTATACCACCAAAAGAAAAGCCGAAAAACTTTGCTGTGGTGCCCTATGTTCACAATATGTCACAAGGTATAAAACGAGTGGCCGGGCGGTATGACGTAAAAATAGTGTTTTCAGCTCCTAATAAGTTAAGTAAGATCTGCCCAAAAGTGAACAAAAGGGCAGGAAAACGTCAAGGAGCATGTGGTATCAATCACAAAAAGAAGTTCGTCCAATGTGCCACGGGGGTTGTTTATTCCATACCACTTGTATGCGGCAAGGTATACATTGGCCAAACCGGGCGTTGTTTAAATACAAGACTTAAGGAACATAACTATTCGAAAGAAAAACGGGACCTGAGCCACATGTCTTCCCATTGCCGCGCATGCGTTCCTGAATGTACCCCTGAATGTACCCCTGTGTTTGAGCGCACAACCATTTTATTCAGGCATAAGAATCAGCAGACAAGAGAAATTGTCGAGGCCAGACACATTTTAAAAGCTGGTTCAGATTGTATTAGTCACCCATCTATTGCCTTGCTTAGTCGCGAAGTCGCCTACATAGATGGGCACTAAACATGAATTTGAAGCCTCTTCAGGGCATGCGTGGTGAAGAGGGGGAGGATATTTCATGTGTGATGGTGTTATCGTCGCGGAATTATCTGTCATTCGTGTGCTTCTGAGTTTTTATTTATTTGTGTGTACAGCCGATAGCGCTGTGAATGTGACGTATGTGGGGCGCCTGGGTATTTAATGTTCTGATTTTTGTAACAATAAACCAGTTGTGAGTCTGCGCTTGTGGTGTCTTCAGTGTGTTCACGTCCTCGTTAATTTGCGCGCAGTTGGATTTTTAAGATGCGTCAATACCAACTTGCCCAACTTTCGACCCTTTTAACATTTGGGTACCTCGACGCACGCCCGTGTTTGCCGTATGACCGCGCTGGCATCAAGGCACTTTTGCTGACATTGTAACAGCATTCTTCTGCGGCGAAGCACCGGACTATAGTGAACTAGAAGTATTCTAGTTCACTATACACCGGACTTCGGAGAGCCCCAGAACGTTGGGACTACACTAAGTAGAAAGCTGCTATGCCACGTGACTGAAAAAAATTGTTTCATTGCGCATTTCCGCACTGGCCAACAAAAGGAACACAACACGATTCCCAATCCGTTCCCATGTATCTCGGCCAGCGTGTCGTTATCTTAACCAGTAGTGTAAGAAGACTCGTTCAAACGCAGTCGCTTACCAATACACTAGCGCCGAACCAGCGCCGGGGTTCAGAGCGAGGCCGAAGTTGGGAAATGCCGTTGCGCCTCCCGCGTGAGAATTGCCGCCGAGGTAGAGGATCGCAGTGGCCAACCAACGAGCGGAACTGCCGCTTCCGATGCCGCACCCGGGGCCATTTTGGTCCTTTAGCGCCGAGAAGCGACCTGGGCCGTAGGCAGCGATCTCGTAGTCTTCGCCTAACTCGAACGCCAGACCCGTGGCCGCGGACAGCCGGTGGCCGATGCGCTCCAGCAGCGGGTATTCGACGTCTTCAAGCCGTACCTTCAAAGAAGAACTTGCTTGAAATGTTTGCACTACGCTACGATGGGCTAGGCTTTTCCTAAAGAGTGTGATCTTGAAGTGTTTAAGGGGAATGCTGACTTCTGCAAATAGTAAAAAAAAGCCTATACAGCATCAGCGTTCGGGTCCATCGTGCAATAGAGTAAGGTATCGCCGCGGAATTGTGAGACGTTGGGACAGAAAACGCAGTAAAAGTGCAGTGCTTAGACTAACCACTGGCCGCCTTAGGTGTACGAGAAACGAGTACAACATGTCGAAATAGGCAATGTAAATCATCTGTCCCCGGTGATTTGTTTGAATAGGTGGGGTAACGAAAGAGTTAAGGGGAATGCTGACTTCTGCAAATAGCGTCAGCGTTCGGGACCATGGCGCAATAGATTAAGGTATCGCAGCGGAATTGTGGGACGTTGGGACAGAAACCGCAGTGGTTATCACCCGACAGAGCAGTCCACTATTTGTAGAAATGATTTCTATTGCCCTCTCTCTCTCTCTCTCTCTCTCTCTCTCTCTCTCTCTCTCTCTATATATATATATATATATATATATATATATATATATATATATATATATATATATATATATATATATATATATATATATATATATATATATAGTGTGTGTGTTTGCCGTGCCGGATATGTCGGGAGTTATTGCGCTAATTATGGACGATTTCGTCTTGACAACGTAATCAAAAACCTACAAATTCGACGATGGGCAGTTTAGCTCCAAGAAACCTTCGTTAGTCAACGGTTTATTATTGATTAGCTTATCAATCATATAATAAGCTAATCTCAAGACGGACACGCGCAGACACCGACCCTCGTTCAAATATGCAGTTCACGTTAATATTGCATTCAAGACTACACCAACCGGCCCCTAAACAAGCCTTTGTTAATTTAATAAAAGAAGTGTACTGATTTTTTAAAGCGGGTGTCGCCATCGCCGAGAACACGAAGCCAAATTCCTACCTGGTGCGAACATTCTGGCCTGAGGTCTCCAAGGTCGTGTTCGTCACGTGCATACCGTCCTCTCTGCAGCTTGCTAAAGGACACGTTTCGTATAAGTGTTCTCTCCGAATGCCCCACGAAGTCGTGCAACAGGACGACACGTGGCTGGAGGGACAGCATTTCCAGCCTGACGGGTCGCAGCAGAAGACTCGGATGACCGTTGTTGGTCCACAACTTGCAATAGAGCTTCGGCGAATGGTGCCTATCGTCATCGAACCGACAGAGCTCGTAAAGCTGGTCAATTACGCCCGGTGCAGGCGAGTCACTGTTGGCGCGGCGGTAGCGGTGCCTTCTCCGGTCGTTCTCGAGCAGCGATTGCAGACCGAGGCGATGGTGACGCGACAGCACTCCTTCCGTGGCCGCGTGATCCAAGCTTAGTTCGACCCAGGCAGAAGTGTTGCCCAGGTGACCGGATACGAAGCAGCCCCTGGCTATCTGCGACAAACGTCGACGGATCCATCAATGACACTGCGGCTTACACGAAAGACAAAAAAGACAGTGCCTTTCCCCTCTGTGAAGAAGGATGACCAGCAAAGCTGTGGTGCCGAGCTTCAACTGAGCGACAATATGCTTTGATCTGGTCGTAGTCCAAGGGGTGCATGAAGCAATGCACGCTTGTTTGTAATTTGCGATTGAGCATACTTCCTGGTTATTTACCTGAACGAAACTTTGAAGAACTAGAGTTTTATTCCGGTGGAAAAACATGAGGCTGTCCGTTTCCCTCCCGTAGAATTCCATGTATTGACAGCAGACGAGAATTCCACAATATTTACACCTTCACTGTGAGCTATGTAATTCTGAAAAGTAAAAAAAAAAATTACGCCCACCTCCCCTCGCGGGAACCCTGGTGTGATGCGACGCTGTAAGGGGGTTCCATTGGCGCCGCATCAAGCAATCGTCGGGTACGGCCAGAGAGCAAGCGCAAGCGCGGACGACCGTCGACTGAGAGACCGGCCGGAGCGCGGCACTCCGCTTCTATGCGCAGCGCGCCCGAAGGAGAGGAGACCGCGGAGAGAGAGAGTACTGCACATGCGCACAGTGCGCAGCCGCGCGCAGCGCGACCGCAGATGTTGGGAGAGAGTGTTCGCTATCGGAGAGAGGAGAGGAGGCGAGCGGAGGAGAGACGCAGCTGTGCGGACGCGGACGACGGACGCACGCAGGACAGGGCTGCCGGCAAGAGATGCTCCCCTCAGTGTCGCATCTAATAAATCTCGACGTAATGTTAGAGTCGTCTTAGCGGCTAATTGCCGTATAATTTGTTTTGGGATAGTTGCAATAATCAAAGAATTAGATCCACTTTCTACACAGTTAAACCTGGATGTAATGAACCTCTATGTAACGAATTCCTGGATTTAGCGAAATTTCTCAATTTCGCATTGCCACCACCACTGAAGCCGATGTGTTTGCGACCTGTATGCAACGAAGGCATCGCGGTGGTTAACCTTGATGTAACGAATTCGCTACGTTGGTGAGTCACTGTTTCTTGCAATTTTTCTTCTGAAGAATAGGCTAGAGAAATTCACTAATTTAGCGAATTTCGCCCGCTCCGCAAACTACTGTGCGTTGCCACGTGTGAGTGCGGTGTCGGTTAGGTGCTAGGCCTGCCTGTCGGCGTTTAGTTGCGCGTCGCCGCTGCTACCTGTAGTGTCGGTTCTGCTGCCACAAAACGAAAAGTTTTGTCTTGTCAAGACGGACTCGAAATTTTAAACGCCGTCTCCGCCGGCGAGAAAGAAGAACATCACCGCCCGGTAAAGTATCCCAGCTAGCAACCTCTTAACAATTTTGTGTGCATAAAGGAGCCTCAAGTTGACAAAAAGGCGCCCTTTCAGCCTATGTTTGGTCTTTGAAATGTGTCACCGCATGCACCGAAACGAGTCAAAAGGCAAAAGGGATACTTGGGTTACGTTTGTGTATACGGTGGCGAGTGATCTTGCTCCTTGGGAGTGCCTTGTAGGGATTAAACTCGTGGGAATGCAGAAGGCGCAAATCACGCAGTCATTCACTGTGAAATAAATCCTTAAATGGTGAGTTCCTTGTCACTGATGTTTCGCAGTCTGGTTTCGTTTCTGCTTCATTCACGCGAGCCTTAACTCGAAACCTGCATGTAACGAAAACCTGCATGTAACGAAAAATTGCGAATTTTTGTCAACTTCGTTATATCCAGGTTTAACTGTAATCATCATACTCCCTCCGTAGATGGTCGTGCTTCACTGTGCAACCTCAATGTGGGAAAGCCATCTTACAAACACCAAGGTTCCAACGATCTCTTTACAGTCGGCTTCACCTCTAAACACAAATGCATTGGTGTGAAGACATTTATTTAGGACAAATATAAGACGTCTTGTATTAAAATATGAAGGCCCTATGACTTTTTTTCTTTTCTACGAGTTTTTACATGTGGCGCAGTTTCACGATCCCAGGGATTTGAGTGGGCGCCGCAACGTGGCGCTACGCTCGCTTGCGATTCTTGTCTACATCCTATGTTGCCGTAGACGATCTGCTGAAACCTAGTTATAGATAGCTTTGCTTTAAAAGAACCTAGCGTGGTTCGCATAGCGTCCTCTCAAAAGAACCGAAGAAGAAACAATGCAATAAAGTCTTTACTTGAACCTTCCTTTTTTCTATTAATAACCTTTCTCTTAAGAGGGCTTTCCGAAGAGCCGTCTTGCGCAATGCAGGAAAGTTTCAATTAAACTTTGTGCAGTGCGCGAGATAACGGAGAATTTATAGCAGCCTATCTGAAAACGATTTAAGATTGAGCCGGAATCCTTTTTCAGCTGCACTCGGTATGTAAAATAATGTTATAAAACGGCTCGGCAGGCGGGAAAAAACACATGAAAGCTCAGGTTTATGTCTTCGCAAATTGTCATTGAGACCTCGAGTAGGCCTATCTGGGGCACTCCACACGTGATTTATTTTTGGTGTATTTATAATAACAAGCTCCGTTAGATCGTATCGCTTCAGTGAGGACTCCACCATTTCTATAATAGCTCACTGTCATCATCGTCATCGGCGTCAGCCAATCTTGTGTCTAGCATAGGACGAAGGGCTTGTCCCATACAGGCTTCCAAGTTTTTCCATCCTACGTCATGCAGGTCATTCCGTTGCCTTCGAACTTCCTTTCCTCATCCCATGGCCGAATGTTCGCTCTTCGCCTACTTTGCCCATTTTCAGCCATCCTTTTACTTGAGTAGTCCATTATTTGTCAGTCTTCACCTTCATGACCGACTTAATTCCACTTTACCACAGCAGGTGTTACTGAAACTACTAATATAATAATAATTATCACTATAGCAAGTTAATTGACTATAACTGAATGTAAATTATCTTATTAGTGTTAAGTAGAAGCCACTGAGAGATAATCTGCCTGGTGTCCCATATGCGGGTCACGCCAACCAGTGTAATCCTTCGCGAGGTATAGTGGGCAGCTTAATTAATCAGTGTCTTTAAAGGAAACCGGCGCTGCAGTCGGTTGCCTCACCTGCACGAAGTCGTCCGGAGATGGATAGGGCAGCGAAGACGCCATCGTCGTGCCGACAAAGGTATGGGCGTCCACAGTGAACGTTTGCTGCAAGCGGCACAACCCTGAGGCGGCTTCACCAAGGTCGTCTATTCTGGGCCACGGCATGTCTGCGACGACGTCCGCGTCAATTTTACTTGGCTGGCACTGACTAGTACTAGCACTATGTCGGCTAGCGCCTCATTCCCGAAGTCAGACTCCACTAAGAAATTTTCATGAGCTTATAGTTTGTCGTGCACAATTGCTCATATCTCTCGATTATTAAATCTTGTTACTTCGTTTGTCATTATTTTTGCTACACCATTTTTACCTTCTAGTTAATACATTAGAGCCTTGTCAATGTAAAGTTCCTTCTTGCTGTCCATAAGCTCTCTCCTTTTCTCCGTTATTCACCGTGCTGAATTCTGTTACCCCTGTTAATGAATTCTCACACCTGCTTGACGTTCTTGTTTCAGGAGCTTGATGCTTTGACATGCTTGCCATCCTAAACACACGATTACCGAACTTTACTCAGATACTGAGCCGTGCGCATAGTGGCATTAAAACTCGGCTTTCGAAAACAGCTGAAGGTACGGAATCTTCCTATAATACTCGCAACGGAATAGCAAATAGACCTGAAAGCCGGAGCCAATATTACCACTTTAAATTAGGGTGTCGAGTTAGTAGTCATCCAAGGTTAATTTAATCGCAAGGTAACTCACCACGGTCAGGGAAGAGCAACCGCCTTTCTGTGACCCGAAGTGTAAACTGTATACCTGTACGTTATTTTTTGTCCCGCAGAGTATTTTGGCAGTTTCATAGCTTTCCCTGCTGCGGAAAGGCGATTTCCTGTGGATTTTAGACATACTATTTTAAGGTAATACTTAAGGTTGCGTGTAATCTCACGGCAGCCTTCGAGAAATTCTCACGGCAGTTTTCATAAAAGCTTGCTGACCTAAAATTTGCTGGATAATATTACGTCCCAACGTAATCTAACGTAGCATCACATCACATCACATCACCGAATGTAGCGTAACCTCACCGAACGCGTCATAAAGTACCCAAATACAGCCCAACTGCAACAAATCTAACCTAACCCAGCCAAACGACCCAGAACACAACCTATATTAAACGTAATTCAACCCATTATAGAAGTTTTGTGCGGCGAGCTCTTGATACAGTAAAAACCAGAGTAAAAAAGTGTTGATAAATGCACGATGACCGAAAAATTCTGAAAGAAAAAAGAAGGAGATATCGCTAGGCGGACTCGAACCTGAGCCTTCCCGTTTTAAACCAAGTACTATATACCACAGCGCTACAGGGGCAGCTGAGAACACGGCTTTTTAGGGAATATTTATCCCGTAGAATCTCCGCGTACCGTGCTTAGCCAATGAGAGGCGACTGCTGTGAGAAAGTTCTGACGGTAATTCTCATAGTTGGCGGTATAATAGGCCCTGCCACTCTTTAAGCATTTGGCCGATTCCTAACCTTGCTTCGTAGGAACAATTGAGAAGACTGTTCGAAGATTTGTGCGTCGTTCTCGCGTCGCGAGGGACGTCAGTGCAGCAGAGAAGTGGCCGACGCGTGCGGTGTGGAGAAACGGTCCCAGAGGCGAGGCTGTCCTTGCAGGGTCTGTGAGCACTGCAGCAGAAGCGGTCGAGAGCGCTTGAAAGCTGGCTTCCGCTCTGCGCAGGCGCCGCTGTTCAATCTGCAGCCAATATTCGACGTCGTCGAAGGCCAGGCCCTCGCTGTCCAGGAACTCTCGGAGCTCGTAGGGCGAGATCTCACTCTGAAAGGCTTTTCCGCCCTGCTGGGTGAACGTCAGGAGAAATATAACCACTGCCGCCATGGTTTAGAGTGGTGGTGATGATGATGATGGTTATGGTGGCATATAACTACTGCCACCATGTTTTAGAGCGGTGGTGATGATGATGATTATGGTTATGGTGGCGACGACCACGACAATGAGGATGACGACGATTACGTGCCACATGAAGGTGATGTGTACCGATTAAGGGGATCGGCCAGTAAGGGGGCTCGTTTCGTTCATGCCCATCAGGAATTTGAGATGGAAATAACTTTCGATGATTAGCAGTGGGGAACAAACACTAGACTGATATCATCCAAAAGACACGAGGAACAATCTAGTTTCCTCTTTTTAGAACAATTGCGTGAACCACACCTGCCCTTCCTTTATCTGTGGTCACTTTTTCTGAAAAGCAGATATGCGCTCCCCCCAACTAAAGACCGCAAAATGAGATAAGGTCATGGTTTATAAATACGCCACTCGGAATTATTCCGCATGTATGTACGTAGGTACCGGTGTACTCCACACGGGCGCACGAACAAGAAACCTTCATCTTAAAATATCACTAGCGAATGGGAAACCCGACAGCTATAGGCCGAGAACGCTGCTTGAAGTGGCGGCACTGAAAGCCCTCTGCAGCGGCATTTTCCAAAAACAGCCCAGGGTCGCTCCAGCCGGCTTCCGATCAGCGCTGCTAGTACTGTCAACCACCTTCACCGCTCCGATATGCCATTTTTTAGGATTTACATGAGGTACTGCAAGCGTGCGCAAAGAGCATGTAATCTACAAAAGTGCGAATATTTAGGACGTGACTACAATGTAAATTGCCATGGCCGCGGGATGAAAAGAAAGTCTCTCATCGAGCTGCCGTGGTATTGCGGTCAGTCTTATATATGCGCAGGGAGGGTCACAGAGCAACGTCGCGAAGCCGGTATGCGATGCGGATCTGGTCGTAATCCCCAGCCCCGACACTACCTGAATGGCTTAGCAAACTGCGCTTATTAAAATGGACATGATACGGTTAGGTTTGGAGGATCGGTTCGGACTTGGGGACAGGCAGTATTATACTTGCTCTTTTACTGCGAAAGAATACTTGGTGGAATGCTGTCGTTCTGAACAATCAATTCACTCTTGATAAAAAAAGGTCGTAAAAGGGTAGTAAGGGCGGTGTTGATCACCACCTTACGAACTTTATAGAACTTTATACTACCCCGCAGTACGGTACGTAGGCTCTGCCACTTGCAACTGCATCGTTAGGAAATTAACTGGGTGTAGGAAGTAGTATATACTTGATTAAGGTCGTGCTTATGACAAGGTTATCAATGGCTAGTTAGTAAAAGCATGCAGCTCAGAAGGGTGTTATCGCTAGGACTTTACTAGTGAAGGTAGTGGTGCTTACTGCCTGCTTCAGTTAGTAACCCTGACTAGTGCTGCATTTACTACCTCCAGTTACTATGTCCCTTGTGTGTGCTGGGAGACGCAACTTGTTAGTGTTCCATTAGTGAGTGCCACAACCTTTTTTGAAGAGTGTTCTGTGTGGGCCAACTGCTTCTACATGAATTCAGTGCGTACACAATCGTTAGATTTTACGGCGTATGCGATGGTGGGAAGACACCTATGGACAGGGGGAGTGTGGCCATTGTCACAACCATATATAAGAGGTGTGGGCATTTCTGTTGTAATCTTGCTATAGCTTCGTTTTACTTTAATGTATATGAGGTCTGTATATATTCATATAGATTAGGTCCAGACATTCTTTCTGTAATTTTGGTAGGGAAACAGCCCCGCCGGTAGCGTAGTGGTTATCGCACCAGACCGGTATTCTCGAGGTCGTGGGTTCGGATCCCACCCGGCGGGCATTTTTCACCACTTTCTTTCTGACTCAAAAATTCTTCATATCTTTCTATGAACTAACGCATTCCCCCTTTGCTTTCCGTGGTTTTCTAGACTGCCAACCCTTATTATATATATATATATATATATATATATATATATATATATATATATATATATATATAAATATATATATATATATATATATATATATATATATATATATATATATATATATATATATATATATATATATATATATAGTCTGTATCTACTCACATAGATGCGGTCTAGACATCTTCGTTGTAATTTTCTGCAACTTCAGTGTTCAGTGTACTTTCATTCATATGAGGTCTATACAAATTTATATAGATAAGGTATAGACACTTGTTTTGTAATTTTTTTGCAACATCTGTGTACTTTCAGCATTTAATGGCTAGAAATGATTTTTAACCGTTTTTTTTAATTTACGTTAACCGTTTTTTTAAGGGGGGGGGTCAGTGAGTACAGACGATGTAACATTTTAATAAGCGATCATTTTGCCGTGTTTTATGTACAATTACAACTTTCCACCATGTTCAAACACAAACGATTAGAAATAATCAAAAGAAGCGCACGCACAAGCACGCACACACACCCGCACGAGTGCACACACATCCCCACGCACAAACACACACACGCACGCACGCACGCACGCACACACGCGCAGACACGCAGACACAAAGCGATAACTTGACGAAGTAAGCATGCTAAATTCCCAAGGCAAAAAGACAGATGCAAATAAAACGTATTGTGCTCCTCCTTATCACTGCTGTCTAATCAGATTGATTAGAAAAGATAATGTAACAGTTTGTGGTTTCATCAGAACGGCTATCCCAGTCCGATGTCGCCTGCTACTCTCGCAGTATGATCCCCCCCTTCCCCCCGCAAGTTGCCTCCGAGCCCCGCCTCATGAGTAGCGGTTGGTGATTGATCGGTTAACCTCCCGATTAATAGATTAAGGCATTAGTCGCGATTACTTCTTTTAAGCGGTTAATAGGTTGAAGTCATGTGAGCAAGCTGAAATAAGTGTGTCATGTTGAAATTGTGCGCGAGCGTGTCACTGTCGAGCACCGTATTCGTGTTCGAAACACCCGTCAAAACAGAAAATCGCGGAAGTATTCTCAGAGATGATAATGATTTAAACCGAAAGCTTTTAGCCAAGACATGCAGGGAAATGGCTATTATTAATACAAATATACATGGTACACAAAATGGCGAGCGGGCGCTCACACCGTTAGGCCGTTGTATAAACTAACTCTGTCGGAAGTAAACACCATTAATCGGCACCCCCTGCAATTTCGGCGAGTGCCGGTGTTCCTGATTCCAAAAAGTGGGAGAGACGAAGGGGTTGATAAGCGTCTCGCCCTCATGAGCGCCATGATGATTATCTTATCTGGAATGTTTGTGAACAAGTCGACGAGCATATTGATGTTATATGTTATTATTATATTATTATGAATGTCGGTAATATATTATTCTTGGTCATTTTTCTTCTTAAACATGCGCAACCGATTAATAGATCAATTACCTGATTAAAACCAGCCGATTAATCGGGTTAATATGTTTAACCAACGCCCAGCCCTACTCATGAGTACGCACGAAATCGCGGTATTCATGTATTATTTATCCGTTTTATAGCCGAGTGTGCATAGAGTTATGGAGGCCAAGTATGACGCCTTCCAGTGTGTGGGGTCTCTGAAGGAAAGGTACAAGCGAGGTTCTGATCTGGTGTAATTTAAAAGCACTGCGACGGGATTTTAACATTAGACAGCGGTGCTGCTCTAGCTCTGGCCGTGACGACAGTCTCTTCTGTTATCGTGTCCCGATCCTTCTGGAGCAGGTTTCCCTTCTGCGCAAAAATCAATTCCGACTATATAAAAATTTATAAAATACGAAAACAAGGTCTTAGGGCTTTACTATTTTGATACACGACGGCTTGTATTGCCTTGGCAAAAAAGTCTTCCCTGCAGTGCATTTGTGTCTAAAGATGAAGCCGACATTAAAGATATCGGTGTAAGCTTGGTTTCTAAGCTGGCTTCTTTACATTGTGTGTTTCCCAGTGAAGTATGGCCATCTACGGAGGAAGAATGATTACAACCTCATTTTATGCTCCTCTACTCGTTTACCTCGGTTCGACATCGAAGAAGACGCCGAAAAAAGATTCGTTTGTTCCTTCAGATTGGAACAATGTATTGAAGAGAGCTGTGCCTATTGAAGCACGCTAAAGGCAGCCACCAAGAAACGCGAGGGAATGCGAATGCCACGCCAAGACCGCGGTTCTGAACTAAAACTTTTCCACGCGCTCCTTGCGAGGCTACGTGTGCAGCCACGCACGCGCACAAACACACACGCACGCACGCACGCATGCACCGGCGAGAACGGCGCTCACCAAAGGTCGACGAAGAAATACCCCCCGTCTACTTCAGAATGTTCGGCAACGCGCTTATAGAGAGCGCCCTCGGGCCCTATCTTCGAGCGCTCGCCTTGTTCAAACGTACAAGAATATAGTCCTCGCGGTGAAAAAAGAATAACAGAACAAAGAAAAAGGAAGAAACAAAAACAGAGAAGGGATAAAGCGCTGCACTATAGGGAAAACCAAGGACCTGGGGCAGGTCGAGTCGGCAAAAAACAGTTCTGTGCAGCACTGTGGAAGGTTACTTGACTCCGATTCGGGTGGGGCCAGAGGACGTAGAGAAATCCTGCATCTGTTTGTTCTGTTGAAGCCACCTGATTCTTTCGTGAGATGTGTACACGTTATTCGAGCACACGTTGAATATCCTGTTCTAGGCTTTCTAGTTGAACGCCCTCGCACGCGTAGGAGACGGTGCATGCCACTAGAGAGGCTACGTGAGCGAAGGTCGTCGCCTGTGCGAGCAAATCCAATGTGAGGGGCGGCGTTAGGCGCATTGAGACTCGCACGGAACAGAAAGCTTACATTACGCGGACGGGGCGAGATAAACAGAAAAGGCCGTAGAAAGACCGAGCTCCAAAAACTGTCTCGGAAGCCGGGTTCTGGGTGCGTAACTTTGTTGGAAACTGCTTCCTGTGTGTTTGAATCATATTCACAAAAAAAAGGGGGGGTCGGATGCACCCGAATTTGATCTCTGTTCACGCTTTGCTGTTTCCTTTATTTTCTTTAACTTATACACGAGCCCATGGCTTTACGTCGTTATCCGAGTCTTTCTGTTCCTACTTTCCTACGGAAATAAGAGCTCAGCGCCAATCAACGGATTTCTCAATCCGAGGTTGGCGTGAAGGGATTAATGCGGCGAAGTGAAAAGCAGCTATGATGTTTAATGGGGTTATGAAGATAAAGCATAAGCTTGATTCAATAAAACGACTACTTTGTCCAGATAACAATAATACTAATTTTATTGCAAACATGAAGCAAATGATCTAGATATTAAAAAAAGAAGGACGCTCGCACATGCGTCAGATTTGAAGGTAGCGAGGCTGGGCACAACCGCAGCGTTTTTCGTCTTTTTCGTCTCAAGGCATTGTTTAAGCCTCGTCGCTGTACGAGGGGCCGCAGATGGATGTTCGTCTTCCTCTATCGAACATTGTCCTGCGCCGCACGTGGCCTCGTGGCCTTGCTTTTGGCGCGCGCTTATCGCTACGGCGGCGGCCTCCTCGCTTTCCTCCACCACGTCCCGCGCACGGGTCCCGCGCACGTCTCCTTTCCCTCCTCGCCTGTCTCTTCCACTGCCTCCTATCTCTCCCCGTTATCGGGCCGCTGCTCCGGGCCGGGCGCTTGCAGAAGAGGGTGTGGTTTGACCTCTAGCGCTCAAGGGCAAAACTGGTCCCCCCGCGAAGACTGCCACAAATAGCGTAGTGTCGCGTGCTCTACACACACACACAAAAAAAAAATTGCCACGTGGCTGCTCACTTTGCTGCAAATGTTGTCGAAAGACGATAGTCGTCCTCCACCCCTGCCCCGTAAATGCCTCCTCTTCTGGCCCTGCAGTCTCGCTCCACGAACGATCAACATGGTGCAGGTTTCCTCAAGGCAATTCAATTTTACCGCGTTCCACTGCTCACGCGCCATCTGCTTGAACCTTTCGTTGCTGGTGGACCCCTTGGAAATCCGCTACGCGGGCTAGTGTCGTGCGCGACTGCTTTTTGTATTTTTTAAAAAGGCCAAAACATTTTTTCAAGGCGTATTTTTTTTAAATTTTCTATCGCAACAATGAAGTAGCCATTACTTTTGAATGAAAAAACGAACACTGCAAATATCACTTATCTAACGATGTTTTTCCTCGAATATGCCAAATATTTCCTTTTTGATAAACTATATTGATGGTTATGAACATGGCCACCAGATTTAGTAGTATGGAAATGTTGCGTCTGTATAAACGCCTGGTTCAAGAATTCTCTTCACTTTTGGCCGAGTGGCTAAAACGAGGGACTTGTATGGAGGCAGTTAAATTTCGCCTCTCCATCTTCTTGGCGAACTGATGGAGGCGAAATAGTGATGTTCTTTTGATGTGCGAGCCGAGAGGACGATCTCGACTCGCTCCGATGACCGACGACCGATGCTTGGAGCGGGTGAGGGATGAGGACTGCCTTCCTTGCTGGATATTAGGTTTATTTACATTATTTACATGACTCCACGTTTACATCACGTCAGAGTGACGGCTACATTGTCACTCTGACAGCAGCAGCCTGTTCGGCCGAGATCTATCCTGAACTAGATCCCCTCTCGACCGACCCTCGACAAAACCCAACACTCCGGTTTTGATAGCAAAAACCCCGCCTCCAGAAAGCGGGCGTTCAAGAAAGAGAGAAAAACCTTTCAAAACAAATTATAGAAACCCTTGATTGGCCACAGTGACCAGCCAATCACACACATGTCCTCACCTGCGGTCACGTGACCTAACCCTCTCTCTTATGCACTCAAAGTGCGTTTCCTACGCACGCTGTTACACCCGGCCAGAAAATACAGGACATCTGCGGCCTAAAGTGAACCATCCATTACGTTCAGCGGGCGGCATCTGCACAAACAACAGCCAAGCCGAGGGCCCGGAGCGGTCCTCGCGCGGCTGACCTCCCTCCGCGCGGCGCCTCCCGCGACGCCCCCATTGTCCCGCGACGCGCGGGCAATGAGGGTTGCTAATTCCCTCCCAGACGAAGGACGCCGCCGCCTGCCGTCTGTCCCCCGGGAAAAGGCGCTTCAGGCCCAAGCGATCGTCTTCAAGGCGAACGACCCGTCAACGGAGCGCTCCCGGCGCCGGCTTCGCAGATTCTCAAAAACTTACACCGCGCGCCCGTTCGACACTAAAGCCCCGTTTACATTGACCCGACGAGGGCGCGTTGAGTCGAAATAAACAGGTTTTTTGGACTCGACCCCCCCATGTATAAGCGGACGGGGTGGGTCAGAGAGCCGTCGCGGCGAGTCCAGTCAACTCGGAGGCAGGGGGTGGGTTAGCTCTCTCGTCGGGCTGAGTCGGCGGGCCGCGGGGAGCAGAATACCGTATCTGCGCGGTTCTAACGCGCCCCAATCGTAACGCGCGGGTAACTTCGCGCAGGAAAATTCGAAAAAAAAAAATGTGACACTGACGGTACTGCGCAGATGGAAAAGACATGACACCACGTACCTGGAAGAGGGAGATTTTATTTGGCGTATGCCGCTCTGGAAGCCAATAATGAATTGTGCTTCACAAGGTTGCTTATCCATCTTGCTTGGTAACAGCGCAAATAAAACAGGAAACAAAACTCGCTGTTACCAAGCAAGACAATGTACCAACTCGCCCAGTCGTCTATTTTGGCTTTGCTTATCCAGCTGCTGCTGGAAATAAAGTTATAGCGCGCAACACTGAAGCTGCCTGCGATTTCAAGTGCCTTGACCTTCATAATTCTAAGCGTTAGGGGCTAAGCAGAAGCACAAAAAAATGTGCAACAGCTGACCAGGGTATTCGGCATGCCATTGGGGAATCAGTGCGCCGAAATTCACTCACGTGGTGTTGACGGATTGTTTTTATTGGACTGAGTTGGATTTTGCGGGTACTTAGTGTCCGTTGCGCATGGGAATGCTGCTGGCCGCTTTAAAGCCTATTTCGGTTTTGAGCCCGATTGTAACGAGCACACAAATATTAAGCTACCTTTTAGCAAGAGAGGGTGCGCGTTAGAATCGTGAAAATACGGTAGCCCCTTTTCCGGGAACCCCGCCGCTCCCCTCACCTCGATTCTTTGGACAGGGTTCATATAAACTCGGACGCGTCGAGGTAAGCTGAACCCGCCACTCAACTCACCCCGCCCCCGTCGCGTCCATAGCCCCGTTTACATTGACCCGACGAGGGCGCGTTGAGTCGAAATAAACAGGTTTTCTGGACTCGCCCTCCCCATGTATAAGCGGACGCGTCGGGTCGGGGAGCCGTCGCGGCGAGTCCGGTCGACCCGGAGACGGGGGGTAGGTTGGCTGAACTCGCCGCGCTCGGAAAGGGCATGTATAACCGGTCGCGCCGAGTTGACGGGCCTCCGCATACCTCCGCCCATTGTGACCTTTCCGGCCCGTCGCGGTCTCCCCTTCCCCTGTCCCCATCGCGCCGAAGTTGCTCTTGCTCTGCCGGCTTGGAGGAGCGGAAACCGGTACCGGAAGACGGGTTTTCGGCTCGCCTCGACGCAAGGCGTCGCTGCGATCACCGCTCACCTCGACTCGTCCGTGGGAGTTCATATAAACTCGGACGCGTCGAGGTAAGCTGAACCCGCCACTCAACTCACCCCGTCCCCGTCGCGTCCATGTACACGGGGCTCATGTACACGGGGCTTAAGATACGCACCATCATTCAGGTTCCCGTCAGCTTGCCATGCCGAATGACCCTGCCACCTTCGATGCGACAGAGGTACTCAGGCTAATCGCCCCCGTCCTTTGACACACAAAAGGACGGGCACAACACACGCTCTCCGCGGCTCCGAACTTGGCGTCCGTGCGGCTACGTCTACCAGCGGAAGCGACGCCAATACATGGGCCACCGGCGGCCTTCATTAATTACATGCGGAGCCCGAACTTAACAGAGGCGTCGTGGTGTCGCGGCACTCCGGTCCCGGCCTCACAAGGCTATGTTCTCAATGCTGTTGCGCAACGCACGCGTCTGTTCGAACACCTGTGAGCGGAGATCGCCACGCTGGGGGAAGAGGCATTCCTCTTGCGTCGGTCGTGCCGCTTCATCAAGGTCAACAGAAACACGTATGTAAATTCGAATTGTAGAATATTAACCTTGTAACCATACTAAAAACAAGGTAGAATATCAGCCTTGTAACCATACTAAGAACACGATGCATAGTTATCTGCAGTGTTCACTTCACCATGTGCGCATCTGTAACCATCTAAGACTGCAGCACCACTGCTAACACTCCCGGTGTTTTGACCCTGAAGTTACTGCCCGCGTCTGTCGACAAATTAACTTTCCACTTCGTCTATGTTGTACTCTGCGTGGTAGAAGTAGTTACAACTTGTATGTAGACCAGCGACAGCCATTTCTGGATTGTTGTTTTTGTGTGTGTTTCTCTTTTGTAATCCGTATTTGTTACCTGACGCATAGTTCCATAGAGGCATGTTATGTATCTGCTTCGATGGACAAATAAACCTCTTTTCGACAGGTCCTCTCTTTCGGGATGTCCTCTCATTTCAAAGGATATTTAATGTAGTGTTTCTTTTCACAAGCTGCTGCGTGGTTTACGGGTGTGGGCATTGCCGTGTTCAATCGCCTCCTCTTGCGCTACCATCATGTGTCATATGACAGGATTGGACATATTTTGGCCTTCGATTGCACGTTTTATTCAGTAGAGCTGCGCATATTGTGTGTTTATGGCCCCGCGATCATGAGAGATCAAATGATCTTTTGACAGCGAAGCTGTTTAGCAAATCGCTAGAGTTTTGTGTCCGCAGTTAAAAATACCAAGAAAATGCCGAGCGCACGTGAGCGCGTGCCTCGCGGTGACCGCCCGGCAGTTACGAAACCCAAAGAGATGCCGAACGCTCGGAGTGCGTGCCTCGCGGCGACCACCCAGCGTCCCCGGCGCACGTTTGGCAAGCCAACCATACCCACTTAGGGAGATTGGCCAAGATTAGGAAAAAAAAAAAAACTCCAGCGTTCGCCGTAATCGTGGCGACACTTGCTCCGAATGAGAAAGACACGTCATAGCGCACTCCCCTCCCAGGTGATTTACAATGATTAACACTTCCAAAAAAAAAAAAAAATGAAGCTCCCAGTGATAGCAACAGTTATAGAGTAAAAGTCGTTGCGGCAGCGAAGAAGAAGCAAATCGGCTGAAATCACGGACTTAAACCATCGCGGTGGTCGTGAAGGTTGCGTACAGCTTCGCTACCTTCAAGCCTTATGCGTTAGTGTGCGCTTCCTTAATTTTTTTCGTGACCTTGATGTTTTCATTCTTGGTGCACGCATGTAATTATCTTATGGGATGTGAACTGTGCTTGAAACGCACTGTGACGTAGAGGGACCTGGACAAGTACAATCCGGCTGGTACGCAATGGAGCTGAGACGTGTAGTGCAACAATGCTCGCTAAATTACGTGCATGTGCTTCTACACAACACGACGTATGTATGGACTTGCCGCCGTGCCATATCGTCCAGCAGACTGGGCTGTGCCTTTGTGTTGCCCGGACTTGTTGCACACGTGCAGCGCGTTGAGAGAGAGAGAAACAACATCTTTATTTCCGGCAAGTTGTGACGCGGCCTAAACGTCACGTTGGCGGGCCGCTCGGCTTCAGCTGCCTACTCGCACCGCCCCTTCGCAGGGCTGCGCTTTCGGCCTCTGTCGCTCGAGGGCCACCAACGTCTGCTGGACGGCCTCGCGCTGGGCGTCGTAGTCAACCTTTGCCACCGCCTTTTCCAGGCTCGGTGGCAACGCGTCCGTAGTCCCTTCGCTCACTTTGCAGTTCCACAGTATGTGCGCCATGGTCGCCCGGCCCTTGCCGCACACCGCGCACACATCACTCGCGTACACCTCAGGGCACACGTGTTTTGCAACAACCGGTGTCCACACCGCTCGGGTCTGTAGTTGACGTAGCGTCGTCGCCTCCTGCCTCGTGAGTTTTCGGGGGGGCGGCGGGTACACTCGCCTGCCCTCCCGGTACCACTCCAACACCTCCCGGTAGGAGGTGATCGGCAGCACCTCGCCGTGGTCTTCGTCTTCTGCATGTCGGGCACTCGGGCACGCGTCGCGACTTGTGAGCGCACGCGCCGCCCGGTCCGCTCCCTCATTGCGGATCTCTCCGGTGCTCACCGGCCCCATGTGGGCCGGGAACCACTTCACGGTGACCGGCATCGTTCTGTGTCTTAGGGCCCCGCACACCCTGGCCGCGCGCGGGGACACATTGTCCGTTGCAAAGTTCATGATCGCGCTCCTCGAATCACTCAGCACCGTGGTACAGTGTGGGTCCGTCAGGGCTAACGCGATAGCCAGCTCCTCCGCTTGTCCCGGGCTTCGCGCCCGCACGCTGCATGACGCTAGTAGCTCTCCGGTAGTCGCCGCACACACCGCCACGGCGTAGGCTCCCGGCTTGTCCGGGTACCTCGCCACGTCGACGTATCGTGCTCCGTTGTCCGTCGCATGCGTGGCCGTGAGGGCCTTCGCCCTCGCCAGCCGTCGCCCTCGATCCACCTCTGGGTGCATGTGGCGCGGGATCGGCGGCACCTGCAACGAGCTGAGCAACCCGCGCGGCAACGGCGATCGGCCCGCACTTCCCTGCAGCCCTCCGCGATATCCAACTCTTTTCAGTATGTAGCGCCCAGTCTTGGTACTCGCTAACCTGACCCGCTGCGCCGTCCACTACGCCTCGGCCACCTCGTCCAGCGTGTTATGGACCCCAAGCTCCAAGAGTCGCTCCGTACTAGTGTACGTGTAAAGCCCCACGCTGCCTTGTATGCCCTGCGTATAAGCGCGTCCACCTTCTGGCGCTCCGCCGCCTTCCAGTCGTGGAAAGCTGCGACGTAGGCCACGTGGCTGACCGCAAACGATTGTACCAACTTCAGCAGACTGGCTTCCTTCATGCCCGCATATCTCGTCGACACTCTGCGGATGAGTCGGATCGCCGCCGACACCTTCGCGTCCAGCTTTGCAATCGTTAGTCCGTTGCTGTGCCCGGCGTCCATGTGTAGCCCGACCACTCGCAGCGTTTTCACCCTCGGGATGGTCGTTCCGTCACTCGTTCGTAGTGTCATGTCCGGCTCCGCCGTCCTGCTCCTTCTTACTCCTCGCGGCGGCACGATCAGCAGCTCCGACTTTGTCGGCGGGCACACAAGTCCCGTGCCCCGTAGCTGGTCCTCGATCTCGTCGACTGCCCGCTGCAGTGACGCCTCGATCTCGCCGTCGCTACCACCCGTCATCCATATCGTTATGTCATCGGCGTATATCGTGTGGCTGACTCCCGGGAGGCTCTGCAGACGCTCGGCCACCCCGATCATTACCAGATTGAACAGCACCGGCGAGATCACGGCGCCCTGCGGCGTGCCCACGCTCCCCAGCGTTTTGCTCGGTAGTTCGATGTCGCCCGCCACGATCGTTGTTGTGCGGTCGGTCAGGAAGTCTTTGATGTAGGAAAACGTGCGCTTTCCCATGTTCAGTCGAGACACCTGCTTCAGGATTGCCGAGTGATGGACCTTGTCAAACGCGCTTTGCAAGTCCAGGCCCAGCACCGCCTTGTTGTCTAAGGAAGGGGTGTGCTGGTCCAGGACCTCGTGCTTGATCAACAGCATCGCGTCTTGCGTGCTCAACTTGGCCCGAAAGCCCAACATTGTTTTGGGGTAGAGCCCTTCTTCTTCCAGGTACCTCTGCCAGCGGTTCAGTAGCACGTGTTCAAAGACCTTCCCGACGCACGACGTCAGCGAGATCGGTCGCAGGTTGTCAATGTGCGGCGGCTTGCCCGGTTTCGGGATCAGCACCGTCCGCGCGTCCTTTTAACTCTTGCGCAGCTTGCCTGCGCGCCAGCACTTATTGTAGTAGCACGTCAGTGCAGTCACCGCCGCGTCGCCGAGGTTCCGCAGCGCTTTGTTCGACACCTTGTCCGGCCCCGCCGCCGATCTGCCGTTGATTGTTTGGATAACCGCGCAGACCTCCCACTCCTCGATGTCTGCGTCTAGCTGGCTGTTGGCCGTGCCCGTGTAGCTCGGGAGGGGGTCCGGTGGGGTGGCCGGCAGGTACTTGTTGTTCAATCGCCTCCGGACCTCGGCCTCGCCGAGCTCCCGCTTCGCCTTGTGCAACATGCGCGCCAAGATGTGGTGGTGCGTTCCCTTCGTCTTACTTTCGTCCAGCAAGTGGCGCAGCAGCTGCCAGGTACGACTTTTATGAATTTGACCATCCGCCTCCTGGCAGACCGCGTGCCACTGCTGCCTGCAGAGAGCCGCGCTGTGCCGCTCTATCTCACGGTTCAGCTGGGCCACCCGCTTGCGCAGCGCCCGGTTGTGTCGTTGCCGTTTCCATCTTTCCCTCAGCGAGTTCCGCGCCTCCATCAGGTGCGCAAGTCGGCTGTCCACATGTGGGGTCTCGTCGTCCGCCTCGATCTCCGTCGTCGCTTTGCGCGTCGCCTCGTTGATCGCGCTTGCCCACTCATCGATGTCGCCAATCTCCCCCGGCACTTCGCTCAGAGCTTCCCTGTACGCACTCCAGTCCGTAAACTGCTGTTTTCGTGGCTGCGGGGCCCTCCCACGCAGCGGCACCACCATCTCCAACACACAGTGGTCACTACCCAACGTCTCTCCCGTGTTCCTCCACCGCACACCGGCCCTATTGCTGAAAGCCAGGTCCGGGTTCGTGTCGCGTTGCACCGACGTCCCGTGTCGCGTGTGTGCCGTCGGGTCGTTCAGCAGTTGGTACCCGGCGTCCGTCGTTTCTTCAAACAGGCTGTTGTCTTCGGGTAGCCCCACGCCGCGTGCGGCGCATTAAAGTCCCCGCACAGCAGTGCGACGTCGGCCCCCGCTAGCTGATCCACCTTGTGCACCAATGTTCGAAACTTCTGCTGGAACTGCTTCGGGTTACTATACACATTTATCACGAAGACGCTCTCCTTCTTGCGGCCCACCACGATTTCGATCGCTCGGTGCTCCACCGCGCTGTTGAGCAGCAGCTCGTGCTCCACGTACGTGTGTCCCTTCTTGATCAGCGTGCACACCCCTTGTCCGGCGCCCCTCCCGAGCGTTCGCGCGCTGGGGGGGCTTGCGTACGAGCGGTACCCCGGCATGCTCGGGGGCGTCTCGCTGTGTGTTTCCTGCAGTAGAATCACGTCCGGCCGCCGGCTCGCCTTTTCAATGTATTGTTGTAGCGACGCCTTCTTGTCGCGCAGGCCGTTCGCGTTCCACTGCCACACTACGAGTTCGTGTCTTATTGATGTGCTGGCCATATTGGGCGCTGGTCAGGGCACATTTGTTGGAATCGCGCGCTTAGTCTTGCTATGGCCTCTTGCATTTGCACCAGGGTCTCTTGGACCACCTGGAACATCTGCTCCAGCTTCGTTAGTCGTACGACGATGTCGGCCGTCGTCGCCTCCAGCGCCGCCAGCCTCCTGTTCACCGATTCTTCGAACCTGTCGAATCGCTCTTCTAGGCGTTGGATGCGCTTCTCTAGTGTTCGGTACGTCGTTCTCGTTTCCACCACCCCCGGCGCTTGGCGTGGGGTTCGGGTTCGGTCGTGGGTTCCACTCCCGCCGTCGTCTCGGCCCCTTCGACCTGCGTTTCCATCGCTTGCACTTGCGCCTGGACTTGCGCTTGCGCTTGCACCTTCTCCTGCTCCCGTTCTCGCTCCGCGACCCGTGCCTGCTCCTGGCGTTGGCTGGCCAGCAGCAAGTCCAATTTTCGATTCAATTCCAGCATGCGCATGTCTTGCTCGGCGATGCGCTTCTTTAGGCGTTCGTTCTCGTGGTGTAGCTTGAGCAATTCGGGGCTTGGCTGCGGTGAACTTGTCGGGGATACGGCCTTTCGCTCTGGCGTTTGCGGTCTAACCATGTCGGCCCACGCCACACGCTCTCTCGACTTTGACTCTCGCTTGCGACTGGCGCTGCGGCTCGAGCCGCAGTTGCCCGAGCGCCGCCGGCTGCTGCTGCGCTGACGTAGGCGCCCGCGCTCGCTCGCCACCTGCGCCTGTGCCGTCACGTGGGCACGCGGCTGCAGCTGCGGGAACTCTTCTAAGCCTAATCGAGGCTGCTGGGCCTCCACGTGCTTACGCTCCCACCGGCGGCGAGTGACCACGTAGGGAACCTTGTAGCGATTTTTGCACCCCGCCGCCCCGGTGGGATGCGTTCCGTTACATAGCTTACATCGAGGCTTGCATTCCCGCTCGTGTTCTGGGCCAGGGTTTGGCGCGTTACACGCAAAGCACACTTTCGTGTCCGGAAAGGGGCACACGTCCGTCCTGTGACCGACTTTGCCGCAGCAGCGGCACACCTCAAAGTGCTGCCTGTACAGACTACACTTTACGAGCATAGCACCATACTTCACATAATTCGGCACCTTCTTGCCCTCAAACACCACAATCACCGTCGTGGTGTTCGCGATCCTGTGCGCGTCTAACGCGAGTGGGTTAGCGTCGTTCACTATGTTACCCTGGAGCTCTTGGCTCGAATCAGCCAGGGATATCCACCGAATGACCCCCTTCGCCGTGCCGTTTGGCGCGGACAAGTAAGCGTTAACATCGTGGTCGTTGTCCCCGACCCGGAGCGGCCGGATCCCTGCATATTTGGTTGCCCTTCCCTCGTGCGGGGTGCTGATGACTATAATATTCTGCGCCACGTTCGTACACATGGTGTCCTCTTTCGACTCCTGCATCGTAGTCCCCGCCGCCGCGAAAATCGCGGTCATCAACCTGGACACTTCGGTGCGGCCCACGTTGAGCCCACCGCGCGGCCGAAGTACAACCTTAATCTCCTCGCGGGGCAACGTCCGCGGCATGCGCGCTGCCCTGCCTATCCTAGCCGATACTCTCTTTGCGAATTGCGCGTTGTTAACATTAGGGGCTGCATGGGAAGCGGGAACCGACTCACCGATTGCCGCGCTGGCCGCTCGCTGCCGAAGTCGCTTGCCGGCCGCCTGCCATCCCTCCGTGTCCGTGGAGAGCAACTCGGTGCCGTGGACTGCCACCGTTGTCCTTCCATCGTCGTAGCTCACGTTCGTTGTCGTGGGTAGAAAATCGTCTCCGTCCACCGGTCCTACACCGGTGTCCATCGCTGCCGCTTCGCCATCCGTAGAAGCCATTTCCCGCCGCTGGCCGCCGACTCCGGCCCACCCGGCCCCGAGCCCGAGAGGTGACTCGGTTAGGCTTAGCCGGACAACCACGCTGGGAAACTTTCACACTCGGAAAATCCGGTGAAAATAAGCTGCACCTCACAAATTTTGGTACCGGTCGATGCCCCTCACTGAGCTGCGTCGACTAATGAAGGAATTCCATCGGCGAGGCTAATTAGCACTGCGCAATTAAGCATAATCTACGGAGCCAACGCGACACACGTTCGCTCGTTTCGGCGACCGCCACGCGCAATCTGCAGCGCGTTGAGTTGTTAGCCCTGACCGGGTGTGTGACCCACGCGTCTGATCACTCGTCGTTGGCGCTGCAAAGACCTTGGAAACTAGACATGCGTATTCTCCATAACATTAAGGCGCGTGAAAGCGTTGAACGCGCGGTGCGGGTGTCACTAGTTAGCACGAATGTGAGTTTCTGGGATTCGCTTAAAAAACAATGCAATCACATTGCAGTGTAAACGACTGTAGTTTGTGCCTCCAGTTTTCACAGGAACTTAAGGTCACTACAGTGCTAAAATTCTCATTGCCCTTCGAGCTACGGCGCAAACAACTGCAATAAGCGCTTGGCTACAAGAGCTGCTTGATCGGTATCAGCGTTTGCATCGTGCATCTTGACATTCGGCTGCAGTACGGCGATACCGTCGGAATCGATGTGGACACCCTGAAGTTTTTCGCTATGTGCGCAAAGCCATGTTTTATCCTACCGGAATATATGGATTTACCTGAAAAACAGAACTTCCGGCGCGCCACGCGTGCTTTACTTCCACTGCGAGGAACTGACCTCCCCAGTGAGCTCGCTCGCTGGGAGGAGGTCGTGCTGCGGAGGCTTCGAGTTGGGGTGGCGTTATCCCCAGCAGTTACTCACGTTTGACTTGCCCGATACCACGTCCCGTTTGCGGACACCTGCCCCTTCTGTGTGACTCCTGCGTCAGAAGCTGATGTTAAACACCTGTTGTGGACTTGCTCAGGTGTTAGAAACGCCCGAATTCAACACCTCCGAGGCGAAGGGCTACCCTGGGAGACCCCCAGATTTTAAGCGTTGGGTATGGGGACCCCAGAACCGGTCTCTTCTTGGATTTTTGCGTGGAACGGGTGCAATGTTGACCTTTAAAACTTTCTGTTAAGTCGTAGGGCAATCTCTCGCAATAAAAAAAACACCTGACCCCCCGCCGCCAAGGTCTATAAGCGTACGCAATATACCAGCTTTTGTAGGTTACTTCAGTAGGCTTTCAGTCTGCCTCCAGTGTACGTGAAGATTTCGTTTCGTCCCAGCCCTTGCTTTCACAGTTGCCACAAGTGCCCCCAGAGTGCTATCCTAATCTTAGTGTTCCAACCACAATTATTGAAGTCAGGGAGGTTCTGCAGAGTATGAAGCACGGCTGGACCTGACGGTCCAGCAGAATTCTACAGGCAGACCTGATGGTCTGCCTGCAGAATTCGACCTGGCCTTTTGGGATTTAATCGGACCGCACCTAACAAATATGTCCTTCGCGGTGCCTTCTACACAATGAATTTCCACAGTCATACCAAATAGGAGGCATCGCCTTCATTCCAAAGAAGGGTGTTACGACCCCTCACTCAGAGGAGAGGCGACGTAGCAGGTTTTGGCTGGGCTCATAGTCCGACGCATGTGACAATTGGTAGCGTCATTAGTTGCTTGTCACCAAGCCTGTTCTATATTCCCGGGCGGTATGTACAAAACCTGTTGTACGCGACACGTGATGTCATTGAGGATACGTCACTATACGCAATGCTTCGGGGATATCAGTTTTTTTAGACTGAGAAAAAGCATTTGATCGCCTCGAACACGAGTACCTATTTGGCACGCTTAAAATGTTCGTATTTCCAGCCTGCTTTGTATTTCTGCTTCGCACCATGTACACCGGTATATGGAGCACTTAATTTGTTTCTTTCTTTTTTGCATACTAAATCCAAATCTGAAAGCCCTTCACCTCTCAGGCCATGAAACGGTAAAACTCACAGCTTACGCTGATGTTGTAAGACGGTATGTTTTGAATGAGGACAGTTTGGGACATGCATTAAACGTTTTCTATAAATATGGCAGATTGTCTGGGGCTCTGTTGAATTTGTCGAAATGCTAGTATCTCTTCATAAACTCCTCTAGTACGTTCATATCGGCTTGTTTCCCCGTATAGCTATGGTCTAAAAAATATTCTTAGAATACAACTCTTGGGTATCACATGACACGTGGCAAGTGATTCTCGTAGGAATTCAGAGGAATGTCCAGAACGTGCAGAGTTTTGGTCTGTCATTATTGGAGAGAAGTTATCTGGCACAGTCGGTGTTTTGTGGAAAGTTATGTTATGCATGCCAAGTGGCGAGACCACCTTTAAAAGTGCGAATTAGCGTTCACTCTTCGGTCTCTACTTTTTTATGGGCTGGTAACTTGGCACTGGTCTGTCGACCAGTCCTGGGCAAACTGCGGAATTGCGGGGGTCTCGCATTCCCCTCAGTATCTGTCTTCTATTCCTTGCTTTCGGTGCAGTGTTTGCTGAGTATACTTCAAGAAGAAGCTTGCCCAGCACGGGTTTTGGCAAAGTACTTCCTCGGTACGTTGCTGCGTGTATTCATGCCTGGGGATAGCTCTGAACCACATGCCACAAGCTGACTGCATGCCGGCGTATCCGTAGCTTTTTATAGACACTTGCCATTGGTATGCCCTATTTTCACTAGATAAGATACAGAGTACCGTCAGACGAGCAACGTCGGCCATTTTGGTGTTTATCAGTGTTGCCAGATTTCCACTTCTGCGGTTTCCCCGCTAACTTTGACGAGGTCATTTGTTTCCAACACTGCCGATGACGCAGCAACACAGCATCTTCGGGCACACTTCTGCAGCTGAAATACTGCGAAGCGCGTTATCTTGAATTCGCGTTCGGAACGACGCCAGTCGCGCGTAGCCGCAGAGCAGGTAGGGCAAGCTGAGTCTACCACAGTTGACCGACAGAAAACGCATAAGCAACAAAATGGCGGTGCCCATGAACCATCGCCGAGTAAACAAATGTCACGCGATGCGTACTGACTAATGATCACGGCGGCTGCACGGAACAATAGGAGAAAAGAGGGCCGATACTCTGTAACCTTATCTAGTGGCAGTAGTATGCCCCAGACCAAATATTTTGGAAGACCGCGTGGTTGACGTCATTGCCGCTCTTTTACTACCATTGGTGCCCCTTCTCGTACACCAGTGAAATGAATAAGGAAAGTTCATTTCATTTCATTTCTTGTCACGTTAAAAGCCCGAGCGCATTACATAAAGGGGGGGGGGGGGCATAATAACAGGTTGAATATAGCACACAGTGAACACCAAAAATTACAAGGCAGAGAAAAAAAGGCAAAGAAAAGCAAAACAAAGAAAAAATAAACAAATAAAATAATAACACTGTGTACAAGGTAGAGAGGGAGAGAATAAACTTTCTTTATTGAGAAGAAAAAATAAAATGGAGTCTTCGGGGTGGCTTCCCTAGTCCAGGACGCCTTGAGCTCGGGCCGCGTCCACAGCCCTCTCGACCAGCTGACGCTGATCCTCGAGGGTGGAGCTGGCAAAGGCTCTCTCCCAAAGCTCATGGGTGGGATAGGGATCGGGGCGGGAAAGCGGTGCTTGTTCGCAGTCTCCTACAATATTGTCGCGAAGCGGAGGTCTGATGATGTTTTCTAGTTGTTTTTAGTTCTGTGCCGCCGCCGAGGCTCTTCCTCCAAAGTGTTGTGTGTAAAAGCGCTTCGGACGCGGCTCGGCCACCGAGGCCCCGCTTTTCTAAGAAACGTGTTGCCGAGTGTGTCTGCCCGTCGGCCGACCGGGAGACGACGGCTGCTGGGGGAAGCGAACCCTCGCCTCGGCTTGTATTACCGCGGCCGCGGCGTTCCATTCCCCCTGTGGCGTGTGCGCTGCTCGCCTTCGGGCTCCGTGTTCTTCAGACGACCTTCCCTTTTCCCCTGTTTACTTTAGTGCGTTTTGTCTAACTACTTGCTCTACGCCCGTAATTCTCCGAGTGCGCGCTTTCGAGTCGAAACCTTGTGTCTGTGTTTTTGGTCCTTTTCACTTTGGCGGGGACATGTCTGATTGGAGCTAAGAAGCGTCTTCCTGATTGGCTGCGGGTGTGCCTTAGCCTTTTCCCACCCGGTCCGCACACGCTAGGATGCGCTTTTTCCCCCAATACGTCCCCCCAAAGCAAATATAACGCGGCCCCTCTGGGGAGCGAGAGCGAGCAACACCAGGAGAGCCGCACTCTGCCGCTCGTCGTCGTGCCCTCCCGCCGGGAGCCATTCGCCCGCCAACTATGTCCCGCTAAGTACTCTGAATCTTTGACTGTCTTTCTAATCTATGTAACAAGTGTATTCATTCTAATTCATATGTGCCAAATGTCATCAATGTCATCTGTAAAGTAAACAAGTTAACCTTAAAACTTCTTCGACGTCTCGACTTTTTCCTTCCGATCTTCATGCTACAGTAGCGGCAGTATGAACCAAAATACTACGTTACAATATGATAGAGTGTCTCGGGGGCCTCGCAGAAGCGGCACTGCGGGGGGAAACAGGTAGGGGCCAAAATGTGACTTCTAGTGGGGTGTGGGAAAGTGTTCGTTTGAAGGGCACGGAGGAGTCGCTCCAGCTCTCTAGGGAGTTGTTTGTGCGCTGCGGGGTAATGCTGTCGCTCTAGTCGGTAGTGCTGTGTGATTTCTTGGTACGTGACCATCGGGTGCATGCGCTCAGGCTCACTTCCGGCAACAGCGGCTCGGCGGGATAACTCTCGAGCCAGGAGATGGGCGGTCTCGTTGCCCGGAACGTCGAGATGAGCGGGGGCCCAGATGGTCTTGATGGAACGGTTTGGGGGTCGTTGTGCAAGAATCTTGAGGGTTGTGTGGTGAATTCTTCCGTTGGTGAAATTTCGGCACGCCTGCATGATGACATGATGACAGTAGCTGTGGTTTGACTCATGGCGAGGGCGATGGCCGCTTCCTTTGCTTGCAGTAGGTTGCGGTGTGGTATAGTGAGACTGGTGTGGTGTTGTTTCTTCATGACTACAACAGCGGTTGTGGCCTCAATTCCGGGGTGTGTGGCAGCATCCGTGTAGGCAGTGTCGGATCCGTTTCGGTATTGCCTCGAAATGGCTCTCGCTCTGGCCTCTCGTCTCGCCGTGTGGTGCACAGGGTGCATGTTGCGCGGTAGAGGGGGAACAAAGAGGTATTGACGGATTGTGTGTGGGATGCTTCTTAGGTCAGGAGGTCAATGTTGAAGTGGGACTGAAAATCCCAGGCGGGAGAGAATGGCTCTGCCCGCTTCTGTGGCTCCCAGTCACACTCTTTGGCTTGAGAGGTGGGCCTCGATTAATTCTTCTGCGGTGTTATGGATGCCAAGCTTGAGAAGTCGGTCTGTGGAGGTGCTTGCTGGGAGTATAAAGAAAGGCACAAAGAAAGCTTAAAGAAAGCATAAAGAAAGGCGAGCATATAAAATAAAAGAGGAGTTAGGGCAGCAGGGCCGACACAGTCATTCGTTGCCCCCCTAGATTGAGCAAAAGAATGATAATTAACGGTGTACAAAATTTTGGAGGGCGGGGTGTAAAGGTGACTGGCGAGTGATAAAATAAGAAGGGATTTACTTTATGTAAAGATTAAGTTTTTTCACGAAAGGGTGAACGTTTCAAACACGTAGCGATTTATTTAGACGAAGTGTTTCAAAGAAGGATAGAATGTGGAAAAATGGAGCTATTCATAGCTGAAGTGCGACCAGCGATGCGTGGTATTGGGTGGCTGTGGCTTAGGCGGGATGCCGTTCTCGGTGGTGGTTTTAACAAAGGGTGGGGCGCATTGACCTCTTCCTTCTTGCCTGGTCACTTGCGCGATTTAATGTTGCGCCTGGAACGGGGAGTTCACTCGACCAGTGATAGACTCTGGGTGTAACACCCAGCTCTGTGCGCCCCAACATGTGCCCCAAAAATACGTCGTCTCAGGCTGTTCTGGCGTGTTGTGAACTGCGGATTTCGAGGACCCGGAATCGGGTGGTATATAGGCGGACGTTCCTGTCTCGTAGGCCACTTTGCGTGCCTGCTCATGGTGGCGGGGGATTTTTGGGTTGGGGCAAAACCGCTGCAAAATGGTCGCGAGTGGCCACTGTCGTCAAGCTGTGTGGCCCATTCTAAGGCGCATGTGACGGGGAGTTCTCTTTTGCCTGTTGGAGGAGCTTTTCTTTCTTGGTGAGGAGGAGTTCCTCAGGCAGTGGTCATGTGCTTGTGTTTCTGTACAGGAAGGGCGAGTAGGGTGCGGGGTTTTAAAGCTCTTGTAAGTTTTCTCGGAGACTCTGGATTCGACTCCAGCCTGTGACCGCCTCTGACTTTTCTTGTTTTGTGTGTGTGTGTGTGTGTGTGTGTGTGCGTGTGTCCGTCTGGTGCAGTTTCTTTCCTTTTTTTTCCTTTTCTTATTTGTATTCGTCATGTAAGCATAGCACCATCATCATATGTTCACCAACCATCTGAAGTAGCAATCCCAGCATTATGCAGGGCTGACCTCTTCGGTGTCTCATTAAAGAATTCTCTCTCTCTCTCTCTCTCTCTCTCTCTCTCTCTCTCTCTCTCTCTCTCTCTCTCTCTCTCTCTCTCTCTCTCTCTCTCTCTCTCTCTCGCTTTCGCTCTCTCTCACTCTCTCTCCGAACTTTCAAACCAGTGTGGCGTAGCTGATTCTCTTTTGTCACACATATTTCCATTATTTTTGTCTATAGGAATGTATGTGGTCGTAAAAATAGCATTCATCCTTCTGCACTTAATTAACGTGATTGTGCTGACCATTGTCAGTGTCTGGATATAACTGTAGGCATTGTACATTAATTGTTGTGTCCGGTGTTTGTGATGTAAGGCTTTGTGTGTATTGTTAAATGAAGTTTTTCTAAAACCCAAAAACTTTTCGTATTTTAGTAGCCCAAGAAAGACTGTCATCTTTAAAAAACCCATGAAGCCGTGGCGACTTCTCAGCCACTTCCAGTGATTTATCGATGACGTCACAGGATGACGTGTGACTGGCGGCCGCCGATTTAAGCCACCGCCAAGAAAAATGACTGGGTGATGGTAGTGGGGCCTCCAGTTCCACTCGATATTATCACTTGGATGCTAACGTGCAGCTAAGGCTTGGTTGAGACTGTTGCCGTAACTGTCATAATAAATTTAAAGAAGGACGTCATTTTACGTCCTTATATCACGATATGGCTTTTGCGTCGGTAGCCCCTGAACATAGCCTAAGACTATGCATATACAGGGTGTCCCAGCTATCATGCACCAAGATTTAAAAAAAGAGTAAAGGCGTAACTCGAAGAAAACCTAGTGCATAATGTTTGCAGTACTGTGAAGAAGCGGAGAGTAATTTTTTCGTTAATGAGACTTAATTAACTAATTGTAATTAATTATCTAACTCGAGAAATACTGTCCTAATCACTAAAGTGTCAATGAGGCACTTGTAGGTAACCACGAGGGGCATCTAACTGCGCTATTTTCAGCGACGAACTAATTGCCTACACATTTATTCTGACTGATAAAGGAAACCCGCGAAATATGAAAAATACCACGTGACGGCGCCTCCGCGCGCACCGTAAAGCAACGCCCTCAAACAGGCTGCCTCTGACTTAGCCAGAATGAAATAGACAAAAAAAGAAAGAAGAAATCACGACCGAGTTTATTTCTTATCTGCACACACGTCCCGCGAATCTTGCTGCTGCTGCTCCTTCCATGCATGCTATTATCAAGGTGATGCGCTGTCTCTTCGGGTGGGTAACACGCGAAGCAGTTGCTTTCAATCAGCTTTGTTTGGGGACGCTGCTTTACAATGCGCGCGTAAGCGTCGTCACGTGGTATTTTTCATATTTCGCGGGTTTCCTTTATCAGTCAGAATAAATGAGTACGCAATTAGCTCGTCGCTGAAAATAGCGCAGTTAGATGCCCCTCGTGGTTACCTACAAGTGCCTCATTGACACTTTAGTGATTAGGACAGTATTTCTCGAGTTAGATAATTAATTACAATTAGTTAATTAAGTCTCATTAACGAAAAAATTACTCTCCGCTTCTTCACAGTACTGCAAACATTATGCACTAGGTTTTCTTCGAGTTACGCGATTTCTCTTTTTTTAAATCTTGGTGCATGATAGCTGGGACACCCTGTATATATGTATATATATATATATATATATATATATATAGAGAGAGAGAGAGAGAGAGAGATATTAGTGTGTCTCGAACCGAAAAAAATACCGGTTCGGTTACGGTTCTGGTTCAGGTGAAATCTTTCGTTCCCATTAATGATGCACCCTTTTGTGTGGAGCTAGATTTTACAAATAAATTTTCAGCACATTCCCAAATCCCTTGCAAACGATTTATCAGCGTGCCAAACGGCGTCAATTGCCAGTGAAGCAGCACTTTTCAGCAAAAGTATCGTTTCTCATTTATTTCTAGCTTTCTACGGTAACAGCCCCCTCTGTCTGGCAGCGTGCTGACAGCGAAGATGACGGGGCTTCGCACTGAACATAACGTACGCAAAAAATATAAAGAAAAATGAAAGATGCCTTTACTAAGCGAGGCAGCAGCCCCGACTAATCAGGCTACGGGCGCTCCAAGCAGAGATTCTCTCGTCGTAAAGCAGTGGTGCGGTTTTCGGAATGCTCGTTACGACCCGGTGATGCCGGGAGACGCCGAGCAGCGTCGATGCTATAACGATGGCCTGGGGTCATAGCTGCGGGTCTGGAAAACCGTGGAAGCGGAGCACATTATGACGGACATCCGTCCTTCCTCTTCCACCTTCATTTCCAGCTTCCTCTTTTGCTTCCTTTTCGGCGCTTCGCTAAAGCAACGGTTGCCGTTTCATAAAGGTCGTAATTTGTATCATGGCACTTCCGGCTCCGAAACCTCGGACGAAACTTTCTCCGCCTGTGGACGGGGTCATAACCGCGAAGCGCGGAGTGGGTGTTTTTTGATGCCCTTCCATGATTGCGCAAACTCTTGCTTCCTTTGCCAAAGCGCGCAGATTGCTTTTTCGAAGAACGCGACTATACGCGGCTTCCGGCCGCAGTGCTTCGTTCTGAGCGTGGGGTTACGATTTTCATTTCGCAATTTCTACATTTAACACGAAAAGATTTCGAGCCGCTCCCCCATGCCCCCTTATAATGTTATTGACTGCTGGCTTTCGTGTCTGTCTTCTATCATCGAGTACCTCGCTCACTGTTAATTCTGATGATCTGAAATCAAGAGTTGCACGGAAGCCCGTCAAGAAAAGGGAAAACACCTGGCAGGACAACCACATCACATAGGCCTGCCAAAACACCCAATGAGTTCCTGTAATTTCCAATTCGTACCCTGAGCGATGGTACGTCGCGCTGACCAGCTCGGACCTGAACGAGCTTACCCTGATCACTAAGGCTCGAGCAACGGCGCAAGACTCTGGTGCTTTGGATTGCGGGCACTAACACCTCAGGAAGCAAACAAACTTTTGCTATATAACAATAAAAGTTTTCCTCATCCTTCTCTTGCGAGATATTTTCCAATAGGACGTAGTATTTTTTATGCAGTGTTCGGAAGTGAATCATGCGTATGTAGCGCCTGTCACCGTCGTTCTAGGGCAGCCTGCGTTGTAAAACACAAAATCACGGAGTTTTTTTCTTTTTCGGTCAATGAAAGCACTTTTAAGGAGTCAGTGAACTTTGTGGTCCACTCACTGCCTAAAATATTGAGTGGATTTTTCGGTCTGTTGCAAAATTCCTGAACGAAAGCGATATGGGCCCACACGACGCAGAATACTCACAAAGCGTTCAAAGCGACGACCGTAAATCACCACCTTAAGTTTGTTGTGAATGTTATTCATTATTATAACTTGAAAAGAGAGAGAGAGGGAGAGAGAGAGAATGTTCTTTAATGTAAACTGGTGAGGTCAGCCCTGCTAAGGACAAGGCTTGCTACACCAGATGGGGGGTGACTACGTTGATGAGTGGTGGTGGTGGTGGTGAAACTTTATTTCCAAAAAGGGTCCTGAAGGACACCTGACCGGTGTCAAGGTGTAGAGGGCATCTCTCACGTCGGGACGGGGAGCCCGAGACTCTCCGCCGCTACGCGGGCCTTCTGGACAGCCCAGAGTTGATCGTTAAGTTCACTGCTCCTGAGTGGTGAATATTAAACATTTGGGAGGGGCACAGCAGGAAGACGACAAACAGGGAACGTTAAAAAAGACAAGGAAGAGTATGCTGCCAGAAGAATCCGGACATAACAATACAATGGAAAAGAAAATCTTTAATGTAAACGCTGTCCAAATGAAAAGTAAACGACGCAAACAAAAAGAGTAACAACAACAACCGGAGAAAAATAAATAGATGAACGCCACAGCGCGAAAGAGTACATATTATAAGAAACTTGCGCTGTGTATGATCTATAGAGATTAGTCCAGTTCAGAGTATCGTAGAACCGGAGCAGAAATTTTGTACCCAAGGTCCTGTCAGCACAATTGGCCCAGGGCCCACGAAAATGACAAAGTTCGATTCTGGCTCATGCCTTAGACGAGACAGGGAGCTCGCTGCAGTTTTTCGCGCAGCCGCGAATCGAGGGCAGACGCACAACAAGTGATTTACAGTCTCACGCACAGCGCGACTCAGGCACAGGGGGAGATCGTCCCAACCTATCTTATTAAACTTAAAACTCCGAGTAGACGCTGCATTCAGGCGCAGTCGGTGCAACACTCCTTCCCACCGCTTGTTGAGGCCGCGTGGAAAGCGGAAGTCAGAGTGCGGATCAATTACCTGCAGTGGTGGATACCTGCGGTGAGGGTCCTGCCACTCCGACATTTGTGCAGTCCATCCACTTGCGAGGATGAGGTCGTTGCAGCCCTCTCGGGAGAAAGGAAGCTGGTCGTATTGCTCAGAAAGTGGCCTGGGCCGGCAAGCTTCGTACTAATAGTAAGGCTACACCTACCTTGTTCTTTTTACAGCAAAGCTGCATACCTCTACCCCACAACGGTTTCATCGCCGTGTGCAAAAACGATCTCCGTGGGCAAAAACGCCAAAGCCTAAGACGCCGAGCGCATGCATCAGACTAATCAGGCATACAGCGTAGAGCTGAGAATTCATTTAAGAAAACCACAAAACAAGCATCGGAATGGCATTATGGTTGATAAGACGCCCGTGAACAATAGGAACCCCCCCCCCCATGTGTTCCTAGTAAAGACTATATTTGCATATTAAATTTGAAAGCTAGGCAGGAAGTTAGTGTCCCTAAATAGAGCAGCTATGGCCCAAGACACCGAGCGCTTGAGTCAGGCTCGGCAGGACCCAGCATTTCCCGCCAGAGAAACCGAGCGTAATGTCAGTACATAAGGTTTTATAGAGGGCCGCCACTCAGGCACGCCAGTCAGCAACGGCGGCCATTTTGTCGTTCATAAGATTGAGAGGCGGCATCTACGGCCTCGGCGTAAATTTCGACTGAGTTGTTTGTTAACAACGATACCGAAGATGCGGCGAAACGCCATCTTTGGACATACTTCTGCTGCTGAACTGCTGACGTTGTCGTTTATTTGCGTTCGGAACGACGTCAGTCACGCGCAGCGGCAGAGCAGGGAGGACAAGATAAGCCTACCATAGTTGAGCGACTAAGACGCATAAACAACAAAATGGCGGCGCCAATGAACCGTCGCAGTGTAAGCAAATGTCACGTAATGCCAACTGACCAATTATCGCGGCGGCCCTACGGAACAATAGGAAAAAAGAGGGCCGATACCCTGTACCCTAGTGACACTAGCCTTGGCGCCACCGACAAGCCTGCCGAGACGAAGAGACGCATTTCATACCCTCCTCCACCACCATTTGTTTTGGTGTACAACAGCTTTGTCTGGACACCCACTTTCGCAGGGCGGGATGGCGACCAATATTTTTAAGAGCGAAGCTCTTACGAAAATCGTAATTTTTCGTGTCCGCAGTTAAAAATACCAAGACATGGCCGATCGCGCGCACGTGAGCGCGGGCCTCGCGGTGACCGCCCGACAGTTAATCAAACAAAACAAATATCTAGCGCTCCTGTGCGCGTGCCTCGCAGCAAGCGCCCAGCGTCCCCTGCGCCCGTTTGTCAAGCCAAGCATGCCCACTTAGGGAGATTGGCCAAGATTGCGGCGACCACCCGGCAGTTAAAAAAAACCAAGAAAACGCCGAGCGCTCATGTGGGCGGGCCTCACGGTGACCACCCAGTATCATCGGCGCATGTTTGCAAGCCAACGTACCCACTTGGGGGATTGGCAAAAAATGGCAAAAAAAAAAAAAGCTCCTGCGTTCGCCGTAATCGGGGCAACACTTGCTCGGAACGAGAAACACACGTAATTGCGTGCGCCCCTCCAAGGGAATGTCAATGATGATCACTTCCAAATAAATGAAGGAACTTCACACTTATAGCAACGGTGATGGAGTAAAGGTCATTGTAGCAGCGAAGAAGCAATCGTGGACTTAAACCGTCGTGATGGTCGGGAAGGTTGCGTACAGCGTCGCTACCTTCAAGTCTTGCGGGTTAGTGCGAGCTTTCTTTATTTTTAGTATTTTTGCTTTTTAATGTCACATGGGGTCTCACTAAATTCCGACCAATTTTCCGGTTGCCCTGTTGAGAAGTGCCCAAAGAAGAGACCAAACTGCGTTTTTTTTATAATCTGTTGATGTTTTGGGTACATACGCCTGACACCCCTTTTTCCGCATATAACGGAGCCCAATAGAAGGCGAATGTGCGCCAGGCTCGTAACGCGAATTTTTAACAGTGGGCCTGTTGTAGCTGGCCGTAATGTGTGGCGCCTAACGCGTGCCGCTTTACAAATACTAAGAAAATGCCAAGCGCTCCTGAGTGCGTGCCTCGCGGTGACCGCCGAGCGTCCCCTGCTCGCGCAGTGGCTTTAGTAAAAAGAAAAAGAAAACCGGGCGAAAACACCAAGGAGCGCCTCGAGTTGCGTAGCAGCCAAGAACGCAATAGCTGGCGCAGCATCTGCTTCACAGAACCTCGACACGACTCCAGGAACGCGGCTCATGCGTCGTGCACGTACGCACCGCCGCTGCGGCCCAGCTCTCATGCCGAGCATTACATGCGCTACCGCGCATGTAATGCTTGACATGAGAAACACGACGATATTAATGCATATGAGGGTGACTACTACTAAACCAGTGCGAAGCGAGGACGAAACATGTAAATAAACAATTTCAAACTTGTACAAATGCGTGGTGATGTGTCCTTCACTGCTCACGTGGAAAGAAATCCGTAAGCTTCGCTATGGTTCAACCCAGCGCGACTTAGTGCAAGCTTCGACAGTTTTGTAGCGTGGGCTACACTGGCCGAGGTTGAGCAGTTCCTCGCGGCTCCTGGAGAGCCGTGCTGCGCAAGCGCGAGGAGCAGTGACGTCTCACGCCGCACAGCTGACGCGCCGGAGCCGCCGCCGCGACGGGATGGGACTGAATCGGATTGAATTGGATTAGATTGAATTGGATTGAATTGGAAATTGTTTTAGCAGCAGTAAGCATGATAGGCTTTACGTAATCCTAGACAACCAGGAAAGCTAAGAATAACCAGCTGAACCTTAGCTCACACTACGCATATCCTGGCATAGCCGAGCTAAGCCACTGCTAATTTTTTTTGCAGAGTTCCTGACAACGGCGATGAAAAAACGACCCCACAAGTACGACACGTTTCTTTGTTCAAGCGATAAGAATGAGAACAGGAGCACAAATAAACGTTCCCGTGAAAAAAAAAAAAAACACACTGCCATTTTCAAACGCTGAAGAAAATAAAATACGTGCTTTCAACATCTAAATTAGGGCGTGCATGGAAATACAAAACGAGTTTCATGTAATTCATAGCGAAAGCTTTCACTGTGCTGTACAATGCAACAGAAAACATTCGTTCCTCGAACATAGGGAGTAGGTCATTAATTACGGCGGTCTCGCATGTCAACGCCCAAAAAGGTTCAAACAACGTTCGCACAAATTTTCTTTTTCAGAAAATTCTTCTGAGAGCCGCTTAGCCAAACAATTGCGAACAAAGCCATGCTTGTGGAGATATGCTCTTCTTCCTGAGTGATGCCACTCCCAGACGCTTAGTAATTAACGAAAGTTAGCGAACGGGCTCGCGCAACGAAGAGAGGAAATTCTCCTTTTGTGTCGAAAGGAGGGACAGCTTTTTCTTTGCGACTGCCAGCTGCAGAGCATTAGGAATATTTTAATTAAGCACGGCAATTAAAAAGACAGATACAGAGCATTGTGTATGTTGTTATGTTGAAATGAGATATTCAGTACAAATGCATCTATTTCTACTGTCTACTGTTTCCTGCCGCAGTTTCCGTGCCTCTCTACTACCCCGCCCGCTTCACTTCCAACAAAAATGAGGTGTAAGAACAAAAGCTGCCTTGAAATCATTGTGAAAGGTCTTACCTGACGAAGCTACATAGGCGCTATTTTTCCAGCCACCAGATTAATTCCGTCAGGCGATTGGATATAATCTATAACTTTTTGGTTTTTGTGGGTGAGGGTATAATAGCTTCGCACTTATTTCCAAGACATATGAGTCAATCCAAAACATAGGCTTAATATACCCGTTTAATTACAAAGCGCGGGGTATAAGCGTAAAAGCAAAAGCCCCACACGGGGTGTTCATGCCGTCGCCTCTTTTATGCCTTCTGTCTTCTCGGTATGAGTAGCCACTAACTTGACCGCCTCTCAACACTACCCCACATCAGTGTTCCAATCCGACACTAATGCTGCTGCGGGAGCATTTTAAGGCGAAAGCCTGAAGTGCTCCATTCTTTTTGCGGAAAACCAGCGCTGTTGTTGTACTACCAGGAAAAAGAACGGCCGCTGTTAAAAACTTCCCACCTCCCTTCGCGGGAACCCCTGTGTAGATGCGACGCATAAGCGGAGCGGCGAAGGGACCGCGTTTTATAGCGCGCATAACGTTGAGGGGACTGCGTAAGCTGGTCCCAGTCGATGACGACGTTGGCGTACTTGTAAAGCGGCGTGGACTCTAGGTGTTTGAGCCAAGCGTGGATGTTGCTTCGCCGGAGAACGGCACAGCGGTTATATGCGCAGCGCGCCCGAAGGAGAGGAAACCGCGGAAGAGAGAGTACTGCACATGCGCCGGCCCCAGCGTGTCTGCCGCGGCTATGACGCAACACAATCCAACACAATCCACTTTAATCCAATCCAATCCAAATCCAATGAAATCCAATCCAAGCCAAGCCAATCCAATGCCCCTCGCGAGAGAGTGTTCGCTATCGGAGAGGAAAGGGGGTGAGCGGCGGAGAGCGCAGCTGGCGCGGCGAGGAGAATGGGGGAGGGGCGGACAACGCCGACGACGCCGGAGGGACAAGGCGAGTGAATGAGATGCTCTGCATCTAAAAAATTGGCTGGCGATGACGATACACCCGAATGCGACATTCGGGCGCAGCTGTCTAGCAGCTTTGACTGTGAAAAATATGTTGAGGCAAAGAATTTCAGACGGACATATTTGTATGGGGACAGAAAACTTGTATTTGCAGTAGCTGACGAAGCACATGCACCGGTTGCCTCGCTCATTTTTCAGCACTCTATCGGGGTTCTGGCGACGGCGGTGCTGAGCCTCCGCTATGGTAGCTTGTTTAGCTGCAGCGTCTGACGAAGCGCACGACCGGTTGCTTCACTCGCAGTTCAGCACTCACTCCATACGGCTGCAGTACGCTGAGGAAGCAATCACGCGTGGGTTCTCTCGACGGTAGCGATGGTGAGCCTCTGCGTCGGCGGCGCGAAGTGCGTCTCAGGAAGGGACCGCGAACTGCGCCTTATTAAGCGAAGCACATCATAGTCACCCGCACGCCTCCTTCACGTTTTCTCCAAGTGTCGCGCCGTCGAGCGCCTCGTGCGGGCACAGCATACTGCCCCCTCCACTCCTCCACCACACACTTTCGGACAGCGCTGGCTCGCGCCGCCACGACGAACCACCCTCCCCTCCCTATTTCGCGATACTCTCTTCCTTTGCTTTCTTTCATCATTCGCTTTTTCTTCCACTCTTCGGTCTTCCCATCGTTCGCTCGGTCACGACGACGCCGACGGGCGCGAAAGGGCTGCGCTCTAAAATATATTTGTGTTTGTATACGAACTCAAATGTGTTTTTTATTTGACTTCCCGTACATGGAATCCAAACCGGCTCATCCGAATTGGAGCCGCGCGCAGCGTCATCCCGCTACACAGCACGTTGCCAGCGGCGAAACTGTATACAGGCGGCCTGGTGTGTGTGGCGTTGACGCATATCGCTTGACAGGTCAACGTGACGGCACGTGAGTAGAACAGGAGGGCCCCACCCACAAAGAACTCTGATTCTGGGAAAGCTGTGGCTCGCAATATCACCAGCAGTCTTTCTGCCAAAGTAATCCGGGCCAAAAGAAAAAAAAAAGAAAAACCATCCCAGCGGCAGAGCCCTGGCGCGCGGGCCTCGGAGAGCCGCCATGCCGTATTCAAAACAAAGCAAAAAAGGTCGAGGACATGTGCACCTAAGCATTTTTTTAGAGTTGTGAATGCGAAAGAATTTGTCCAACTGAGCGCCGCTCAAGGCTCCATCGCGTTTTGTGCTTAAAATTTATTTATTTATTTATTTATTTATTTATTTATTTATTTATTTATTTATTTATTTATTTATTTATTTATTTATTTCAGGCACCCTCATTGCCCGGAGGGCATTACTGAGCGGAGTGGTACTGCATCAGGATGTCCAAACGGAACAAACATTGGAGACATATTAAACAATATGCACAAACACTACACCAATAAGTATGCAGAAATACGGAAATATCTATACAGGCTTAACACAAATCAACCCAGGTATTTACTCTAGCACGAAAAACTAACAAAACTAGCATTGAGAATCGGATGCCAATCGGAATAACATATTGACAAAAAAAAAATAAACACGGCGGCGGAAAAGAAGGTCACAAACTAGACAAAGTTGTTAATAAGCATTAGGACTGGCGGTAGGCGATTCCTTTCCATTGAATTTCTAGGAATAAGTAGAGTGCGGCATTTGGGGATACCAACTTTGCAAGGATGATGTATGCCCAATGAAACATGAATGGGGGGGTGAGATAAGGGCACTTTTAAGGGTGGTGTTCAATTTATAGATTTTAAATAAAAGGCACACGCGCGATATCCTCCTGCGCCGTGAGAGTGGTGCGAGTGACAGAGTGACTATTGTGCCATTGTGCCAGGTCAGCGGGGTACACTGAAACCACGTGGGTCACGAAAGCCTAATTCACAGCCGCAGCGGTAACTCTCCGCTTTCCACGTGACTGTGGGTTGCCCAGCATCGAGGTCGTCACTTGTGTTTTAAGTGCATAGCACTTTAAGGGCTTGCCTTGTCGTCGTAGCTCGCTGTAACGCTCGATGTCAAGCGACTGCCGGAATCAGGCGGCGCAGCGAGATAACACACCCAAGTAGAGCCCGGCGTACCCGTCGTAGGGTGCGTCCCTCAGAGGCTTCAGAAACCAAGCGGTTTAAATACTCATAACCGTTCGAAACTCCTGAAACTCTGGCGCTTGCCATACATCTCCCCGCTTTTTACGCGCAAAGAAAACTGCGGGTACATTTAAGACAAAATATTCGTAATTAACCCGCAGCGCCCACGTTCATTTAGTTAGTAACGCTCGTTGGGTTAGTTTTTAATATAGTAAGCGAAAAAAAGTGGCAGTGCGACACCGGCACGTGCGGGAGGAAAAGCAAGTACAAAAAATTACACCATCTTCCCGTGGGGAACCATCAGGAGGATGCGAAGCATCATAGGGGTTCTGGGTAGGTTCCATTGTGTTGCCGTTATGTTGTTTCATTCATCGGAGCACGAATGGGAACGTAGTGTGAACCCCATGTAGAGTCAGAGAAATGTAGAGACAGCGAAGAGACCGACACCAGCGTCACCTGATCGAACACCTCCTGGTTCTCGTCTTTCTTTATTGCGTGCTCACGCTCCTACCCCCGCTGCCCGCCCTCTCCGTCCTCTTCTCTGGTTGAGCTGCAAGGCGCGTGGCGCTTCCCGCCACAGCTTTCCCTCGGGAAATTCAACATCCTCCTCTAAAGTTTTCAGTTCGTCGTTTCCGTTGACGTTCAGCTTCGCGTGCCTTCGTTGTATGAGTTGCTTCTTGACGTAGTTTGAATGAGTCAAGGCCATAAGGCGCGTTCGTAGCACTTGCTCCTGTCCCGGTTTTGTAGCGCAGTGGGAAGAGCGCCACGTACCTCTCGTTGCTGCCAGAGAGTCGTGGGATCGAAACCGGGCGCCGCTAACTATTTCTTTTTTTATAGTGTAGGGGGAGAGATGCGGACGCCGGACGACAGAGGGTCGACTAAGAGATGCTTTGCATCTAAAAGGACAGAACTCCTGCTGGCGCTGTTTCAGGCAGGGGCGCGCGAGCACTGTGAAGGCGGGAAATTTGAATTGCGTTTGGTGGTAACAGTGAGCGCGTAACGGCGCTACAGCCCGTTATGGTGAATCATAGCTCTGCACTTCCGACAGCTTTCACGTTGAGTATAACGGCTTTAATTTTGTTGTTATATTGCTAAGATTACACTGCAGGACGCCTAGTGCGTTGAAACACTTCTCAAGGAGCCATTTTCCTGCCACAGACGCCAACTCCGGCTTTCCCCACTCAATGGATCATGTATTGCTTTCGCATTAAAAGATGACGCCGCGCGTACTTGGCTCTCGGGGAGTGGTGGTCGAGTGTTAGTCGTTGGGATAACGTGTTGGGAATAGGCCTAAAGAACAAGCGAAGGTGCTGAAAAAGGCATCTATAGCGAGCGCAGGTGTTATAGCAAAGCCCGAAGAAGCATCACATATGCACATCAGGGTGTCACAAGAGAACTCCAAAAAGCGCGAATCCGTACGTGCTTACGCATCCGCAGCAGATTGTCCAGATTATCTTTAAATATTTTTGTGGTCTCCAGAGCCACGAAAAGCCCTGCGCTGCAACAGATTGCGTAATTTTTCCTCAAAGCTATTGCATTGGGCGAAAAGACGTGTCTCATTTCAGCTGGAATTTTCGCGGGCCATGTGCCTTAGTGATAAGTGGTGACTTTGCTTGCTTTTGATACCGTGTGGTGGCACTTGGCGATTTGTGGCAGTTTCGTGGAAAACGAAGCCCGCCTATGTAAACAATGCTACTAATATTCTACCAGTAGTACGATCCCAGCAAGAATGGCTCTTACAATCTCACTGTATGAACAAAATTGACGCAACACAACTGAGTTGCTCTCGTAGAAATGAATATCCGGTCAACATCAAACACATGCATTCGCTAAAAATTGGTACCTCTCGGATTTTCAGCCCTCGAAAGATTGCACGGAAATGCGTTTCCTTTTATGGTGATTCTGCGCAGGATGACGACGAGGAGGAGGCAAGCGTTTTATTGAGCCAAAATTAAAATAAAACAAAAATGGGGGGTGTCCTCAGTGCAGGAGGCCTCACGCTTTTGCACTCTGAGTGACCCGGTTGATCACTGCAGCGAAAAAAAAAAAAACATACAGCGAACCCTACGTCCACAGTGCTGGGACATGAAGACAAAACTTCGAAAGATTTAGATTTTTTTAAATCCCCGAGTGTAGTGGGTGATGCACTTTTTTTCATCAGAAGTCCCTACTTCAAGATTACAACAAGAGTTGCTTCCTTATTTGATTTTCCTCCCATTAGCTGCGAATTTGCACTCTAACTAGACCGACCGAGATTGAACACGATGACCAAGGTTGTCCCGGGAGCAGCGAGCCAATTTCAGCATCTCTGCAAAACTGGCCATCGATTTCTTTTTCGCTCATTTACTCTCAAGTGACAAGATGAGACTGCTGAGGCGAAAAAGAATTTCACTAAAATAACTTAAGGAATGGAATTTTCGACAAAGGCAACTGGAACAAGGGGCCTGAATACAAAAGGCCCCACTCTACATGTGGACTGAATGTGCGTAGCTCTGTCTGTGCATAGAGGCCTAACAAGCGCGTCGCGGTGGCATCGTGGCACCATGTACGTCCTTCTCTTTCCTTTTTCTGCACGCTTCGAGTGTTTTTATCTCTACGCCTCTAGGATTACTGCAAGTAATAAAGTAACCCTGAGAAAGACAGCATCCGGGAGAGAGATATAGATAGAGAGAAAGAAAAAAGAGAGGGGAGCGAGACAATGTTTCTCGCCCACCTAATCCGCCTCTTTCATTGCGGTGTGCTGCCACCTAGCGTGCCTAGCGGAAGTTGAAGCCGTAGGGTTTGCCGGCGTTTCCTCCGGCTGCGTTCTCGTATGCACGGCAATCCCACATTACGGCGAGGAGCAGCGAAGTTTTTCTTCTGTGTTGGTGTTATAACGCCTTAAGACGACAGCCCCTGGTCATCACATAATACCAGGCGGCTTCTTATCACTGAATGAGGGCTGGCAGAGAAATCTCGGACAGATCCGTGTGCCGTCCGAGTAGCGGAGCGAGCAGTACTTGGAGTCGTCTGGCATGAAGTACGATCGCCAGCTCAACAAAGGCCGGCAGTTCGCTGGGACACATGTACGATTGGTACACGCGATTCGCATGCGACCGATCGTTACGACTGTCGCCACGACTAGTCGTACGCGTGACTTTGAGACGGCCCGATGCGCGCATGAGATGCGTCGTCGGCGTCGCTCCCGCCACTGTTTTTGCTCCATGGTCAACTACGATGATCGCTGAGCTGAATTTGTAGATTCTGCGCGTTTGTTCGCAAGAAATGGATAAAGCAAGCAATCGTGAAGCGTTTCTGCCTTCGGAAACAGTCCGCGCACACGCCGGCCGCGCCTGCCAGCTCGGCACACCTCAGCGGCTCGAACCGGCGCCGACCACGGTAGCAACGGTAGCAACCGCGCTTGTCGCTGCTCTTCTGAATCAATCTGATCGCTAAAAAGTTCTACATGCGAGAAAGTAGGTGTTAGTGTGGTGAAAAATTGTGCTAGGGATTGTTGTCAGGGCTTATTTTTAAAGCGGCGATCAGATATATCTGCCGCGATGCAAGCCTATACGCTGACCGGTCGCCGCGGCGCGCGGTGCGCCGAGCAGCCGAGAGATGGCGATACCTGCGCGGAAGCATCGAAACAGGCTACGCAGATGTTTCGGTCACCGATCACTCAAACGGCAGTTATAACTTAAATAGAGTTCCACATGCGAGAAAGGGGATGATAGTGTAGTGAAAAGTTGTGTTGCGGATTGTCATTCGCAGTTGCACAGATAGCAGCGATCAAATATCCGCCAGGATGCCGAGCCGACGCGAGCGACGCAAGCCGCCGTAGCCGATCGCGTGCGGCCGACGGGAAGCGATAGAAGCCGACACCGTTCTCTTTCGGCACTCCGAGTTACAGCGGAACGTAGCACAAGTTAGTGGGCATTGTTCCGCGCACAACGAGCACACACAAAAAATCAAACGATGTAAATACAACCACGACCCCTTCCCGCTTGTGCGGAGCTGTGGGGAATGTCGTCTGCTGCCCTACTGGACTGCTTAGGGACTTGGCCGCTAGGGGATTGCGCATGCGCAGTGGGGTTGTGAAAGAGGCGGATTATCCGGCCCTTTCCGGGCCAGCGCTCCTCCCGACACCTCCCGCAAGGATGTAGCAAGTGACAACTTTGAACCCTTAAATCCTCGTAGGGAATATACACAAGACGCAGTCACGTCCCTGGCTGTATTATAAAATCTGAACATAGCCAACAAGGAAAATCTCCAAAATGTGACCCCTGATACTTCCAGCGTATTTGTCGGAGCAAGCTCGAATGTAGATCTCCGGCACC